>NC_088415.1:1155772-1525772 GCF_034236695.1 Oncorhynchus nerka | reverse complement strand
TTCAAGCATGTGGGAACAGCAGACTGGGATAAGGATTGATTGAATATGTCCGTAAACACACCAGCCAACTGGTCTGCAGATGCTCTGAGGACGCGGCTGGGGATGCCGTCTGGGCCAGCAGCCTTGCGAGGGTTAACACATTTAAATGTTTTACTCACGTCGACCATGGAGAAGGGACCTTGTTAGCGGGCTGCGATGGTGGCACTGCACTATCCTCAAAAGCAGGCAAAGAAGGTGTTTAGTTCGTCTGGACGTCGTCCATGGCTGGTTGTATTTTTGTAGTCCATGATTTCCTGTAGACCCTGCCACATACGTCTTGTGTCTGAGCCATTGAATTGCGACTCCACTTTGTCCCTATATAACTACACTGTTTATATTCAGTCATATTCCCAGACCTCGTTCCGTGGTTAAATGCGGTGGTTTGCGCTTTCAGCACGAATGCTGCCATCTATCTACGGTTTCTGGTTAGGTTTTAATAGTCACAGTGGGAACAACATCTCCAATGCACTTCCTTATAAACACACTCACCGAGTCAACGTATAGGTCGATGTTGTTCTTGAACTTATCCCAGTTCGCGTGATCTAAACAATCTTGAAGCTTGGATTCCGATTGGTCTGACTAGCGTTGAATGGTTCTAGTCACTGGTACATCCTGCTTGAGTTTCTGCCTATAAGACGGTAGGAGCAAGATGGCATCATGGTCAGATTTGCCGAAGGGTGGGCAGGGCTTTGTATGCATCGCGGATGTTAAAGTAGGAGTGATCAAGTGTGTTACCCCCATGACCAATACTACAATCAATATGCTGATAGGCTTTAGGCCTTGTTCTCAAATTTCCTTTGTTAAAATACCCAGCTAAATAAATGCAGCCTCAGGATATATGGTTTCCAGTTTACGTAGAGTCCAGTGAAGTTCCTTGAGGACCGTCGTGGTGTCTGCTTCAGGGGGAATGTACACAGCTGAGATGATAACTGATGAGAATTATCTTGGGAGGTAATATGGCCTGCATTTGATTCTAAGGAATTCTAGGTCGGGTGAGCAGACGGTCTTGTGGCTAAAGGCTACAGTCGGCGTAACCATAGTGAAGGCCCAGTGTTACAGACGTGTATATAGGTCCACTAATATAGGAGGGAAAGAAAGAGGAGGGAGAGAGATTGGGAAAGAGAGGAGGGAGAGAGATGGAGAAAGAGAGGGAGGAGGGAGAGAGGGATGAAGGAAGGAGAGAGAGATTAAGCGAGGGAGAGATGAAAAGGGAGGAGGGAGGAGCGAGAGGGAGCTCATGAGGCATTTATAAGTATCTTCAAGAATCAATGGATAGATATCATGAATTGAAAAGTCCCAAAATGGATGTACCAAATGCAGATTGCCCCTTCAAGTCACCTTTATGTCACATTTAATTCACCTTCATGTCACTTTTAATTCACCTTCGTCACATTTAAGTCAACCCCACATCCCTGATCTGTCAGTCGTAAGAAAAGGACAGGGAGCAAGGATTTAATGAGTAGCTTTTGATTTGAATGGAAGTGTGTGCGTTCACCTGGCTATAACAGGATCTGACAGTAGGTCGGAAGCTGAGGGGCAGAGGGACCCTGATGGATATCCCACCCCCTCAGGATACTACACACACACATTTGCGTGCTGTTGCTGTGGGAGTTTAAGATCACTTTAATAACGCTGTTCTAGATCTCTCTCTCTGTCTCTCTCTCTCTCTCTCTCTGTCTCTCTCTGTCTCTCTCTCTCTCTGTGTGTGTGTCTCTCTCTCTTTCTCTCTGTCTCTCTCTGTCTCTCTCTCTCCCTGTCTCTCTATCTCTCCCTGTCTCTCTCTCTTTCTCTTTTCTCTTCCAGTCTCTCTCTCTCTGTCTCTCTCTTCCTGTTTCTTTGTCTCTGTCTCTCTCTCGTGTATTCCTTTGTGCTAGGATGGAACATGCAATCTGCTTTCTGCCTGCATGGTGTACCTGTGTCTGTCTTCTCTCTGACACACTACTGTCATTCTGCCTTCTGGGTTAAAAACACACACCCAGCACACCAGGTCAGAATAATGACCTCTGACATATCAATGACATCTAGTAATAATAATAATGACCTCTGACATCATAATGACATCTAATAATAATGACCTCTGACATCATAATGACATCTAATATTAATAATAATTACGTATGACATCATCATGACATTTAATAATAATAATAATAGTAATTAACTCTGACATCATAATGACATCTAATAATAATAATAATTACCCCTGACATCATCATGGTTCCATCTCAGATTACATCTCAGAATAGTTTTTAAACTGTCTAGAGGAGCAAAACAAGGTTGTCCACTATCGGCATATCTATTTATTATGGCCATCGAAATGTTTGCTGTTAAAATCAGATCCAACAATAATATTAAGGGATTAGAAATCCTGGGAAATCCGTGGCTTAAAAACACGCTGATTCATATTTTCTTTTTAAACCACAATTAGAATCCCTCCACAACCTCATTGAGGATCTCGATACTTTTTCTAACCTCTCTGGATTAAAACCAAATTTTGATCAGTGTTCTATATTTCGTATTGATATGGACATACCCAGTAGACAAAAGGAATCAGTATCCCAAAGGAAAGAAATTACTCCAATACATTTTAATAGAAAGTTAGCAAAAATAGATAAGATCTTACTACCATAGAAACCTGTCTATTTGTGGAAAAATCAACCTGATTAACTCTTTAGTCATATCCCAGTTTACCTATTTGCTTATGGTTTTGCCTACACCTAGTGAACTGCTTTTTAAATTATACGAGCAAAAAATATTCAATATTATTTGGAATGGCAAGGCCATTAAAAGGCCTATTTATATAATGAATATCAATTCGGAGGGCAGAAATGATTAAATATTAAATCATTAAAGGCATCAGTCATACAAAAGTTATACGTAAATCTGAACTGGTTCTCTAGTCAAATAGTAAGAATGTCAGGACCCCATATTCAGGAATGGCCTTTTTCCCTTTATTCAGATTACAACCTCTCACTTTCGGTTATTTAAAAACGAAATCATCTCCAAAATATCATTATTTTTTTAACAGAAAGTTGGTTTCAATTTCAGTTTAATCCTCCAGAAAAGACAGAACAAATTAAACTACAAATATTGTGGTTAAACTCAAATATACTAATTTATAAAAAACAAACATATTTTTCGATAAAATTTAACAAGAAAAGTTATAATCTTTGTAAATTACATCATAAATAGGACCGGTGGAGTGTTGTTACACATGCAGCTAACACAAATATATGGAAATGTCTGCTCTACCCAAAATTACAACCAACTAATTGCAGCATTACCACAAAAATGAAAGAGGCAAGTGGAAAGGGGGAAAAAGTAAGGAACTCGTCTGTCGGCATCAAAGACCAACGAAGGTTGTGGTAAATCAAAATGTTTCATTTAAGGACCAAAAGATTGACAGCTGTGCCATATAAGTTGCAAAATATTTGGGAAGAGATTTTCGATGTACCAATTCCATGGCACATTGTTTATGAATCGACACACAAAACGACACCAGATTCAAAACTTACAATTGTTCAATTTAAATTATTATATAAAATTGTTGCAACTAATACAATGTTATATATATGGGGGATACAACCTTCCCAGCTCTGCAGATTTTTCTGCGAGGAGGCAGTTATTAGATCATTTATTTTGGTATTGTCCATATGTAGCTCGTTTTTGGTCGGAGGTCCAGGAATGGTACAACTCATTAGGTACAAATCCGTAACCATGGGCACCCTCTTAGATATCATCCTGACCAACATGCCCTCTAAATACACCTCTGCTGTCTTCAACGAGGATCTCAGCGATCACTGCCTCATTGCCTGCATGTGTAATGGGTCTGCGGTCAAATGACCACCCCTCATCACTGTCAAACACTCCCTAAAACACTTTCTAATCAATCTGGCCCAGGTATTCTGGAAGGATATTGACCTCATCCTGTCAGTAGAGAATACCTGGTTGCTCTTTACAAGTGCTTCCCTCACCATCTTAGATAAGCATGCCCCATTCAAAAAATGTAGAACTAAGAATAGCTATATGTATACATAATTAGTCATTTCAACCATAATTTCCTCTATCAGAATAGCTATAGCCCTTGGTTCACCCCAGACTTAACTGCCCTTGACCAGCACAAAAACCTCCTGTGGCATTCTGCATTAGTACCGAATAGCCCCCACGATTTGCACATTTTCAGGGAAGCCAGGAACCAATATACTCAGTCAGTCAGGAAAGCAAAGGCTAGCTTTTTCAAACAGAAATTTGCATCCTGTAGCACTAATTGCCAAAAGTTTTAGGACACTACAAAGTCCATGGAGAATAAGAGAATATCCTCCCAGCTGCCCACTGCACTAAGGGATAGGAAAAACTGTCACCACCGATAAATCTACGATAATCGATCATTTCAATAAGCATTTTTCCATGGCTGACCATGCTTTCCACCTGGCTACCCCGGCCAACATCTCAGCACCCCTTGTGGCAACTCGCCCAAACCCCCCGCTTCTTCTTCACTCAAATATAGATAGCTGATGTTCTGAAAGAACTGCAAAATCTGAATCCGTACAAATCAGCTGGGCTAGACAATCTGGACCCTCTCTTTCTAAAATTATCCACCAAAATTGTTGCAACCCCTATTACTAGCCTGTTCAACCTCTCTTTTGTATCATCTGAGATCCCCAATGATTGGAAAGCTGCCACGGTCATCCCCCTCTTCAAAGGGGGAGACACTCTAGACCCAAACTGTTATAGACCTATATCCACCCTGCCCTGCCTTTCTACGGTCTTCAAAAGATCACCGACCACTTCGAATCCCACCGGACCTACTCCGATATGCAATCTGGTTTCAAAGCTGGTCATGGGTGCACCTCAGCCACGCTCAAGGTCCTAAACGATATCAGAACCGCCATCGATAAAAGATAGTACTGTGCAGCCGTCTTCATCGACCTGGCCAAATGACTGCCTCACCTGGTTTACCAACTACTTCTCAGATAGAGTTCAGTGTGTCAAATCGGAAGGGCTGTTGTCTGGATCTCTGGCAGTCTCTATGGGGGTGCCACAGGGTTCAATTCTCAGGCCGACTCTTTTCTCTGTATATATCAATGATGTCGCTCTTGCTGCTGGTGATACTCTGCTCCACCTATACACAGACAACACCATTCTGTATACATCTGGCCCTTCTTTGGACACTGTGCTAACAAACCTCCAAATGAGTGTCAACGCCATACAACACTCCTTCCGTGGCCTACAACTGCTTTTAAATACTAGTAAAACTAAGTGCATGCTCTTCAACTGATCGCTGCCCGCACCCGCACGCCCGACCATCTTCACTATTCTGGACGGTTGTGACTTAGAATATGTGGACTACTACAAATACCTAGGTGTCTGGTTAGACTGTAAACTGTAAACTCTCCTTCCAGACTCACATTAAACATTTCCAATCCAAAATTACATCTAGAACCGGCTTCCTATTTCGCAACAAAGCATCCTTCACTCATGCTGCCAAACATACCCTCGTAAAACGGACTATCCTGACGATCCTTGACTTCGGTGATGTCATTTACGAAATAGCCTCTAACACTCTACTCAACAAACTGGAATGTAGTTTATCACAGTGCCATCCGTTTTGTCATCAAAGCCCCATATACTACCCACCACTGCAACCTGTATGCTCTCGTTGGCTGGCCATTGCTTCATATCCGTTGCCAAACCCACTGGCTCCAGGTCATCTATAAGTCTTTGCTAGGTAAAGCTCCGCCTTATCTCAGCTCACTGGTCACCATAGCAACACCCACCCGTAGCACGTGCTCCAGCAGGTATATTGCACTGGTCATCATAGCAACACCCACCCATAGCACGTGCTCCAGCAGGTATATTTCACTTTCCTACAGTTCTCTGCTGCCAATGACTGGAACTAATTGCAGAAATCTCTGAAGCTGGAGTCTTATATCTCCTTCTCTAACTTTAAGCATCAGCTGTCAGAGCAGCTTACCTGTACACAGCCAATCTGTAAATAGCACACCCAACTACCTCATCCCCATATTATTACTTACCCTCTTGCTCTTTTGCACCCCAGTATCTCTACTTGCACATCATCATCTGCACATCTATCACTCCAGTATTAACTAATTTGTAATTATTTCGCCTTTATGGCCAATTTATTGTCTTGCTCCTTACTCTTCTACATTTGCACAAACTGTATATAGATGTTTCTATTGTGATGTTGACTGTACGTTTGTTTATGTGTAACTCTGTGTTGTTGCTTGTGTCTCACTGCTTTGCTTTATCTTGTCCAGGTCACAGTTGTAAATAAGAACTTTTTGTCAACTGGCCTACCTGGTTAAATAAAGGTGATCTGGTCTACCTGGTTAAATAAAGGTGATCTGGTCTACCTGGTTAAATAAAGGTGATCTGGTCTACCTGGTTAAATAAAGGTGATCTGGCCTACCTGGTTAAATAAAGGTGATCTGGTCTACCTGGTTAAATAAAGGTGATCTGGTCTACCTGGTTAAATAAAGGTGATCTGGTCTACCTGGTTAAATAAAGGTGATCTGGTCTACCTGGTTAAATAAAGGTGATCTGGTCTACCTGGTTAAATAAAGGTGATCTGGCCTACCTGGTTAAATAAAGGTGATCTGGTCTACCTGGTTAAATAAAGGTGATCTGGTCTACCTGGTTAAATAAAGGTGATCTGGCCTACCTGGTTAAATAAAGGTGATCTGGTCTATCTGGTTAAATAAAGGTGATCTGGCCTACCTGGTTAAATAAAGGTGATCTGGTCTACCTGGTTAAATAAAGGTGATCTGGCCTACCTGGTTAAATAAAGGTGATCTGGTGATCTGGTCTACCTGGTTAAATAAAGGTGATCTGGTCTACCTGGTTAAATAAAGGTGATCTGGTTAAATAAAGGTGATCCTACCTGGTTAAATAAAGGTGATCTGGCCTACCTGGTTAAATAAAGGTGATCTGGCCTACCTGGTTAAATAAAGGTGATCTGGCCTACCTGGTTAAATAAAGGTGATCTGGCCTACCTGGTTAAATAAAGGTGATCTGGCCTACCTGGTTAAATAAAGGTGATCTGGTCTACCTGGTTAAATAAAGGTGATCTGGCCTACCTGGTTAAATAAAGGTGATCTGGCCTACCTGGTTAAATAAAGGTGATCTGGCCTACCTGGTTAAATAAAGGTGATCTGGCCTACCTGGTTAAATAAAGGTGATCTGGCCTACCTGGTTAAATAAAGGTGATCTGGTCTACCTGGTTAATAAAGGTGATCTGGCCTACCTGGTTAAATAAAGGTGATCTGGCCTACCTGGTTAAATAAAGGTGATCTGGCCTACCTGGTTAAATAAAGGTGATCTGGCCTACCTGGTTAAATAAAGGTGATCTGGTTAAATAAAGGTGATCTGGCTACCTGGTTAAATAAAGGTGATCTGGCCTACCTGGTTAAATAAAGGTGATCTGGCCTACCTGGTTAAATAAAGGTGATCTGGCCTACCTGGTTAAATAAAGGTGATCTGGTCTACCTGGTTAAATAAAGGTGATCTGGTCTACCTGGTTAAATAAAGGTGATCTGGTCTACCTGGTTAAATAAAGGTGATCTGGCCTACCTGGTTAAATAAAGGTGATCTGGCCTACCTGGTTAAATAAAGGTGATCTGGCCTACCTGGTTAAATAAAGGTGATCTGGCCTACCTGGTTAAATAAAGGTGATCTGGCCTACCTGGTTAAATAAAGGTGATCTGGCCTACCTGGTTAAATAAAGGTGATCTGGTCTACCTGGTTAAATAAAGGTGATCTGGTCTACCTGGTTAAATAAAGGTGATCTGGTCTACCTGGTTAAATAAAGGTGATCTGGCCTACCTGGTTAAATAAAGGTGATCTGGTCTACCTGGTTAAATAAAGGTGATCTGGCCTTCCTGGTTAAATAAAGGTGATCTGGCCTACCTGGTTAAATAAAGGTGATCTGGCCTACCTGGTTAAATAAAGGTGATCTGGTCTACCTGGTTAAATAAAGGTGATCTGGTCTACCTGGTTAAATAAAGGTGATCTGGTCTACCTGGTTAAATAAAGGTGATCTGGCCTACCTGGTTAAATAAAGGTGATCTGGCCTACCTGGTTAAATAAAGGTGATCTGGCCTACCTGGTTAAATAAAGGTGATCTGGCCTACCTGGTTAAATAAAGGTGATCTGGCCTACCTGGTTAAATAAAGGTGATCTGGTCTACCTGGTTAAATAAAGGTGATCTGGTCTACCTGGTTAAATAAATAAAGGTGATCTGGTCTACCTGGTTAAATAAAGGTGATCTGGCCTACCTGGTTAAATAAAGGTGATCTGGTCTACCTGGTTAAATAAAGGTGATCTGGCCTACCTGGTTAAATAAAGGTGATCTGGTCTACCTGGTTAAATAAAGGTGATCTGGCCTACCTGGTTAAATAAAGGTGATCTGGCCTACCTGGTTAAATAAAGGTGATCTGGCCTACCTGGTTAAATAAAGGTGATATGGCCTACCTGGTTAAATAAAGGTGATCTGGCCTACCTGGTTAAATAAAGGTGATCTGGCCTACCTGGTTAAATAAAGGTGATCTGGCCTACCTGGTTAAATAAAGGTGATCTGGCCTACCTGGTTAAATAAAGGTAAAAATACATTTAAAATAAACACTCTTAATAGACGTCTTATCAAGGTCAGGAGCCAGACAGGGAGTCTAACTAAATGAATTATTTAGGCTATATTATTTCAGTTGTTTCAATGCTATAGTCTACAAAGAAACTCATTGCGAAGCTTTAGGGACTGAGACACTGGTAGGGACATAAAGCGCTCAGCATTTGCAAAACATTTAGTTGAATTAAATCATTACAGTCAGTACATTGTACATATAGGCTGTGACTTACATAGAAAATAAATGAAAAATCACTAATTAGTGCTTTTGAATTCAATTTTTGAATACATTTTTAGAAACAGGAGTTTGGCCTGTCTGGAGCTTCAGGTTCATGTCATGGTACCTGGAGAGTCGGCCAGTGTCTTCAGGCTCATGTGATGGTACATGGAGAGTCGGCCAGTGTCTTGAGGCTCATGTGATGGTACCTGGAGAGACTCCCAGTGTCTTCAGGCTCATGTGATGGTACCTGGAGAGACGGCCAGTGTCTTCAGGCTCATGGAGAGACGGCCAGTGTCTTCAGGCTCATGTGATGGTACCTGGAGAGACGGCCAGTGTCTTCAGGCTCATGTGATGGTACCTGGAGAGACGACCGGTGTCTTCAGGCTCATGGAGAGACGGCCAGTGTCTTCAGGCTCATGTGATGGTACCTGGAGAGACGGCCAGTGTCTTCAGGCTCATGTGATGGTACCTGGAGAGACGACCAGTGTCTTCAGACTCATGTGATGGTACCTGTAGAGACTGCCAGTGTCTTCAGGCTCATGTGATGGTTCCTGGAGAGACGACCAGTGTCTTCAGGCTCATGTGATGGTACCTGGAGAGACGACCAGTGTCTTCAGGCTCATGTGATGGTACCTGGAGAGACGGCCAGTGTCTTCAGGCTCATGTGATGGTACCTGGAGAGACGGCCAGTGTCTTCAGGCTCATGTGATGGTACCTGGAGAGACGGCCAGTGTCTTCAAGCTCATGGAGAGACTGCCAGTGTCTTCAGACTCATGTGATGGTACCTGGAGAGACGGCCAGTGTCTTCAGGCTCATGTGATGGTACCTGGAGAGACGGCCAGTGTCTTCAGGCTCATGTGATGGTACCTGGAGAGACGGCCAGTGTCTTCAGGCTCATGGAGAGACGGCCAGTGTCTTCAGACTCATGTGATGGTACCTGGAGAGACGGCCAGTGTCTTCAGGCTCATGTGATGGTACCTGGAGAGACGGCCAGTGTCTTCAGGCTCATGTGATGGTACCTGGAGAGACGGCCAGTGTCTTCAGGCTCATGTGATGGTACCTGGAGAGACGGCCAGTGTCTTCAGGCTCATGTGATGGTACCTGGAGAGACGGCCAGTGTCTTCAGGCTCATGGAGAGACTGCCAGTGTCTTCAGGCTCATGTGATGGTACCTGGAGAGACGGCCAGTGTCTTCAGGCTCATGTGATGGTACCTGGAGAGACGGACAGTGTCTTCAGGCTCAAGTGATGGTACCTGGAGAGACGACCAGCGTCTTCAGGCTCATGTGATGGTACCTGGAGAGACTGCCAGTGTCTTCAGGCTCATGTGATGGTACCTGGAGAGACGGCCAGTGTCTTCAGGCTCATGTGATGGTACCTGGAGAGACGGACAGTGTCTTCAGGCTCATGTGATGGTACCTGGAGAGACGGCCAGTGTCTTCAGGCTCATGTTATGGTACCTGGAGAGACGAACAGTGTCTTCAGACTCATGTGATGGTACCTGGAGAAACGGACAGTGTCTTCAGGTTCATGTGATGGTACCTGGAGAGACGGACAGTGTCTTCAGGCTCTTGTGATGGTACCTGGAGAGCCGCCCGGCAGCGGAGAATATCCTCTCTTCACCTATAGAGCCATTTGGGATGATAAACACCCTTCAGGCAACTCTCGCTCCGCACTCCAGTCAAATTGGGATCTCTCCTCTCCAGCAAAATTGGGATCTCTTCTCTCAAATCTAATTGGGATCTATCCTCTCCAGTCAAATTGGGATCTCTCCTCTCCAGCAAAATTGGGATCTCTTCTCTCAAGTCAAATTGGGATCTCTCCTCTCCAGTCAAATTGGGATCTCTCCAAAACCAGCTCCACTCCACTCAAATACTCTGCTGTCGGTCTCCTTGACCCTTCCCCAGATGAACTACAGAGTCAGGACCTCATGACCCTTCCCCAGATGAACTACAGAGTCAGGACCTCATGACCCTTCCCCAGATGAACTACAGAGTCAGGACCTCATGACCCTTCCTCAGATGAACTACAGAGTCAGTACCTCATGACCCTTCCCCAGATGAACTTCATAGTCAGGACCTCATGACCCTTCCCCAGATGAACTACAGAGTCAGGACCTCATGACCCTTCCTCAGATGAACTACAGAGTCAGGACCTCATGACCCTCCCCAGATGAACTACAGAGTCAGGACCTCATGACCCTTCCCCAGATAAACTACAGAGTCAGCACCTCATGACCCTTCCTCAGATAAACTACAGAGTCAGGACCCCATGACCCTTCCCCAGATAAACTACAGAGTCAGGACCCCATGACCCTTCCCCAGATAAACTACAGAGTCAGCACCTCATGACCCTTCCTCAGATAAACTACAGAGTCAGGACCCCATGACCCTTCCCCAGATAAACTACAGAGTCAGGACATCATGACCCTTCCCCAGATAAACTACAGAGTCAGAACCTCAGTTTAATGATCATGACTCTGTATAATACTTTTTTATAGCCGTGAATTAGTTTTGGACGGGGACTGTGAAGAGACCCCTGGTGGCATGTCTTGTGGGCTATATATATATGGGTGTCTGATCTGAATGTTATTTGATTATGCAGAAAGACAGACGTCAGGAAGAGGCCCATGAGTTTTTCTCAGTAGAGCTGAGTAAAGGTGTAGTTGATCTGGATCCTTCTTTAGGGGGTAGACGACCTGAGTATGCAAGGCCTGACACGAACACACGTCCACTCAGTAGAAATAGACTTCCTCTCGTTGTGAGACTCGAAGTGGCGAGAGATAGCGTGGCGAGAGACAGCGTGGCGAGAGACAGCGTGGCGAGAGACAACGTGGCGAGAGACAGCGTGGCGAGAGATAGCGTGGCGAGAGACAGCGTGGCGAGAGACAGCGTGGCGAGAGATAGCGTGGCGAGAGACAGCGTGGCGAGAGATAGCGTGGCGAGAGACAGCGTGGCGAGAGACAACGTGGCGAGAGACAGCGTGGCGAGAGACAGCGTGGCGAGAGACAGCGTGGCGAGAGATAGCGAGGCGAGAGACAGCGTGGCGAGAGACAGCGTGGCGAGAGACAGCGTGGCGAGAGACAGCGTGGCGAGAGACAGCGTGGCGAGAGATAGCGAGGCGAGAGACAGCGTGGCGAGAGACAGCGTGGCGAGAGACAGCGTGGCGAGAGGCGAGAGACAGCGTGGCGAGAGGCGAGAGACAGCGTGGCGAGAGATAGCGTTTGTGATTTCTGGCTTTGGCACTTCATCACCCTTTAAAGTGACAAAGGTAACATGTATATACACATAGACACACACACACACACACACACACACACATATACACACACACACAGATATATACACACACACACATACACACACAGACATATACACACACACACACACACATATACACACACACAGATATATACACACACACACATACACACACAGACATATACACACACACATATACACACACACATAAATACACACACACACAGATATATACACACACACACATACACACACAGACATATACACACACATAGACACACACATACATACATACACATACACACACACACACATATACACACACATATACACACACACACACACATATACACACACACTTCTGTTAACCTCAGAATCCCAATACACCCTAACACACACACACATACATACACACACACACACACACACATATTTAAACTTCTGTTAACCTCAGAATCACAACACACCTTAACACCCACACACACCTTCCCTTCTCTGACATTGGGGACCCTGGGGAGTTGAGCGCTCTGTCACACTAACTGCCCTGTTAACGTAATAACCACACACACACACACACACACACACACACACACACACACACACACGTACGGTGCAAGACTGTGTTTCTTTGGATCCCCATTTGCAGAGGCAGTGCCTCTTCCCCCTGTGGTCCACATGAACACTAAACATGGTGGGTTTCAACAACCCCATAGACATGGACAGTCGCATTTAAAAAATACCAGATATATACAAACAGTAAACAATAATACAAAACAATCAACTAAAGAAAATAGTGTTTGTGCGCGTTCCCTCATAGTCCTCACCGTTCCATGAGATGTTTTAAGTATTTATTTAACGAGGCAAGTCAGTTAAAAGAACAAATTCTTATATTTAGAAATGACAGCCTACTGGGGGAACTGCCTCGTTCAGGGGCAGGACGACAGATGATCAGTATTTAGACAGTACAGATGAATAAACCAGGTCTGTTTGTGAACCAGTAACAGGATGTAGATGGATCCAGCTTCCTTGCAGATCTTTTTGAGCAGTTTGCATATTCGAATCAAAATGACTGTTAATTAATATCATCAATCCTTTTTGAGTTTCTTTGCCTATGGGGAGAGATATATCACCTTTTGCCAGCCAACTTCATCTAGGTTTCCTGGCAACAATAGATATTATATTCCTTCTCTTTTATCCAGGGAAATACTGATTGTGTTTGCTTATTATCTGCTAAGCCATTACAATTATAACTGGCTATACTTATTTCACTGTTTACCATGTTGAGATACAAAACCTCCCCTCATCCCAAAACCTCCCCTCATCCCAAAACCTCCCCTCATCCCAAAACCTCCCCTCATCCCAAAACCTCACCTCATCCCAAAACCTTCCCTCATCCCAAAACCTCACCTAATCCCAAAACCTCCCCTCATCCCAAATTGGCTTGTCATCCTAGTGACTGGCAGACCAACCCTGTACACATGGATCCTTGGGGCCTTTAAGAGATAGGGTCCTTTTCCCTCACCCCCCCACCATACCTCACCACCCCCCCCCACCATACCCCACCACCCCCCCCCCCATACCTCACCACCCCTCACCATACCTCACCCCCCCCCACTATACCCCACCATACCCCACCATACCTCACCATACCCCACCATACCCCACCATACCCCACCTCACCACCCCTCACCATAACCCACCATACCCCACCATACCCCCCCCCACCTCACCACCCCTCACCATACCCCACCATACCCCACCTCACCATACCTCACCCCCCACCATACCCCACCATACCCCACCATACCCCACCATGCCCCACCATACCCCACCTCATCACCCCTCACCATACCCCACCATACCCCACCTCACCACCCCTCACCATACCCCACCATACCTCACCCCCCACCATACCCCCCCTCACCACCCCTCACCATACCCCACCATCACCACCCCTCACCATACCCCACCATACCCCACCTCACCATACCCCACCATGCCCCACCCACCTCACCACCCCTCACCATACCCCACCATACCCCACCATACCCCACCTCACCCCATACCCCACCTCACCACCCCCATCCCACCATACCCCACCTCACCACCCCTCACCATACCCCACCATACCCCACCTCACCACCCCTCACCATACCCCACCATACCTCACCCCCCCACCATACCCCACCTCACCATACCCCACCATGCCCCACCCACCCACCTCACCACCCCTCACCATACCCCACCATGCCCCACCCACCTCACCACCCCACCACCCACCTCACCACCCCTCACCATACCCCACCATGCCTCACCCACCTCACCATACCCCACCATGCCCCACCCACCTCACCACCCCTCACCCACCTCACCACCCCTCACCATACCCCACCATGCCCCACCCAAACGACAACTAACTGTACTCCCGTCTCCTGCCTGGTCATTTCTCCACAACACAAATATTACACCTAGAAGACCAGCATCCCGGAGTCTCCTCTTCACTGTTGACGTTGAGACTGGACAGAGGAACTCTGCCTAGAAGACCAGCATCCCGGAGTCTCCTCTTCACTGTTGACGTTGAGACTGGACAGAGGAACTCTGCCTAGAAGACCAGCATCCCGGAGTCTCCTCTTCACTGTTGACGTTGAGACTGGACAGAGGAACTCTGCCTAGAAAACCAGCATTCCGGAGTCTCCTCTTCACTGTTGACGTTGACTTAATTTGTTGTCATCTTACTACAAGTCTCTTTCATGATATCCACCTCTCCCTGGGAAAACTGCAGATTGTTCTTAAGGTCTTCCATCATCCATTCTTTTGTTAGTTGAGTCCACCAGTAATTGGACAAAGCTCTTGATGCTATTTTCCTATCACCGTAACAATTGCTTATAGACATCTTGCTATTGATTAAAAAGATAAGCCACCGGTGAGAGTGAAACACTGTTGTCTCCATTACTCCATTGCCTTTAACATGATGGTAGCAACATAGGCTAATGCTGGTACTTCACTCAATTCCAGACAGCACAGCAACAAACAGCAGGAATTGAAACATCCACAAGCCTGGGACTATCCGCAGTCCGCAGCCACAAGCCTGGGACTATCCACAGTCCGCAGCCACAAGCCTGGGACTATCCGCAGTCCGCAGCCACAAGCCTGGGACTATCCACAGTCCGCAGCCACAAGCCTGGGACTATCCACAGTCCGCAGCCACAAGCCTGGGACTATCCGCAGTCCGCAGCCACAAGCCTGGGACTATCCACAGTCCGCAGCCACAAGCCTGGGACTATCCGCAGTCCGCAGCCACAAGCCTGGGACTATCCACAGTCCGCAGCCACAAGCCTGGGACTATCCGCAGTCCGCAGCCACAAGCCTGGGACTATCCGCAGTCCGCAGCCACAAGCCTGGGACTATCCGCAGTCCGCAGCCACAAGGGCTAACCGCGTTGCGGGCTGTGTTCAAACTGTCAAGGACACCTGGCTAGCATGATAGCTTTGAGTAGCTGCTCTTCAGATTTTCGGGTTTGGCAGATAGTAGGGGTTGTCTGAGGGGTTGTCTTCCACACTTTGTGTTGCTCTCACCTGCACTGTCTCCCTCACTGTCTCCCTCACCGTCTCCCTCAGTGTCTCCATCACCATCTCCCTCAGTGTCTCCCATTCTCATTCAAGTCACTTTGCATTGACATAGTCTGTAGAATGTGTAGTGCAAGTACTAGGTAGCATCTCCACACATACACGTTTGATATTACTATCATTGTAGGGACCGATACCCCTAACTCTAAACCTAAACCCTAACTCTAAACCTAAACCCTAACTCTAAACCTAACCCCTAACTCTAAACCTAACCCCTAACTCTAAACCTAACCCCTAACTCTAAACCTAAACCCTAACTCTAAACCTAACCCCTAACTCTAAACCTAACCCCTAACTCTAAACCTAACCCCTAACTCTAAACCTAAACCCTAACTCTACATTTACATTTACATTTAAGTCATTTAGCAGACGCTCTTATCCAGAGCGACTTACAAATTGGTGCTTTCACCTTATGACATCCAGTGGAACAGCCACTTTACAATAGTGCATCTAGGTCTTTTAAGGGGGGAGGGGAGAAGGATTACTTTATCCTATCCTAGGTATTCCTTAAAGACTTTCAGGTGTCTCCGGAAGGTGGTGATTGACTCCGCTGTCCTGGCGTCGTGAGGGAGTTTGTTCCACCATTGGGGGGCTCTAAACCTAACCCCTAACTCTAAACCTAAACCCTAACTCTAAACCTAACCCCTAACTCTAAACCTAACCCCTAACTCTAAACCTAACCCCTAACTCTAAACCTAACCCCTAACTCTAAACCTAATCCTAACCTTTAACCCAAACTCTAAACCTAATTCAAACATTTAACACTAACTCTAAACCTAATCCTAACCCCTAACCGCTAACTCTAAACCTAACCCCTAACTCTAAACCTAACCCTAACTCTAAACCTAACCCCTAACCCCTAACTCTAAACCTAACCCCTAACTCTAAACCTAACCCCTAACCCCTAACTCTAAACCTAACCCCTAACTCTAAACCTAACCCCTAACCCCAACTCTAAACCTAACCCCTAACTCTAAACCTAACCCCTAACCCCTAACTCTAAACCTAACCCCTAACTCTAAACCTAACCCCTAATCTTAAAATAGCCTTTGTCCTTGTGGGGACGTGAGAAATGTCACCACGAGGGAGAATTTTCTATGTTTTACTGTCCTTGTAGGGACTTTGGGGGATTTCAGGTTCCCAGGAGGATAGTAATGCACACACACACACACACACACTACCCCAATCTCATCTGCTAGGATTACTATATTCTGGCTGATGTCCACACCATGACCAACGTAATAGTCTGAAATGTAGGTTTCAGTAGGCCATCATCCCCTCCCCCCCCCCCCCACACACACACTCTCTCTCACACACACACTCTCTCTCACACACACACACTCTCTCACACACACACCCTCTCACACACGCATCCTCTTACACACACACACACACACACACAAAACTCTCTCTCTCACATACACACACCCTCTCACACACACGCATCCTCTTACACACACACACACACACACTCTCTCTCTCACACACATACACTCTCTCACACACACACTCACATACATCCCTCAATCCCTCCATCCCAGCACCAGCAATCTGGATTAGGGAAAGAGATGAGAGATTAGGGCCAGCGGTGGGATTATATGCTCCTCTGATGCCTCGCCCCTAAATCTCAACCCTCTCCTCACTGGGCTAACACTGGTTGATTCAACGTTGTTGCCACGTAATTTCGGTTAAACCAACGTGGAATAGACATTGAATTGACTTATTTGCCCGGTGAGTCTTTCTCTATCGCTGACATCTACCTTCTCCTTGTGTGTGAGTGTCTTTATATAACCCAACGATTCAGCCACACATTATTGGTCAGATTATCCAGGAGTTAAAGCAGTGATCACAACAAACCACGGCTAGATGGAGTCTCCACACCTAAGGAACCTCCAGGAGCCTCAAGGACCTTGAAGCATAACAGCTTCCATAGCAGGGCAGCGATTGGTTGAATAGCATGCATTTAGTTTTACTTGTGTTTAAGAGCAGTTTAGAGGCCACGGAAGAAGTGTTGTGTGGCATTGAAGCTCATCTGGAGGTTAGTTAACACTGTGTCCAAAGAAGGGCCTGTGGCACCCCCATAGAGACTGCCAGAGGTCCGGACAACAGGCCCTCCGATTTGACACACTGAACTCTATCAGAGAAGTAGTTGGTAAACCAGGCGAGGCAATCATTTGAGAAGCCAAGGCTGTCAAGTCTACCAATAAGAATGCAGTGATTGACAGAGTCAAAAGCCTTGGCCAGATCAATGAATACGGCTGCACAGTAATGTCTCTTATCGATGGCGGTTATGATATCGTTTAGGACCTTGAGCGTGGCTGAGGTGCACCCACGACCAGCTCAGAAAACCAGATGCCACCAGAAGCCATCTGATGCTCTGATAGGCTACTACCAGGTCCTCCACAAGACCAGGAAGTAATATAAGGCTTGTTTTAACCACTTGGTGGACACTGCTACAGTAAATGCTTTCCTTCTCCACAAGTAGATGGCAAAAGGATAAACCCCAGTTGGCCTTCTGAGAGCAACTAGTGTTGGAAGTGGCAACTTCCCCAAAGCAACCTCACACGATGATCTAATTTACAGACATATGCCACTTTGGAGAGGTTTAGGGACACTTGGAAACATCCCGTGACCACACCTGACACCACTTACTAAAAACATCTGCCCATTTCTAGTTGTTAGGTGTAACAATCCCATTTATTTCCCCTGATATTGTTCACATGTTGTGGAAGCCATCTGATGTTTTTCTAGCTCTGGGCATCAATAATTCACTTATAGCTTGTCAATGAAAGATGACTTTCAAAATAAAACTACAAAGAAACTGTTATTTTGTGTGTACTTGATATTGTGTATTCTGAACTATGTAACTCCTATATGTCGGGTCCATTTCCTCATCATCTCCCAGATGTCTTCTTTTCAAATGTTCCACGGTTTTGCATGTCAGAATCAATCATGAAAACCACTTACTTTTGGGTATGTCTATTTAGGCGGAAATCTACATTTTGCCATTACATTTAAGAGGATTTATCCAATGAGCTGTGTCCCTGACACTACACTGGGGGGAAGTTATCCAATGAGAGCTGTGTCACTGACTGACTGGGAGGAAGTTATCCAATGAGAGCTGTGTCACTGACTGACTGGGAGGAAGTTATCCAATGAGAGCTGTGTCACTGACTGACTGGGAGGAAGTTATCCAATGAGAGTTGTGTCACTGACTGTCTGGGAGGAAGTTATCCCTAGATACTGGAAGGAAGTTTCCCTGGCCTAGATAATTATCTAATATCAATTTAGACTTTTATTGTCCTCATGGTTTAGGTTCGTATTGGACTAAGGGAAACTGATCAGTGGTGTCAGAGGAGATGGGATTTAGGATCGAGACTTTCTAACCTATAAGACCAGGGGCTTACTGACGTGATCCCAAGATAGAGGCTGGGGTTAGGATCGAGACTTTCTAACCTATAAGACCAGGGGCTTACTGACATGATCCCAAGATGGAGGCTGGGGTTAGGATCAAGACTTTCTAACCTATAAGACCAGGGGCTTACTGACATAATCCCAAGATGGAGGCTGGGGTTAGGATCGAGACTTTCTAACCTATAAGACCAGGGGCTTACTGACGTGATCCCAAGATGGAGGCTGGGGTTAGGATCAAGACTTTCTAACCTATAAGACCAGGGGCTTACTGACATAATCCCAAGATGGAGGCTGGGGTTAGGATCGAGACTTTCTAACCTATAAGACCAGGGGCTTACTGACGTGATTTCAAGATGGAGGCTGGGGTTAGGATCGAGACTTTCTAACCTATAAGACCAGGGGCTTACTGACATGATCCAAGATGGAGGCTGGGGTTAGGATCAAAACTTTCTAACCTATAAGACCAGGGGCTTACTGACATGATCCCAAGATGGAGGCTGGGGTTAGGATCGAGACTTTCTAACCTATAAGACCAGGGGCTTACTGACATGATCCCAAGATGGAGGGTCAGTAGAATTAGAATGGATTAGAATCCTAGATAGAATTAGAATGAATTAGAATCCTTGATAGAAATAGAATTAGAATGAATTAGAATCATTGATAGAAGTAGAATTCTAATTATATGGGTGGGCAGAGTCCTTTGGGTGATGATGTCACAGCTGGTTTCTTTTCAATATGGGGACTTCAACCTCCTGGATAGAGAGATTGGTTGGGTTCGGGGACTTCAACCCCCTGGATAGAGAGATTGGTTGGGTTTGGGGACTTCAACCTCCTGGATAGAGAGATTGGTTGGGTTTGGGGACTTTAACCTCTTGGACAGAGAGATTGGTTGGGTTTGGGGACTTCAACCTCTTGGACAGAGAGATTGGTTGGGTTCGGGGACTTCAATCTCTTGGATAGAGAGATTGGTTGGGTTTGGGGACATTAACCTCTTGGACAGAGAGATTGGTTGGGTTCGGGGACTTCAACCTCTTGGATAGAGAGATTGGTTGGGTTCGGGGACTTCAACCTCTTGGATAGAGAGATTGGTTGGGTTTGGGGACTTCAACCTCTTGGACAGAGAGATTGGTTGGGTTCGGGGACTTTAACCTCTTGGACAGAGAGATTGGTTGGGTTTGGGGACTTTAACCTCTTGGACAGAGAGATTGGTTGGGTTTGGGGATTTCAACCTCTTGGACAGAGAGATTGGTTGGGTTTGGGGACTTTAACCTCTTGGACAGAGAGATTGGTTGGGTTTGGGGACTTTAACCTCTTGGACAGAGAGATTGGTTGGGTTTGGGGACTTTAACCTCTTGGACAGAGAGATTGGTTGGGTTTGGGGACTTCAACCTCTTGGACAGAGAGATTGGTTGGGTTCGGGGACTTTAACCTCTTGGACAGAGAGATTGGTTTGGTGCACAACGTATCCTACAGAAATTAAATGACTCACTTGCTGTGTGTCAGTTTTATAAAGGACATTTCTATCAGAAACACTGTCTGAACTTTCACTTTACTCACTGTCTCTTTCAAAGGAGTTAATTGACACTGCAATGCTTGTTCTTTATTGGTATATGTGTTGATTGACAATGTAATGCTTGTTCTTTATTGGTATATGTGTTGATTGACAATGTAATGTTTGTCTCTGATAGGTGGATGCCGCCATGCCATTTGGGTGCCTTGCCCTGCGAGATGGGCGGAACTTAGACGACATCTCTGATGTCACCGACAAGTACGAGATTGGACAGGTCCTCAAAGCGTAAGCACCATGTTATACTATGGACACCGTACACATTAGTAGAGGGTTGGCCAGCCACCCTTCAAATAGCCTAAGGGCGTCTCAAATGACTACCTATTCCCTGCATAGTGCACTACATTTAACCAGAGCCCTATGGGTCCTGTATAGTGCACTACATTTAACCAGATCCCTATGGGTCCTGTATAGAGCACTACATTTAACCAGAGCCCTATGGGTACTGTATAGTGCACTACTTTTAACCAGAGCCCTATGGGTCCTATATAGTGCACTACATTTAACCAGAGCCCTATGGGTCCTATATAGTGCACTACATTTAATCAGAGCCCTATGGGTCCTGTATAGTGCACTACTTTTAACCAGAGCCCTATGGGTCCTATATAGTGCACTACATTTAACCAGAGCCCTATGGGTCCTATATAGTGCACTACATTTAATCAGATCCCTATGGGTCCTGTATAGTGCACTACTTTTAACCAGAGCCCTATGGGTCCTGTATAGGGCACTACATTTAACCAGAGCCCTATGGGTCCTGTATAGGGCACTACATTTAACCAGATCCCTATGGGTCCTGTATAGTGCACTACATTTAACCAGATCCCTATGGGTCCTGTATAGTGCACTACTTTTAACCAGATCCCTATGGGTCCTGTATAGTGCACTACATTTAACCAGATCCCTATGGGTCCTGTATAGTGCACTACTTTTAACCAGATCCCTATGGGTCCTATATAGTGCACTACATTTAACCAGATCCCTATGGGTCCTGTATAGTGCACTACATTTGGGACGCAGCCTAAATGTAACAGAATTCACCTCTATAGAGTATGCAGCTGTTCCTCAAACAGTGCTAGATTTAATTTCCCAGTTCCTCCTGTACCCTGCAGTTCCAGGCTCCTCCCTCTGTCAGGTAACCGAGGTGATAATCTGATGACCGAGTTATGACGGACAGCTCAGTGTGCTGCTGCCATATGGCAACAACAACATCTGGACTTGGAGCGCTATGCTCCGTGTTTTATATAACACAAAGACACACACACACACAGAGACACACACAGAGAGAGACACACACACACACGATGTCAGGCTGAGGTAAAGGGGAAACCATGTGGTCATTATTCATGATGTCAGGCTGAGGTAAAGGGGAAACCATGTGGTCATTATTCATGATGTCAGGCTGAGGTAAAGGGGAAACCATGTGGTCATTATTCATGATGTCAGGCTGAGGTAAAGGGGAAACCATGTGGTCATTATTCATGATGTCAGGCTGAGGTAAAGGGGAAACCATGTGGTCATTATTCATGATGTCAGGCTGAGGTAAAGGGGAAACCATGTGGTCATATTCATTATTCATGATGTCAGGCTGAGGTAAAGGGGAAACCATGTGGTAATTATTCATGATGTCAGGCTGAGGTAAAGGGGAAACCATGTGGTCATTATTCATGATGTCAGGTTGAGGTAAAGGGGAAACCATGTGGTCATATTCATTATTCATTATGTCAGGTTGAGGTAAAGGGGAAACCATGTGGTCATTATTCATGATGTCAGGCTGAGGTAAAGGGGAAACCATGTGGTCATATTCATTATTCATGATGTCAGGCTGAGGTAAAGGGGAAACCATGTGGTCATATTCATTATTCATGATGTCAGGCTGAGGTAAAGGGGAAACCATGTGGTCATTATTCATGATGTCAGGTTGAGGTAAAGGGGAAACCATGTGGTCATATTCATGATGTCAGGCTGAGGTAAAGGAGAAACTATGTGTTCATATTCATGATGTCAGGTTGAGGTAAAGGGGAAACCATGTGGTCATATTCATTATTCATGATGTCAGGTTGAGGTAAAGGGGAAACCATGTGGTCATTATTCATGATGTCAGGCTGAGGTAAAGGGGAAACCATGTGGTCATATTCATTATTCATGATGTCAGGCTGAGGTAAAGGGGAAACCATGTGGTCATATTCATTATTCATGATGTCAGGCTGAGGTAAAGGGGAAACCATGTGGTCATATTCATTATTCATGATGTCAGGCTGAGGTAAAGGGGAAACCATGTGGTCATTGTCAGGTTCAACCATGTGGTCATATTCATGATGTCAGGTTGAGGTAAAGGGGAAACCATGTGGTCATCATTTCATGATGTCAGGTTGAGGTAAAGGGGAAACCATGTGGTCATATTCATTATTCATGATGTCAGGTTGAGGTAAAGGGGAAACCATGTGGTCATATTCATTATTCATGATGTCAGGTTGAGGTAAAGGGGAAACCATGTGGTCATTTTCATTATTCATGATGTCAGGTTGAGGTAAAGGGGAAACCATGTGGTCATATTCATTATTCATGATGTCAGGTTGAGGTAAAGGGGAAACCATGTGGTCATATTCATTATTCATGATGTCAGGTTGAGGTAAAGGGGAAACCATGTGGTCATTTCATTATTCATGATGTCAGGTTGAGGTAAAGGGGAAACCATGTGGTCATTTTCATTATTCATGATGTCAGGTTGAGGTAAAGGGGAAACCATGTGGTCATTATTCATGATGTCAGGCTGAGGTAAAGGAGAAACCATGTGGTCATATTCATTATTCATGATGTCAGGCTGAGGTAAAGGAGAAACCATGTGGTCATATTCATTATTCATGATGTCAGGCTGAGGTAAAGGGAAACCATGTGGTCATATTCATGATGTCAGGTTGAGGTAAAGGGGAAACCATGTGGTCATATTCATTCATGATCAGGTTGAGGTAAAGGGGAAACCATGTGGTCATATTCATTCATGATGTCAGGTTGAGGTAAAGGGGAAACCATGTGGTCATATTCATTATTCATGATGTCAGGTTGAGGTAAAGGGGAAAACCATGTGTGGTCATATTCATTATTCATGATGTCAGGTTGAGGTAAAGGGGAAACCATGTGGTCATATTCATTATTCATGATGTCAGGTTGAGGTAAAGGGGAAACCATGTGGTCATATTCATTATTCATGATGTCAGGCTGAGGTAAAGGGGAAACCATGTGGTCATATTCATTATTCATGATGTCAGGCTGAGGTAAAGGGGAAACCATGTGGTCATATTCATTATTCATGATGTCAGGTTGAGGTAAAGGGGAAACCATGTGGTCATATTCATGATGTCAGGCTGAGGTAAAGGGGAAACCATGTGGTCATATTCATTATTCATGATGTCAGGCTGAGGTAAAGGGGAAACCATGTGGTCATATTCATGATGTCAGGCTGAGGTAAAGGGGAAACCATGTGTTCATATTCATTATTCATGATGTCAGGCTGAGGTAAAGGGGAAACCATGTGGTCATATTCATTATTCATGATGTCAGGCTGAGGTAAAGGGGAAACCATGTGGTCATATTCATGATGTCAGGTTGAGGTAAAGGGGAAACCATGTGGTCATATTCATTATTCATGATGTCAGGTTGAGGTAAAGGGGAAACCATGTGGTCATATTCATGATGTCAGGCTGAGGTAAAGGAGAAAGCCATGTGATGTCAGGTTGAGGTAAAGGGGAAACCATGTGGTCATTCATGATGTCAGGTTGAGGTAAAGGGGAAACCATGTGGTCATATTCATGATGTCAGGTTGAGGTAAAGGGGAAACCATGTGGTCATATTCATTATTCATGATGTCAGGTTGAGGTAAAGGAGAAACCATGTGGTCATATTCATTATTCATGATGTCAGGCTGAGGTAAAGGGGAAACCATGTGGTCATATTCATTATTCATGATGTCAGGCTGAGGTAAAGGGGAAACCATGTGGTCATATTCATGATGTCAGGTTGAGGTAAAGGGGAAACCATGTGGTCATTATTCATGATGTCAGGCTGAGGTAAAGGGGAAACCATGTGTTCATATTCATTATTCATGATGTCAGGTTGAGGTAAAGGGAAACCATGTGGTCATATTCATTATTCATGATGTCAGGTTGAGGTAAAGGGGAAACCATGTGTTCATATTCATGATGTCAGGTTGAGGTAAAGGGAAACCATGTGGTCATATTCATTATTCATGATGTCAGGCTGAGGTAAAGGGGAAACCATGTGGTCATTATTCATTATTCATGATGTCATGATGTCAGGTTGAGGTAAAGGGGAAACCATGTGGTCATATTCATTATTCATGATGTCAGGTTGAGGTAAAGGGAAACCATGTCATCATTATTCATGATGTCAGGTGAGGTAAAGGGAAACCATGTGGTCATATTCATGATTCAGGCTGAGGTAAAGGGGAAACCATGTGGTCATATTCATGATGTCAGGTGAGGTAAAGGGGAAACCATGTGTCATATTCATTATTCATGATGTCAGGTTGAGGTAAAGGGGAAACCATGTGGTCATATTCATTATTCATGATGTCAGGTTGAGGTAAAGGGGAAACCATGTGGTCATATTCATTATTCATGATGTCAGGTTGAGGTAAAGGGGAAACCATGTGGTCATATTCATGATGTCAGGTTGAGGTAAAGGGGAAACCATGTGGTCATTATTCATGATGTCAGGTTGAGGTAAAGGGGAAACCATGTGGTCATATTCATTATTCATGATGTCAGGTTGAGGTAAAGGGGAAACCATGTGGTCATATTCATTATTCATGATGTCAGGTTGAGGTAAAGGGGAAACCATGTGGTCATTTTCATTATTCATTATGTCAGGTTGAGGTAAAGGGGAAACCATGTGGTCATATTCATTATTCATGATGTCAGGTTGAGGTAAAGGGGAAACCATGTGGTCATATTCATTATTCATTATGTCAGGTTGAGGTAAAGGGGAAACCATGTGGTCATATTCATTATTCATGATGTCAGGCTGAGGTAAAGGGGAAACCATGTGGTCATATTCATTATTCATGATGTCAGGCTGAGGTAAAGGAGAAACCATGTGTTCATTATTCATGATGTCAGGTTGAGGTAAAGGAGAAACCATGTGGTCATATTCATTATTCATGATGTCAGGCTGAGGTAAAGGGGAAACCATGTGGTCATATTCATTATTCATGATGTCAGGCTGAGGTAAAGGAGAAACCATGTGTTCATATTCATGATGTCAGGTTGAGGTAAAGGGGAAACCATGTGGTCATATTCATTATTCATGATGTCAGGTTGAGGTAAAGGGGAAACCATGTGGTCATATTCATTATTCATGATGTCAGGTTGAGGTAAAGGGGAAACCATGTGGTCATTTTCATTATTCATGATGTCAGGTTGAGGTAAAGGGGAAACCATGTGGTCATATTCATTATTCATGATGTCAGGTTGAGGTAAAGGGGAAACCACGTGGTCATATTCATTATTCATGATGTCAGGTTGAGGTAAAGGAGAAACCATGTGGTCATATTCATTATTCATGATGTCAGGTTGAGGTAAAGGAGAAACCATGTGGTCATATTCATTATTCATTATGTCAGGCTGAGGTAAAGGGGAAACCATGTGGTCATATTCATTATTCATGATGTCAGGCTGAGGTAAAGGGGAAACCATGTGTTCATATTCATTATTCATGATGTCAGGTTGAGGTAAAGGGGAAACCACGTGGTCATATTCATTATTCATGATGTCAGGCTGAGGTAAAGGGGAAACCATGTGTTCATATTCATTATTCATGATGTCAGGTTGAGGTAAAGGGGAAACCACGTGGTCATATTCATATTCATGATGTCAGGTTGAGGTAAAGGAGAAACCATGTGTTCATATTCATGATGTCAGGTTGAGGTAAAGGGGAAACCATGTGGTCATATTCATTATTCATGATGTCAGGCTGAGGTAAAGGGGAAACCATGTGGTCATATTCATTATTCATGATGTCAGGCTGAGGTAAAGGGGAAACCATGTGGTCATTATTCATGATGTCAGGCTGAGGTAAAGGGGAAACCATGTGGTCATATTCATTATTCATGATGTCAGGTTGAGGTAAAGGGGAAACCATGTGGTCATTATTCATGATGTCAGGTTGAGGTAAAGGAGAAACCATGTGTTCATATTCATTATTCATGATGTCAGGCTGAGGTAAAGGGGAAACCATGTGGTCATATTCATGATGTCAGGCTGAGGTAAAGGGGAAACCATGTGGTCATATTCATGATGTCAGGTAGAGGTGAAACCGTGTGGTCATATTCATGATATCAAGTTGAGGTAAAGGGGAAACCGTGTGGTCATATTCATTATTCATGATATCAAGTTGAGGTAAAGGGGAAACCATGTGGTCATTATTCATGATGTCAGGTTGAGGTAAAGGAGAAACCATGTGTTCATATTCATTATTCATGATGTCAGGCTGAGGTGGGGAAACCATGTGTCATTATTCATGATATCAAGGAGGTAAACCATGTGGTCATATTCATTATTCATGATGTCAGGCTGAGGTAAAGGGAAACCATGTGGTCATATTCATTATTCATGATGTCAGGCTGAGGTAAAGGGGAAACAATGTGGTCATTTTCATGATGTCAGGCTGAGGTAAAGGGGAAACCATGTGGTCATTATTCATGATGTCAGGCTGAGGTAAAGGGGAAACCATGTGGCCATTATTCATGATGTCAGGTTGAGGTAAAGAGGAAACCATGTGGTCATATTCATGATGTCAGGTTGAGGTAAAGGGGAAACCATGTGGTCATTATTCATGATGTCAGGTTGAGGTAAAGGGGAAACCATGTGGTCATATTCATTATTCATGATGTCAGGTTGAGGTAAAGGGGAAACCATGTGGTCATTTCATTATTCATGATGTCAGGCTGAGGTAAAGGGGAAACCATGTGGTCATATTCATTATTCATGATGTCAGGCTGAGGTAAAGGGGAAACCATGTGGTCATTATTCATGATGTCAGGTTGAGGTAAAGGGGAAACCATGTGGTCATTATTCATGATGTCAGGTTGAGGTAAAGGGGAAACCATGTGGTCATTATTCATGATGTCAGGTTGAGGTAAAGGGGAAACCATGTGGTCATATTCATTATTCATGATGTCAGGTTGAGGTAAAGGGGAAACCATGTGGTCATTTTCATTATTCATGATGTCAGGTTGAGGTAAAGGGGAAACCATGTGGTCATATTCATTATTCATGATGTCAGGTTGAGGTAAAGGGGAAACCATGTGGTCATATTCATTATTCATGATGTCAGGCTGAGGTAAAGGGGAAACCATGTGGTCATATTCATTATTCATGATGTCAGGCTGAGGTAAAGGGGAAACCATGTGGTCATATTCATTATTCATGATGTCAGGCTGAGGTAAAGGAGAAACCATGTGTTCATTATTCATGATGTCAGGTTGAGGTAAAGGAGAAACCATGTGGTCATATTCATTATTCATGATGTCAGGCTGAGGTAAAGGGGAAACCATGTGGTCATATTCATTATTCATGATGTCAGGCTGAGGTAAAGGAGAAACCATGTGTTCATATTCATGATGTCAGGCTGAGGTAAAGGGGAAACCATGTGGTCATATTCATTATTCATGATGTCAGGTTGAGGTAAAGGGGAAACCATGTGGTCATATTCATTATTCATGATGTCAGGTTGAGGTAAAGGGGAAACCATGTGGTCATTTTCATTTTTCATGATGTCAGGTTGAGGTAAAGGGGAAACCATGTGGTCATATTCATTATTCATGATGTCAGGTTGAGGTAAAGGGGAAACCACGTGGTCATATTCATTATTCATGATGTCAGGTTGAGGTAAAGGAGAAACCATGTGGTCATATTCATTATTCATGATGTCAGGTTGAGGTAAAGGGGAAACCATGTGGTCATATTCATTATTCATGATGTCAGGCTGAGGTAAAGGGGAAACCATGTGGTCATATTCATTATTCATGATGTCAGGCTGAGGTAAAGGGGAAACCATGTGTTCATATTCATTATTCATGATGTCAGGTTGAGGTAAAGGGGAAACCACGTGGTCATATTCATTATTCATGATGTCAGGCTGAGGTAAAGGGGAAACCATGTGTTCATATTCATTATTCATGATGTCAGGTTGAGGTAAAGGGGAAACCATGTGGTCATATTCATTTCATGATGTCAGGTTGAGGTAAAGGGAAACCATGTGTTCATATTCATGATGTCAGGTTGAGGTAAAGGGGAAACCATGTGGTCATATTCATTATTCATGATGTCAGGCTGAGGTAAAGGGGAAACCATGTGGTCATATTCATTATTCATGATGTCAGGCTGAGGTAAAGGGGAAACCATGTGGTCATTATTCATGATGTCAGGCTGAGGTAAAGGGGAAACCATGTGGTCATATTCATTATTCATGATGTCAGGTTGAGGTAAAGGGGAAACCATGTGGTCATTATTCATGATGTCAGGTTGAGGTAAAGGGAAACCATGTGTTCATATTCATTATTCATGATGTCAGGCTGAGGTAAAGGGGAAACCATGTGGTCATATTCATGTCAGGCTGAGGTAAAGGGGAAACCATGTGGTCATATTCATGATGTCAGGTGTGGTCATATTCATGATATCAAGTTGAGGTAAAGGGAAACCATGTGGTCATATTCATTATTCATGATGTCAGGTTGAGGTAAAGGGGAAACCATGTGGTCATTATTCATGATGTCAGGTTGAGGTAAAGGAGAAACCATGTGTTCATATTCATTATTCATGATGTCAGGCTGAGGTAAAGGGGAAACCATGTGGTCATTATTCATGATATCAAGTTGAGGTAAAGGAGAAACCATGTGGTCATATTCATTATTCATGATGTCAGGCTGAGGTAAAGGGAAACCATGTGGTCATATTCATTATTCATGATGTCAGGCTGAGGTAAAGGGGAAACCATGTGTCAGGCATAAAGGGGAAACCATGTGGTCATTATTCATGATGTCAGGCTGAGGTAAAGGGGAAACCATGTGGTCATATTCATTATTCATGATGTCAGGTTGAGGTAAAGGGAAACCATGTGGTCATTATTATTCATGATGTCAGGTTGAGGTAAAGGGGAAACCATGTGTTCATATTCATTATTCATGATGTCAGGCTGAGGTAAAGGGGAAACCATGTGGTCATATTCATTATTCATGATGTCAGGCTGAGGTAAAGGGGAAACCATGTGGTCATTATTCATGATGTCAGGCTGAGGTAAAGGGGAAACCATGTGGTGATATTCATTATTCATGATGTCAGGTTGAGGTAAAGGGGAAACCATGTGGTCATATTCATTATTCATGATGTCAGGTTGAGGTAAAGGAGAAACCATGTGGCCATTATTCATGATGTCAGGTTGAGGTAAAGAGGAAACCATGTGGTCATATTCATGATGTCAGGTTGAGGTAAAGGGGAAACCATGTGGTCATTATTCATGATGTCAGGTTGAGGTAAAGGGGAAACCATGTGGTCATATTCATTATTCATGATGTCAGGTTGAGGTAAAGGGGAAACCATGTGGTCATATTCATTATTCATGATGTCAGGTTGAGGTAAAGGGGAAACCATGTGGTCATTATTCATGATGTCAGGTTGAGGTAAAGGGGAAACCATGTGGTCATATTCATGATGTCAGGTTGAGGTAAAGGGAAACCATGTGGTCATTATTCATGATGTCAGGTTGAGGTAAAGGGGAAACCATGTGGTCATATTCATTATTCATGATGTCAGGTTGAGGTAAAGGGGAAACCATGTGGTCATATTCATTATTCATGATGTCAGGTTGAGGTAAAGGGGAAACCATGTGGTCATTTTCATTATTCATGATGTCAGGTTGAGGTAAAGGGGAAACCATGTGGTCATATTCATTATTCATGATGTCAGGTTGAGGTAAAGGGGAAACCATGTGGTCATATTCATTATTCATGATGTCAGGTTGAGGTAAAGGGGAAACCATGTGGTCATATTCATTATTCATGATGTCAGGCTGAGGTAAAGGGGAAACCATGTGGTCATATTCATTATTCATGATGTCAGGCTGAGGTAAAGGAGAAACCATGTGTTCATTATTCATGATGTCAGGTTGAGGTAAAGGAGAAACCATGTGGTCATATTCATTATTCATGATGTCAGGCTGAGGTAAAGGGGAAACCATGTGGTCATATTCATTATTCATGATGTCAGGCTGAGGTAAAGGAGAAACCATGTGTTCATATTCATGATGTCAGGTTGAGGTAAAGGGGAAACCATGTGGTCATATTCATTATTCATGATGTCAGGTGGAGGTAAAGGGGAAACCATGTGGTCATATTCATTATTCATGATGTCAGGTTGAGGTAAAGGGGAAACCATGTGGTCATTTTCATTTTTCATGATGTCAGGTTGAGGTAAAGGGGAAACCATGTGGTCATATTCATTATTCATGATGTCAGGTTGAGGTAAAGGGGAAACCACGTGGTCATATTCATTATTCATGATGTCAGGTTGAGGTAAAGGAGAAACCATGTGGTCATATTCATTATTCATGATGTCAGGTTGAGGTAAAGGAGAAACCATGTGGTCATATTCATTATTCATTATGTCAGGCTGAGGTAAAGGGGAAACCATGTGGTCATTTCATTCATGATGTCAGGCTGAGGTAAAGGGGAAACCATGTGTTCATATTCATTATTCATGATGTCAGGTTGAGGTAAAGGGGAAACCACGTGGTCATATTCATTATTCATGATGTCAGGCTGAGGTAAAGGGGAAACCATGTGTTCATATTCATTATTCATGATGTCAGGTTGAGGTAAAGGGGAAACCACGTGGTCATATTCATATTCATGATGTCAGGTTGAGGTAAAGGAGAAACCATGTGTTCATATTCATGATGTCAGGTTGAGGTAAAGGGGAAACCATGTGGTCATATTCATTATTCATGATGTCAGGCTGAGGTAAAGGGGAAACCATGTGGTCATATTCATTATTCATGATGTCAGGCTGAGGTAAAGGGGAAACCATGTGGTCATTATTCATGATGTCAGGCTGAGGTAAAGGGGAAACCATGTGGTCATATTCATTATTCATGATGTCAGGTTGAGGTAAAGGGGAAACCATGTGGTCATTATTCATGATGTCAGGTTGAGGTAAAGGAGAAACCATGTGTTCATATTCATTATTCATGATGTCAGGCTGAGGTAAAGGGGAAACCATGTGGTCATATTCACGATGTCAGGCTGAGGTAAAGCGGAAACCATGTGGTCATATTCATGATGTCAGGTAGAGGTAAAGGGGAAACCGTGTGGTCATATTCATGATATCAAGTTGAGGTAAAGGGGAAACCGTGTGGTCATATTCATTATTCATGATATCAAGTTGAGGTAAAGGGGAAACCATGTGGTCATTATTCATGATGTCAGGTTGAGGTAAAGGAGAAACCATGTGTTCATATTCATTATTCATGATGTCAGGCTGAGGTAAAGGGGAAACCATGTGGTCATTATTCATGATATCAAGTTGAGGTAAAGGAGAAACCATGTGGTCATATTCATTATTCATGATGTCAGGCTGAGGTAAAGGGGAAACCATGTGGTCATATTCATTATTCATGATGTCAGGCTGAGGTAAAGGGGAAACAATGTGGTCATTTTCATGATGTCAGGCTGAGGTAAAGGGGAAACCATGTGGTCATTATTCATGATGTCAGGCTGAGGTAAAGGGGAAACCATGTGGTCATATTCATTATTCATGATGTCAGGTTGAGGTAAAGGGGAAACCATGTGGTCATTTTCATTATTCATGATGTCAGGTTGAGGTAAAGGGGAAACCATGTGTTCATATTCATTATTCATGATGTCAGGCTGAGGTAAAGGGGAAACCATGTGGTCATATTCATTATTCATGATGTCAGGCTGAGGTAAAGGGGAAACCATGTGGTCATTATTCATGATGTCAGGCTGAGGTAAAGGGGAAACCATGTGGTGATATTCATTATTCATGATGTCAGGTTGAGGTAAAGGAGAAACCATGTGTTCATATTCATGATGTCAGGTTGAGGTAAAGGGGAAACCATGTGGTCATATTCATTATTCATGATGTCAGGTTGAGGTAAAGGAGAAACCATGTGGCCATTATTCATGATGTCAGGTTGAGGTAAAGAGGAAACCATGTGGTCATATTCATGATGTCAGGTTGAGGTAAAGGGGAAACCATGTGGTCATTATTCATGATGTCAGGTTGAGGTAAAGGGGAAACCATGTGGTCATATTCATTATTCATGATGTCAGGTTGAGGTAAAGGGGAAACCATGTGGTCATTTTCATTATTCATGATGTCAGGTTGAGGTAAAGGGGAAACCATGTGGTCATATTCATTATTCATGATGTCAGGTTGAGGTAAAGGGGAAACCATGTGGTCATATTCATTATTCATGATGTCAGGTTGAGGTAAAGGGGAAACCATGTGGTCATATTCATTATTCATGATGTCAGGTTGCGGTAAAGGGGAAACCATGTGGTCATATTCATTATTCATGATGTCAGGTTGAGGTAAAGGAGAAACCATGTGGTCATATTCATGATGTCAGGTTGAGGTAAAGGGGAAACCATGTGTTCATTATTCATGATGTCAGGCTGAGGTAAAGGGGAAACCATGTGGTCATTATTCATGATGTCAGGCTAAGGTAAAGGGGAAACCATGTGGTCATTATTCATGATGTCAGGCTGAGGTAAAGGGGAAACCATGTGGTCATTATTCATGATGTCAGGCTGAGGTAAAGGGGAAACCATGTGGTCATATTCATTATTCATGATGTCAGGTTGAGGTAAAGGGGAAACCATGTGGTCATTTTCATTATTCATGATGTCAGGTTGAGGTAAAGGGGAAACCATGTGTTCATATTCATTATTCATGATGTCAGGCTGAGGTAAAGGGGAAACCATGTGGTCATATTCATTATTCATGATGTCAGGCTGAGGTAAAGGGGAAACCATGTGGTCATTATTCATGATGTCAGGCTGAGGTAAAGGGGAAACCATGTGGTGATATTCATTATTCATGATGTCAGGTTGAGGTAAAGGAGAAACCATGTGTTCATATTCATGATGTCAGGCTGAGGTAAAGGAGAAAGCACGTGTTCATATTCATTATTCATGATGTCAGGTTGAGGTAAAGGGGAAACCATGTGGTCATATTCATTATTCATGATGTCAGGTTGAGGTAAAGGAGAAACCATGTGGCCATTATTCATGATGTCAGGTTGAGGTAAAGAGGAAACCATGTGGTCATATTCATGATGTCAGGTTGAGGTAAAGGGGAAACCATGTGGTCATTATTCATGATGTCAGGTTGAGGTAAAGGGGAAACCATGTGGTCATATTCATTATTCATGATGTCAGGTTGAGGTAAAGGGGAAACCATGTGGTCATTTTCATTATTCATGATGTCAGGTTGAGGTAAAGGGGAAACCATGTGGTCATATTCATTATTCATGATGTCAGGTTGAGGTAAAGGGGAAACCATGTGGTCATTTTCATTATTCATGATGTCAGGTTGAGGTAAAGGGGAAACCATGTGGTCATATTCATTATTCATGATGTCAGGTTGAGGTAAAGGGGAAACCATGTGGTCATATTCATTATTCATGATGTCAGGTTGAGGTAAAGGAGAAACCATGTGGTCATATTCATGATGTCAGGTTGAGGTAAAGGGGAAACCATGTGTTCATTATTCATGATGTCAGGCTGAGGTAAAGGGGAAACCATGTGGTCATTATTCATGATGTCAGGCTGGGAAACCATGTGGTCATTATTCATGATGTCAGGCTGAGGTAAAGGGGAAACCATGTGGTCATTATTCATGATGTCAGGCTGAGGTAAAGGGGAAACCATGTGGTCATATTCATTATTCATGATGTCAGGCTGAGGTAAAGGGGAAACCATGTGGTCATTATTCATGATGTCAGGCTGAGGTAAAGGGGAAACCATGTGGTCATTATTCATGATGTCAGGCTGAGGTAAAGGGGAAACCATGTGGTCATATTCATGATGTCAGGTTGAGGTAAAGGGGAAACCATGTGTTCATATTCATGATGTCAGGTTGAGGTAAAGGGGAAACCATGTGGTCATATTCATTATTCATGATGTCAGGTTGAGGTAAAGGGGAAACCATGTGGTCATATTCATTATTCATGATGTCAGGTTGAGGTAAAGGGGAAACCATGTGGTCATTATTCATGATGTCAGGCTGAGGTAAAGGGGAAACCATGTGGTCATATTCATGATGTCAGGCTGAGGTAAAGGGGAAACCATGTGTTCATATTCATTATTCACGATGTCAGGCTGAGGTAAAGCGGAAACCATGTGGTCATATTCATGATGTCAGGTTGAGGTAAAGGGGAAACCATGTGGTCATATTCATGATGCCAGGCTGAGGTAAAGGGGAAACCATGTGGTCATATTAATTATTCATGATGTCAGTCTGAGGTAAAGGGGAAACCATGTGGTCATATTCATGGTGTCAGGCTGAGGTAAAGGGGAAACCATGGGTCATTATTCATGATGTCAGGCTGAGGTAAAGGGGAAACCATGTGGTCATATTCATTATTCATGATGTCAGGCTGAGGTAAAGGGGAAACCATGTGGTCATTATTCATGATGTCAGGCTGAGGTAAAGGAGAAACCATGTGTTCATATTCATTATTCATGATGTCAGGTTGAGGTAAAGGGGAAACCATGTGGTCATATTCATTATTCATGATGTCAGGTTGAGGTAAAGGGGAAACCATGTGGTCATTATTCATGATGTCAGGTTGAGGTAAAGGAGAAACCATGTGTTCATATTCATTATTCATGATGTCAGGCTGAGGTAAAGGGGAAACCATGTGGTCATTATTCATGATGTCAGGCTGAGGTAAAGGGAAACCATGTGGTCATATTCATTATTCATGATGTCAGGTTGAGGTAAAGGGGAAACCATGTGGTCATTTCATTATTCATGATGTCAGGCTGAGGTAAAGGGGAAACCATGTGGTCCATGATGTCAGGTCATATTCATTATTCATGATGTCATTGAGGTAAAGGGGAAACCATGTGGTCATTATTCATGATGTCAGGTGAGGTAAAGGGAAACCATGTGGTCATATTCATTATTCATGATGTCAGGCTGAGGTAAAGGGGAAACCATGTGGTCATTATTCATGATATCAGGTTGAGGTAAAGGAGAAACCATGTGGTCATATTCATTATTCATGATGTCAGGCTGAAACCATGTGGTCATATTCATTATTCATGATGTCAGGCTGAGGTAAAGGGGAAACCATGTGGTCATTTTCATGATGTCATTATGTCATTATTCATGATGTCAGGCTGAGGTAAAGGGGAAACCATGTGGTCATATTCATTATTCATGATGTCAGGCTGAGGTAAAGGGGAAACCATGTGGTCATTATTCATGATGTCAGGCTGAGGTAAAGGGGAAACCATGTGGTGATATTCATTATTCATGATGTCAGGTTGAGGTAAAGGGGAAACCATGTGGTCATATTCATGATGTCAGGCTGAGGTAAAGGGGAAAGCATGTGTTCATTTCATTATTCATGATGTCAGGTTGAGGTAAAGGGGAAACCATGTGGTCATATTCATTATTCATGATGTCAGGTTGAGGTAAAGAAGAAACCATGTGGCCATTATTCATGATGTCAGGTTGAGGTAAAGAGGAAACCATGTGGTCATATTCATGATGTCAGGTTGAGGTAAAGGGGAAACCATGTGGTCATATTCATTATTCATGATGTCAGGTTGAGGTAAAGGGGAAACCATGTGGTCATATTCATTATTCATGATGTCAGGTTGAGGTAAAGGGGAAACCATGTGGTCATATTCATTATTCATGATGTCAGGTTGAGGTAAAGGGGAAACCATGTGGTCATTTTCATTATTCATGATGTCAGGTTGAGGTAAAGGGGAAACCATGTGGTCATATTCATTATTCATGATGTCAGGTTGAGGTAAAGGGGAAACCATGTGGTCATATTCATGATGTCAGGTTGAGGTAAAGGAGAAACCATGTGGTCATATTCATTATTCATGATGTCAGGCTGAGGTAAAGGGGAAACCATGTGGTCATATTCATTATTCATGATGTCAGGCTGAGGTAAAGGGGAAACCATGTGTTCATATTCATGATGTCAGGTTGAGGTAAAGGGGAAACCATGTGGTCATATTCATTATTCATGATGTCAGGCTGAGGTAAAGGGGAAACAGGTTGATGTCAGGTTGAGGTAAAGGGGAAACCATGTGGTCATATTCATTATTCATGATGTCAGGCTGAGGTAAAGGGGAAACCATGTGGTCATATTCATTATTCATGATGTCAGGTTGAGGTAAAGGGGAAACCATGTGGTCATATTCATGATGTCAGGTTGAGGTAAAGGGGAAACCATGTGGTCATTATTCATGATGTCAGGTTGAGGTAAAGGGGAAACCATGTGGTCATATTCATTATTCATGATGTCAGGTTGAGGTAAAGGGGAAACCATGTGGTCATATTCATTATTCATGATGTCAGGTTGAGGTAAAGGGGAAACCATGTGGTCATTTTCATTATTCATGATGTCAGGTTGAGGTAAAGGGGAAACCATGTGGTCATATTCATTATTCATGATGTCAGGTTGAGGTAAAGGGGAAACCATGTGGTCATATTCATGATGTCAGGTTGAGGTAAAGGGGAAACCATGTGGTCATATTCATTATTCATGATGTCAGGCTGAGGTAAAGGGGAAACCATGTGTTCATTATTCATGATGTCAGGCTGAGGTAAAGGAGAAACCATGTGGTCATATTCATTATTCATGATGTCAGGCTGAGGTAAAGGAGAAACCATGTGGTCATTATTTATGATGTCAGGCTGAGGTAAAGGGGAAACCATGTGTTCATTATTCATGATGTCAGGCTGAGGTAAAGGGGAAACCATGTGTTCATTATTCATGATGTCAGGTTGAGGTAAAGGGGAAACCATGTGGTCATTATTCATGATGTCAGGTTGAGGTAAAGGGGAAACCATGTGGTCATATTCATTATTCATGATGTCAGGTTGAGGTAAAGGGGAAACCATGTGGTCATATTCATTATTCATGATGTCAGGTTGAGGTAAAGGGGAAACCATGTGGTCATATTCATTATTCATGATGTCAGGTGAGGTAAAGAGGAAACCATGTGGTCATTATTTATGATCTCAGGCTGAGGTAAAGGGGAAACCATGTGGTCATATTCATGATGTCAGGTTGAGGTAAAGGGGAAACCATGTGTTCATATTCATTATTCATGATGTCAGGCTGAGGTAAAGGGGAAACCATGTGGTCATATTCATTATTCATGATGTCAGGTTGAGGTAAAGGGGAAACCATGTGGTCATATTCATTATTCATGATGTCAGGTTGAGGTAAAGGGGAAACCATGTGGTCATATTCATTATTCATGATGTCAGGTTGAGGTAAAGGGGAAACCATGTGGTCATATTCATTATTCATGATGTCAGGTTGAGGTAAAGGGGAAACCATGTGGTCATATTCATTATTCATGATGTCAGGCTGAGGTAAAGGAGAAACCATGTGTTCATTATTCATGATGTCAGGTTGAGGTAAAGGAGAAACCATGTGGTCATATTCATTATTCATGATGTCAGGCTGAGGTAAAGGGGAAACCATGTGGTCATATTCATTATTCATGATGTCAGGCTGAGGTAAAGGAGAAACCATGTGTTCATATTCATGATGTCAGGTTGAGGTAAAGGGGAAACCATGTGGTCATATTCATTATTCATGATGTCAGGTTGAGGTAAAGGGGAAACCATGTGGTCATTATTCATGATGTCAGGTTGAGGTAAAGGGGAAACCATGTGGTCATATTCATTATTCATGATGTCAGGTTGAGGTAAAGGGGAAACCATGTGGTCATATTCATTATTCATGATGTCAGGTTGAGGTAAAGGGGAAACCATGTGGTCATATTCATTATTCATGATGTCAGGTTGAGGTAAAGGGAAACCATGTGGTCATATTCATTATTCATGATGTCAGGTTGAGGTAAAGGGGAAACCATGTGGTCATATTCATTATTCATGATGTCAGGTTGAGGTAAAGGGAAACCATGTGGTCATATTCATTATTCATGATGTCAGGTTGAGGTAAAGGGGAAACCATGTGGTCATATTCATTATTCATGATGTCAGGCTGAGGTAAAGGGGAAACCATGTGGTCATATTCATTATTCATGATGTCAGGCTGAGGTAAAGGAGAAACCATGTGTTCATTATTCATGATGTCAGGTTGAGGTAAAGGAGAAACCATGTGGTCATATTCATTATTCATGATGTCAGGCTGAGGTAAAGGGGAAACCATGTGGTCATATTCATTATTCATGATGTCAGGCTGAGGTAAAGGAGAAACCATGTGGTCATTATTCATGATGTCAGGTTGAGGTAAAGGGGAAACCATGTGGTCATATTCATTATTCATGATGTCAGGCTGAGGTAAAGGGGAAACCATGTGGTCATATTCATTATTCATGATGTCAGGTTGAGGTAAAGGGGAAACCATGTGGTCATTTTCATTTTCATGATGTCAGGTTGAGGTAAAGGGGAAACCATGTGGTCATATTCATTATTCATGATGTCAGGTTGAGGTAAAGGGGAAACCATGTGGTCATATTCATTATTCATGATGTCAGGTTGAGGTAAAGGGAAACCATGTGGTCATATTCATTATTCATGATGTCAGGTTGAGGTAAAGGGAAACCATGTGGTCATATTCATTATTCATGATGTCAGGCTGAGGTAAAGGGGAAACCATGTGGTCATATTCATTATTCATGATGTCAGGCTGAGGTAAAGGGGAAACCATGTGTTCATATTCATTATTCATGATGTCAGGTTGAGGTAAAGGGGAAACCACGTGGTCATATTCATTATTCATGATGTCAGGCTGAGGTAAAGGGGAAACCATGTGTTCATATTCATTATTCATGATGTCAGGTTGAGGTAAAGGGGAAACCACGTGGTCATATTCATATTCATGATGTCAGGTTGAGGTAAAGGAGAAACCATGTGTTCATATTCATGATGTCAGGTTGAGGTAAAGGGGAAACCATGTGGTCATATTCATTATTCATGATGTCAGGCTGAGGTAAAGGGGAAACCATGTGGTCATATTCATTATTCATGATGTCAGGCTGAGGTAAAGGGGAAACCATGTGGTCATTATTCATGATGTCAGGCTGAGGTAAAGGGGAAACCATGTGGTCATATTCATTATTCATGATGTCAGGCTGAGGTAAAGGGGAAACCATGTGGTCATATTCATTATTCATGATGTCAGGTTGAGGTAAAGGGGAAACCATGTGGTCATATTCATTATTCATGATGTCAGGCTGAGGTAAAGGGGAAACCATGTGGTCATATTCATTATTCATGATGTCAGGCTGAGGTAAAGGGGAAACCATTTGTTCATATTCATGATGTCAGGCTGAGGTAAAGGAGAAACCATGTGTTCATATTCATGATGTCAGGTTGAGGTAAAGGGGAAACCATGTGGTCATATTCATTATTCATTATGTCAGGCTGAGGTAAAGGGAAACCATGTGGTCATATTCATTATTCATGATGTCAGGCTGAGGTAAAGGGGAAACCATGTGGTCATTATTCATGATGTCAGGCTGAGGTAAAGGGGAAACCATGTGGTCATATTCATTATTCATGATGTCAGGTTGAGGTAAAGGGGAAACCATGTGGTCATTATTCATGATGTCAGGTTGAGGTAAAGGAGAAACCATGTGTTCATATTCATTATTCATGATGTCAGGCTGAGGTAAAGGGGAAACCATGTGGTCATATTCATGATGTCAGGCTGAGGTAAAGGGGAAACCATGATGATCAGGTTGAGGTAAAGGGGAAACCATGTGGTCATATTCATGATGTCAGGTTGAGGTAAAGGGGAAACCATGTGGTCATATTCATTATTCATGATGTCAGGTTGAGGTAAAGGGGAAACCATGTGGTCATATTCATTATTCATGATGTCAGGTTGAGGTAAAGGGGAAACCATGTGGTCATTATTCATGATGTCAGGTCCATGTGTTCATTTCATTATTCATGATGTCAGGCTGAGGTAAAGGGGAAACCATGTGGTCATATTCATATTCATGATGTCAAACCATGTGGTCATATTCATTATTCATGATGTCAGGTTGAGGTAAAGGGGAAACCATGTGGTCATTATTCATGATGTCAGGCTGATGTAAAGGGGAAACCATGGGTCATGATGTCAGGGAGGTAAAGGGGAAACCATGTGGTCATTATTCATGATGTCAGGCTGAGGTAAAGGGAAACCATGTGGTCATATTCATTATTCATGATGTCAGGCTGAGGTAAAGGGGAAACCATGTGGTCATATTCATTATTCATGATGTCAGGCTGAGGTAAAGGAGAAACCATGTGGTCATTATTCATGATGTCAGGCTGAGGTAAAGGGGAAACCATGTGTTCATTATTCATGATGTCAGGCTGAGGTAAAGGGGAAACCATGTGGTCATTATTCATGATGTCAGGCTGAGGTAAAGTGGAAACCATGTGGTCATATTCATTATTCATGATGTCAGGCTGAGGTAAAGGAGAAACCATGTGGTCATTATTCATGATGCCAGGCTGAGGTAAAGAGGAAACCATGTGGTCATTATTCATGATGTCAGGCTGAGGTAAAGGGGAAACCATGTGGTCATTATTCATGATGTCAGGCTGAGGTAAAGGGGAAACCATGTGGTCATTATTCATGATGTCAGGCTGAGGTAAAGGGGAAACCATGTGGTCATTATTCATGATGTCAGGCTGAGGTAAAGGGGAAACCATGTGGTCCATGATGTCAGGCTGAGGTAAAGGGGAAACCATGTGGTCATTATTCATGATGTCAGGCTGAGGTAAAGGGGAAACCATGTGGTCATATTCATTATTCATGATGTCAGGCTGAGGTAAAGGGGAAACCATGTGGTCATATTCATGATGTCAGGCTGAGGTAAAGGGGAAACCATGTGGTCATATTCATGATGTCAGGTTGAGGTAAAGGGGAAACCATGTGGTCATTATTCATGATGTCAGGTTGAGGTAAAGGGGAAACCATGTGGTCATATTCATTATTCATGATGTCAGGTTGAGGTAAAGGGGAAACCATGTGGTCATATTCATTATTCATGATGTCAGGTTGAGGTAAAGGGGAAACCATGTGGTCATTATTCATGATGTCAGGCTGAGGTTGTGTCATATTCATTATTCATGATGTCAGGCTGAGGTAAAGGGGAAACCATGTGGTCATATTCATTATTCATGATGTCAGGCTGAGGTAAAGGGGAAACCATGTGGTCATTATTCATGATGTCAGGTTGAGGTAAAGGGGAAACCATGTGGTCATATTCATTATTCATGATGTCAGGCTGAGGTAAAGGGGAAACCATGTGTTCATATTCATTATTCATGATGTCAGGTTGAGGTAAAGGGGAAACCATGTGGTCATATTCATTATTCATGATGTCAGGTTGAGGTAAAGGAGAAACCATGTGTATTCATTATTCATGATGTCAGGCTGAGGTAAAGGGGAAACCATGTGGTCATATTCATTATTCATGATGTCAGGCTGAGGTAAAGGGGAAACCATGTGGTCATATTCATTATTCATGATGTCAGGCTGAGGTAAAGGGAAACCATGTGGTCATTATTCATGATGTCAGGCTGAGGTAAAGGGGAAACCATGTGGACATATTCATTATTCATGATGTCAGGCTGAGGTAAAGGGGAAACCATGTGGTCATTATTCATGATGTCAGGTTGAGGTAAAGGGGAAACCATGTGGTCATATTCATTATTCATGATGTCAGGCTGAGGTAAAGGGGAAACCATGTGGTCATGATGTCAGGCTGAGGTAAAGGGGAAACCATGTGGTCATATTCATATTCATGATGTCAGGTTGAGGTAAAGGAGAAACCATGTGTTCATATTCATGATGTCAGGTTGAGGTAAAGGGGAAACCATGTGGTCATATTCATGATGTCAGGCTGAGGTAAAGGGGAAACCATGTGGTCATCATTATTCATGATGTCAGGCTGAGGTAAAGGGGAAACCATGTGGTCATTATTCATGATGTCAGGCTGAGGTAAAGGGGAAACCATGTGGTCATATTCATTATTCATGATGTCAGGTTGAGGTAAAGGGGAAACCATGTGGTCATAATTCATGTTGTCAGGTGAGGTAAAGGGGAAACCATGTGTTCATATTCATTATTCATGATGTCAGGCTGAGTTAAAGGGGAAACCATGTGGTCATATTCATGATGTCAGGCTGAGGTAAAGGGGAAACCATGTGTTCATATTCATGATGTCATTCATTATTCATGATGTCAGGTTGAGGTAAAGGGGAAACCATGTGGTCATATTCATTATTCATGATGTCAGGTTGAGGTAAAGGGAAACCATGTGGTCATATTCATTATTCATGATGTCAGGTTGAGGTAAAGGGGAAACCATGTGGTCATTTCATTCATGATGTCAGGTTGAGGTAAAGGGGAAACCATGTGTTCATATTCATTATTGTCATGATGTCAGATGTCAGGTGAGGTAAAGGGGAAACCATGTGGTCATATTCATTATTCATGATGTCAGTGGTCATTATTCATGATGTCAGGCTGAGGTAAAGGGGAAACCATGTGGTCATTATTCATGATATCAAGTTGAGGTAAAGGGGAAACCATGTGGTCATATTCATGAAATCAGGCTGAGGTAAAGGAGAAACCATGTGTTCATATTCATTATTCATGATGTCAGGCTGAGGTAAAGGGGAAACCATGTGGTCATATTCATTATTCATGATGTCAGGCTGAGGTAAAGGAGAAACCATGTGGTCATTATTCATGATGTCAGGCTGAGGTAAAGGGGAAACCATGTGTTCATTATTCATGATGTCAGGCTGAGGTAAAGGGGAAACCATGTGGTCATTATTCATGATGTCAGGCTGAGGTAAAGTGGAAACCATGTGGTCATATTCATTATTCATGATGTCAGGCTGAGGTAAAGGAGAAACCATGTGGTCATTATTCATGATGCCAGGCTGAGGTAAAGGGGAAACCATGTGGTCATTATTTATGATGTCAGGCTGAGGTAAAGGGGAAACCATGTGGTCATATTCATGATGTCAGGTTGAGGTAAAGGGGAAACCATGTGTTCATTATTCATGATGTCAGGCTGAGGTAAAGGGGAAACCATGTGGTCATTATTCATGATGTCAGGCTGAGGTAAAGGGGAAACCATGTGGTCATTATTCATGATGTCAGGCTGAGGTAAAGGGGAAACCATGTGGTCATTATTCATGATGTCAGGCTGAGGTAAAGGGGAAACCATGTGGTCATATTCATTATTCATGATGTCAGGCTGAGGTAAAGGGGAAACCATGTGGTCATATTCATGATGTCAGGTTGAGGTGATGTCAGGTTGAGGTAAAGGGGAAACCATGTGGTCATTATTCATGATGTCAGGTTGAGGTAAAGGGGAAACCATGTGGTCATATTCATTATTCATGATGTCAGGTTGAGGTAAAGGGGAAACCATGTGGTCATTATTCATTATTCAGGTGATGTCAGATGTCAGGCTGAGGTAAAGGGGAAACCATGTGGTCATATTCATTATTCATGATGTCAGGCTGAGGTAAAGGGGAAACCATGTGGTCATATTCATTATTTATGATGTCAGGCTGAGGTAAAGGGGAAACCATGTGGTCATATTCATGATGTCAGGTTGAGGTAAAGGGGAAACCATGTGTTCATTATTCATGATGTCAGGCTGAGGTAAAGGGGAAACCATGTGGTCATTATTCATGATGTCAGGCTGAGGTAAAGGGGAAACCATGATGTCAGGCTGAGGTCATTATTCATGATGTCAGGCTGAGGTAAAGTGGGGAAACCATGTGGTCATATTCATTATTCATGATTTCAGGCTGAGGTAAAGGAGAAACCATGTGGTCATTATTCATGATGCCAGGCTGAGGTAAAGGGGAAACCATGTGGTCATATTCATTATTCATGATGTCAGGTTGAGGTAAAGGGGAAACCATGTGGTCATATTCATTATTCATGATGTCAGGTTGAGGTAAAGGAGAAACCATGTGGTCATATTCATTATTCATGATGTCAGGCTGAGGTAAAGGGGAAACCATGTGTTCATTATTCATGATGTCAGGCTGAGGTAAAGGGGAAACCATGTGGTCATATTCATTATTCATGATGTCAGGCTGAGGTAAAGGAGAAACCATGTGGTCATTATTCATGATGTCAGGCTGAGGTAAAGGGGAAACCATGTGGTCATATTCATGATGTCAGGCTGAGGTAAAGGGGAAACCATGTGTTCATTATTCATGATGTCAGGCTGAGGTAAAGGGGAAACCATGTGGTCATTATTCATGATGTCAGGCTGAGGTAAAGGGGAAACCATGTGGTCATTATTCATGATGTCAGGCTGAGGTAAAGGGGAAACCACGTGGTCATATTCATTATTCATGATGTCAGGCTGAGGTAAAGGGGAAACCATGTGGTCATTATTCATTATTCCATGATGTCATTCATGAGTCAGGCTGAGGTAAAGGGGAAACCATGTGGTCATTATTCATGATGTCAGGCTGATTCATTATTCATGATGTCAGGCTGAGGTAAAGGGGAAACCATGTGGTCATATTCATTATTCATGATGTCAGGCTGAGGTAAAGGGGAAACCATGTGGTCATTATTCATGATTCATGATGTCAGGTCAGGCTGAGGTAAAGGGGAAACCATGTGGTCATTATTCATGATGTCAGGCTGAGGTAAAGGGGAAACCATGTGGTCATATTCATTATTCATGATGTCAGGTTGAGGTAAAGGGGAAACCATGTGGTCATATTCATTATTCATGATGTCAGGTTGAGGTAAAGGAGAAACCATGTGGTCATATTCATTATTCATGATGTCAGGCTGAGGTAAAGGGGAAACCATGTGTCATTATTCATGATGTCAGGCTGAAAAGGGGAAACCATGTGGTCATATTCATTATTCATGATGTCAGGCTGAGGTAAAGGAGAAACCATGTGGTCATTATTCATGATGCCAGGCTGAGGTAAAGGGGAAACCATGTGGTCATATTCATGAAGTCAGGCTGAGGTAAAGGGGAAACCATGTGTTCATTATTCATGATGTCAGGCTGAGGTAAAGGGGAAACCATGTGGTCATTATTCATGATGTCAGGCTGAGGTAAAGGGGAAACCATGTGGTCATTATTCATGATGTCAGGCTGAGGTAAAGGGGAAACCACGTGGTCATATTCATTATTCATGATGTCAGGCTGAGGTAAAGGGGAAACCATGTGGTCATTATTCATGATGTCAGATGTCAGGCTGAGGTAAAGGGGAAACCATGTGGTCATTATTCATGATGTCAGGCTGAGGTAAAGGGGAAACCATGTGGTCATTATTCATGATGTCAGGCTGAGGTAAAGGGGAAACCATGTGGTCATTATTCATGATGTCAGGCTGAGGTAAAGGGGAAACCATGTGGTCATTATTCATGATGTCAGGCTGAGGTAAAGGGGAAACCATGTGGTCATTATTCATGAAGTCAGGCTGAGGTAAAGGGGAAACCATGTGGTCATTATTCATGATGTCAGGCTGAGGTAAAGGGGAAACCATGTGGTCATATTCATGATGTCAGGCTGAGGTAAAGTGGAAACCATGTGGTCATTATTCATGATGTCAGGTTGAGGTAAAGGGGAAACCATGTGGTCATATTCATTATTCATGATGTCAGGTTGAGGTAAAGGGGAAACCATGTGGTCATATTCATTATTCATGATGTCAGGTTGAGGTAAAGGGGAAACCATGTGGTCATATTCATTATTCATGATGTCAGGCTGAGGTAAAGGGGAAACCATGTGGTCATTATTCATGATGTCAGGCTGAGGTAAAGGGAAACCATGTGGTCATATTCATTATTCATGATGTCAGGCTGAGGTAAAGGTAACCATGTGGTCATTATTCATGATGTCAGGCTGAGGTAAAACCATGTGGTCATATTCATGATGTCAGGTTGAGGTAAAGGGGAAACCATGTGTTCATTATTCATGATGTCAGGCTGAGGTAAAGGGGAAACCATGTGGTCATTATTCATGATGTCAGGCTGAGGTAAAGGGGAAACCATGTGGTCATTATTCATGATGTCAGGCTGAGGTAAAGGGGAAACCACGTGGTCATATTCATTATTCATGATGTCAGGCTGAGGTAAAGGGGAAACCATGTGGTCATTATTCATGAAGTCAGGCTGAGGTAAAGGGGAAACCATGTGGTCATTATTCATGATGTCAGGCTGAGGTAAAGGGGAAACCATGTGGTCATTATTCATGAAGTCAGGCTGAGGTAAAGGGGAAACCATGTGGTCATTATTCATGATGTCAGGCTGAGGTAAAGGGGAAACCATGTGGTCATATTCATGATGTCAGGCTGAGGTAAAGGGGAAACCATGTGGTCATATTCATGATGTCAGGTTGAGGTAAAGGGGAAACCATGTGGTCATATTCATGATGTCAGGTTGAGGTAAAGGGGAAACCATGTGGTCATATTCATGATGCCAGGCTGAGGTAAAGGGGAAACCATGTGGTCATTATTCATGATGTCAGGTTGAGGTAAAGGGGAAACCATGTGTTCATATTCATTATTCATGATGTCAGGTTGAGGTAAAGGGGAAACCATGTGGTCATTTTCATTATTCATGATGTCAGGTTGAGGTAAAGGGGAAACCATGTGGTCATATTCATTATTCATGATGTCAGGCTGAGGTAAAGGGGAAACCATGTGGTCATATTCATGATGTCATTGATTGTGGTCATATTCATGATGTCAGGTTGAGGTAAAGGGGAAACCATGTGGTCATATTCATTATTCATGATGTCAGGCTGAGGTAAAGGGGAAACCATGTGGTCATATTCATGATGTCAGGCTGAGGTAAAGGGGAAACCATGTGTTCATATTCATTATTCATGATGTCAGGCTGAGGTAAAGGGGAAACCATGTGGTCATATTCATTATTCATGATGTCAGGTTGAGGTAAAGGGGAAACCATGTGGTCATTTTCATTATTCATGATGTCAGGTTGAGGTAAAGGGGAAACCATGTGGTCATATTCATTATTCATGATGTCAGGCTGAGGTAAAGGAGAAACCATGTGGTCATTATTCATGATGTCAGGCTGAGGTAAAGGGGAAACCATGTGTTCATTATTCATGATGTCAGGCTGAGGTAAAGGAGAAACCATGTGGTCATATTCATTATTCATGATGTCAGGCTGAGGTAAAGGAGAAACCATGTGGTCATTATTCATGATGTCAGGCTGAGGTAAAGGGGAAACCATGTGGTCATTATTCATGATGTCAGGCTGAGGTAAAGGGGAAACCATGTGGTCATTATTCATGATGTCAGGTTGAGGTAAAGGGGAAACCATGTGGTCATTATTCATGATGTCAGGTTGAGGTAAAGGGGAAACCATGTGGTCATATTCATTATTCATGATGTCAGGCTTGAGGTAAAGGGGAAACCATGTGGTCATTTTCATTATTCATGATGTCAGGTTGAGGTAAAGGGGAAACCATGTGGTCATATTCATTATTCATGATGTCAGGTTGAGGTAAAGGGAAACCATGTGATATTCATTATTCATGATGTCAGGCTGAGGTAAAGGGGAAACCATGTGGTCATATTCATTATTCATGATGTCAGGCTGAGGTAAAGGGAAACCATGTGGTCATTATTCATGATGTCAGGCTGAGGTAAAGGGGAAACCATGTGGTCATATTCATTATTCATGATGTCAGGCTGAGGTAAAGGGAAACCATGTGGTCATTATTCATGATGTCAGGCTGAGGTAAAGGGGAAACCATGTGGTCATTATTCATGATGTCAGGTTGAGGTAAAGGAGAAACCATGTGTTATTCATTATTCATGATGTCAGGCTGAGGTAAAGGGGAAACCATGTGGTCATATTCATGATGTCAGGCTGATTAAACCATGTGGTCATATTCATGATGTCAGGCTGAGGTAAAGGGGAAACCATGTGTTCATATTCATTATTCATGATGTCAGGCTGAGGTAAAGCGGAAACCATGTGGTCATATTCATTATTCATGATGTCAGGCTGAGGTAAAGGGGAAACCATGTGGTCATTATTCATGATGTCAGGCTGAGGTAAAGGGGAAACCATGTGGTCATTTTCATTATTCATGATGTCAGGTTGAGGTAAAGGGGAAACCATGTGGTCATATTCATTATTCATGATGTCAGGCTGAGGTAAAGGGGAAACCATGTGGTCATTATTCATGATGTCAGGTTGAGGTAAAGGGGAAACCATGTGGTCATTTCATTATTCATGATGTCAGGCTGAGGTAAAGGGGAAACCATGTGGTCATATTCATTATTCATGATGTCAGGCTGAGGTAAAGGGGAAACCATGTGGTCATTATTCATGATGTCAGGCTGAGGTAAAGGGAAACCATGTGGTCATATTCATTATTCATGATGTCAGGCTGAGGTAAAGGGGAAACCATGTGGTCATTATTCATGATGTCAGGCTGAGGTAAAGGGGAAACCATGTGGTCATTATTCATGATGTCAGGCTGAGGTAAAGGGGAAACCATGTGGTCATATTCATGATGTCAGGCTGATAAAGTGTGGTCATTATTCATGATGTCAGGCTGTGGTAAAGGGGAAACCATGTGGTCATATTCATTATTCATGATGTCAGGTTGAGGTAAAGGGGAAACCATGTGGTCATATTCATTATTCATGATGTCAGGTTGAGGTAAAGGAGAAACCATGTGGTCATATTCATTATTCATGATGTCAGGCTGAGGTAAAGGGGAAACCATGTGTCATTATTCATGATGTCAGGCTGAGGTAAAGGGAAACCATGTGGTCATATTCATTATTCATGATGTCAGGCTGAGGTAAAGGGAAACCATGTGGTCATATTCATGATGCCAGGCTGAGGTAAAGGGGAAACCATGTGGTCATATTCATGATGTCAGGCTGAGGTAAAGGGAAACCATGTGTTCATTATTCATGATGTCAGGCTGAGGTAAAGGGGAAACCATGATGATGTCAGGCTGAGGTAAAGGGGAAACCATGTGGTCATTATTCATGATGTCAGGCTGAGGTAAAGGGAAACCATGATATTCATTATTCATGATGTCAGGCTGAGGTAAAGGGGAAACCATGTGGTCATTATTCATGATGTCAGGCTGAGGTAAAGGGGAAACCATGTGGTCATTATTCATGAAGTCAGGCTGAGGTAAAGGGGAAACCATGTGGTCATTATTCATGAAGTCAGGCTGAGGTAAAGGGGAAACCATGTGGTCATATTCATGATGTCAGGCTGAGGTAAAGTGGAAACCATGTGGTCATATTCATGATGTCAGGTTGAGGTAAAGGGGAAACCATGTGGTCATATTCATGATGTCAGGTTGAGGTAAAGGGGAAACCATGTGGTCATATTCATGATGCCAGGCTGAGGTAAAGGGGAAACCATGTGGTCATTATTCATGATGTCAGGTTGAGGTAAAGGGGAAACCATGTGGTCATATTCATGATGTCAGGTTGAGGTAAAGGGGAAACCATGTGGTCATTTTCATTATTCATGATGTCAGGTTGAGGTAAAGGGGAAACCATGTGGTCATATTCATTATTCATGATGTCAGGCTGAGGTAAAGGGGAAACCATGTGGTCATATTCATTATTCATGATGTCAGGTTGAGGTAAAGGGGAAACCATGTGGTCATATTCATTATTCATGATGTCAGGCTGAGGTAAAGGGGAAACCATGTGGTCATATTCATGATGTCAGGTTGAGGTAAAGTGGAAACCATGTGGTCATATTCATGATGTCAGGTTGAGGTAAAGGGGAAACCATGTGGTCATATTCATGATGCCAGGCTGAGGTAAAGGGGAAACCATGTGTTCATATTCATGATGTCAGGTTGAGGTAAAGGGGAAACCATGTGGTCATATTCATTATTCATGATGTCAGGTTGAGGTAAAGGGGAAACCATGTGGTCATATTCATTATTCATGATGTCAGGTTGAGGTAAAGGGGAAACCATGTGGTCATTTTCATTTTTCATGATGTCAGGTTGAGGTAAAGGGGAAACCATGTGTTCATATTCATTATTCATGATGTCAGGCTGAGGTAAAGGGGAAACCATGTGGTCATATTCATTATTCATGATGTCAGGCTGAGGTAAAGGGGAAACCATGTGTTCATATTCATGATGTCAGGCTGAAAAGGAGAAACCATGTGTTCATTTCATTCATGATGTCAGGTTGAGGTAAAGGGGAAACCATGTGGTCATATTCATTATTCATTATGTCAGGTTGAGGTAAAGGGGAAACCATGTGGTCATTATTCATGATGTCAGGCTGAGGTAAAGGGGAAACCATGTGGTCATTATTCATGATGTCAGGTTGAGGTAAAGGGGAAACCATGTGGTCATTATTCATGATGTCAGGTTGAGGTAAAGGGGAAACCATGTGGTCATATTCATTATTCATGATGTCAGGTTGAGGTAAAGGGGAAACCATGTGGTCATTTTCATTATTCATGATGTCAGGTTGAGGTAAAGGGGAAACCATGTGGTCATATTCATGATGTCAGGCTGAGGTAAAGGGGAAACCATGTGGTCATATTCATTATTCATGATGTCAGGCTGAGGTAAAGGGGAAACCATGTGGTCATATTCATTATTCATGATGTCAGGCTGAGGTAAAGGAGAAACCATGTGGTCATTATTCATGATGTCAGGCTGAGGTAAAGGGGAAACCATGTGGTCATATTCATTATTCATGATGTCAGGCTGAGGTAAAGGGGAAACCATGTGGTCATTATTCATGATGTCAGGCTGAGGTAAAGGGGAAACCATGTGGTCATTATTCATGATGTCAGGTTGAGGTAAAGGAGAAACCATGTGTTCATATTCATGATGTCAGGCTGAGGTAAAGGGGAAACCATGTGGTCATTATTCATGATGTCAGGCTGAGGTATTCATGATGTCAGGCTGAGGTAAAACCATGTGGTCATATTCATTATTCATGATGTCAGGCTGAGGTAAAGGGAAACCATGTGGTCATATTCATTATTCATGATGTCAGGCTGAGGTAAAGGGGAAACCATGTGGTCATTTCATTATTCATGATGTCAGGTTGAGGTAAAGGGGAAACCATGTGGTCATTTTCATTATTCATGATGTCAGGCTGAGGTAAAGGGGAAACCATGTGGTCATATTCATTATTCATGATGTCAGGCTGAGGTAAAGGGAAACCATGTGGTCATATTCATGATGTCAGGCTGAGGTAAAGGGGAAACCATGTGTTCATATTCATTATTCATGATGTCAGGTTGAGGTAAAGGGGAAACCATGTGGTCATTTTCATTATTCATGATGTCAGGTTGAGGTAAAGGGGAAACCATGTGGTCATATTCATTATTCATGATGTCAGGCTGAGGTAAAGGGGAAACCATTCATTATTCATGATGTCAGGCTGAGGTAAAGGGGAAACCATGTGGTCATATTCATTATTCATGATGTCAGGCTGAGGTAAAGGGGAAACCATGTGGTCATATTCATTATTCATGATGTCAGGTTGAGGTAAAGGGGAAACCATGTGGTCATCATTATTCATGATGTCAGGCTGAGGTAAAGGGGAAACCATGTGGTCATATTCATTATTCATGATGTCAGGTTGAGGTAAAGGGGAAACCATGTGGTCATATTCATTATTCATGATGTCAGGCTGAGGTAAAGGGGAAACCATGTGGTCATTATTCATGATGTCAGGTTGAGGTAAAGGGGAAACCATGTGGTCATTATTCATGATGTCAGGCTGAGGTAAAGGGGAAACCATGTGGTCATTATTCATGATGTCAGGTTGAGGTAAAGGGAAACCATGTGGTCATATTCATTATTCATGATGTCAGGTTGAGGTAAAGGGGAAACCATGTGGTCATTATTCATGATGTCAGGTTAGGTAAAGGGGAAACCATGTGGTCATTATTCATGATGTCAGGTTGAGGTAAAGGGGAAACCATGTGGTCATATTCATTATTCATGATGTCAGGCTGAGGTAAAGGGGAAACCATGTGGTCATTATTCATGATGTCAGGTTAAGGTAAAGGGGAAACCATGTGGTCATTATTCATGATGTCAGGTTGAGGTAAAGGGGAAACCATGTGGTCATTATTCATGATATTCATGATGTCAGGCTGAGGTAAAGGGAAACCATGTGGTCATTATTCATGATGTCAGGCTGAGGTAAAGGGGAAACCATGTGGACATATTCATTATTCATGATGTCAGGCTGAGGTAAAGGGGAAACCATGTGGTCATTATTCATGATGTCAGGTTAAGGTAAAGGGGAAACCATGTGGTCATATTCATTATTCATGATGTCAGGCTGAGGTAAAGCGGAAACCATGTGGTCATTATTCATGATGTCAGGCTGAGGTAAAGGGGAAACCATGTGGACATATTCATTATTCATGATGTCAGGCTGAGGTAAAGGGGAAACCATGATGTCAGGTTAAGGTAAAGGGGAAACCATTGGTCATTATTCATGATGTCAGGTTGAGGTAAAGGGGAAACCATGTGGTCATTATTCATGATGTCAGGTTAAGGTAAAGGGGAAACCATGTGGTCATTATTCATGATGTCAGGTTGAGGTAAAGGGGAAACCATGTGGTCATATTCATTATTCATGATGTCAGGCTGAGGTAAAGCGGAAACCATGTGGTCATATTCATTATTCATGATGTCAGGCTGAGGTAAAGGGGAAACCATGTGGTCATTATTCATTATTCATGATGTCAGGTTGAGGTAAAGGGGAAACCATGTGGTCATTTTCATTATTCATGATGTCAGGTTGAGGTAAAGGGGAAACCATGTGGTCATTTTCATTTTTCATGATGTCAGGTTGAGGTAAAGGGGAAACCATGTGGTCATATTCATTATTCATGATGTCAGGCTGAGGTAAAGGGGAAACCATGTGGTCATTATTCATGATGTCAGGCTGAGGTAAAGGGGAAACCATGTGGTCATTATTCATGATGTCAGGTTGAGGTAAAGGAGAAACCATGTGTTCATATTCATGATGTCAGGCTGAGGTAAAGGGGAAACCATGTGGTCATTATTCATTATTCATGATGTCAGGTCATGATGTCAGGCTGAGGTAAAGGGGAAACCATGTGTTCATATTCATTATTCATGATGTCAGGCTGAGGTAAAGCGGAAACCATGTGGTCATATTCATTATTCATGATGTCAGGCTGAGGTAAAGGGGAAACCATGTGGTCATTATTCATGATGTCAGGCTGAGGTAAAGTGGAAACCATGTGGTCATTTTCATTATTCATGATGTCAGGTTGAGGTAAAGGGGAACCCATGTGGTCATATTCATTATTCATGATGTCAGGCTGAGGTAAAGGGGAAACCATGTGGTCATTATTCATTATTCATGATGTCAGGTTGAGGTAAAGGGGAAACCATGTGGTCATTTTCATTATTCATGATGTCAGGTTGAGGTAAAGGGGAAACCATGTGGTCATATTCATTATTCATGATGTCAGGCTGAGGTAAAGGGGAAACCATGTGGTCATTATTCATGATGTCAGGCTGAGGTAAAGGGGAAACCATGTGGTCATATTCATTATTCATGAAGTCAGGCTGAGGTAAAGGGGAAACCATGTGGTCATTATTCATGAAGTCAGGCTGAGGTAAAGGGGAAACCATGTGGTCATTATTCATGATGTCAGGCTGAGGTAAAGGGGAAACCATGTGGTCATATTCATGATGTCAGGCTGAGGTAAAGTGGAAACCATGTGGTCATTATTCATGATGTCAGGCTGTGGTAAAGGGGAAACCATGTGGTCATATTCATTATTCATGATGTCAGGTTGAGGTAAAGGGGAAACCATGTGGTCATATTCATTATTCATGATGTCAGGTTGAGGTAAAGGAGAAACCATGTGGTCATATTCATTATTCATGATGTCAGGCTGAGGTAAAGGGGAAACCATGTGTTCATTATTCATGATGTCAGGCTGAGGTAAAGTGGAAACCATGTGGTCATATTCATTATTCATGATGTCAGGCTGAGGTAAAGGAGAAACCATGTGGTCATTATTCATGATGCCAGGCTGAGGTAAAGGGGAAACCATGTGGTCATATTCATGAAGTCAGGCTGAGGTAAAGGGGAAACCATGTGTTCATTATTCATGATGTCAGGCTGAGGTAAAGGGGAAACCATGTGGTCATTATTCATGATGTCAGGCTGAGGTAAAGGGGAAACCATGTGGTCATTATTCATGATGTCAGGCTGAGGTAAAGGGGAAACCATGTGGTCATATTCATTATTCATGATGTCAGGCTGAGGTAAAGGGGAAACCATGTGGTCATTATTCATGAAGTCAGGCTGAGGTAAAGGGGAAACCATGTGGTCATTATTCATGAAGTCAGGCTGAGGTAAAGGGGAAACCATGTGGTCATTATTCATGAAGTCAGGCTGAGGTAAAGGGGAAACCATGTGGTCATTATTCATGATGTCAGGCTGAGGTAAAGGGAAACCATGTGGTCATATTCATGATGTCAGGCTGAGGTAAAGTGGAAACCATGTGGTCATTATTCATGATGTCAGGTTGAGGTAAAGGGGAAACCATGTGGTCATATTCATGATGTCAGGTTGAGGTAAAGGGGAAACCATGTGGTCATGATGTCAGGCTGAGGTAAAGGGAAACCATGTGGTCATTATTCATGATGTCAGGTTGAGGTAAAGGGGAAACCATGTGGTCATATTCATTATTCATGATGTCAGGTTGAGGTAAAGGGGAAACCATGTGGTCATTATTCATGATGTCAGGTTGAGGTAAAGGGGAAACCATGTGGTCATATTCATTATTCATGATGTCAGGTTGAGGTAAAGGGGAAACCATGTGGTCATATTCATGATGTCAGGTTGAGGTAAAGGGGAAACCATGTGGTCATTATTCATGATGTCAGGTTGAGGTAAAGGGGAAACCATGTGGTCATATTCATTATTCATGATGTCAGGCTGAGGTAAAGGGGAAACCATGTGGTCATATTCATTATTCATGATGTCAGGCTGAGGTAAAGGGGAAACCATGTGGTCATTATTCATGATGTCAGGCTGAGGTAAAGGGGAAACCATGTGGTCATATTCATTATTCATGATGTCAGGCTGAGGTAAAGGGGAAACCATGTGGTCATTATTCATGATGTCAGGTTGAGGTAAAGGGGAAACCATGTGGTCATTATTCATGATGTCAGGTTGAGGTAAAGGGAAACCATGTGGTCATTATTCATGATGTCAGGTTGAGGTAAAGGGGAAACCATGTGGTCATTATTCATGATGTCAGGTTGAGGTAAAGGGGAAACCATGTGGTCATTTCATTATTCATGATGTCAGGCTGAGGTAAAGGGAAACCATGTGGTCATATTCATTATTCATGATGTCAGGCTGAGGTAAAGGGGAAACCATGTGGTCATTATTCATTATTCATGATGTCAGGCTGAGGTAAAGGGAAACCATGTGGTCATTTTCATTATTCATGATGTCAGGTTGAGGTAAAGGGGAAACCATGTGGTCATATTCATTATTCATGATGTCAGGCTGAGGTAAAGGGGAAACCATGTGGTCATTTCATTATTCATGATGTCAGGCTGAGGTAAAGGGGAAACCATGTGGTCATTATTCATGATGTCAGGCTGAGGTAAAGGGAAACCATGTGGTCATTATTCATGATGTCAGGTGAGGTAAAGGAGAAACCATGTGGTCATATTCATGATGTCAGGCTGAGGTAAAGGGGAAACATTATTCATGATGTCAGGCTGAGGTAAAGTCATTATTTCATGATGTCAGGCTGAGGTAAAGGGGAAACCATGTGTTCATATTCATGATGTCAGGCTGAGGTAAAGGGAAACCATGTGGTCATATTCATTATTCATGATGTCAGGCTGAGGTAAAGGGGAAACCATGTGGTCATTATTCATGATGTCAGGCTGAGGTAAAGTGGAAACCATGTGGTCATTTTCATTATTCATGATGTCAGGTTGAGGTAAAGGGGAACCCATGTGGTCATATTCATTATTCATGATGTCAGGCTGAGGTAAAGGGGAAACCATGTGGTCATATTCATTATTCATGATGTCAGGTTGAGGTAAAGGGGAAACCATGTGGTCATTTTCATTATTCATGATGTCAGGTTGAGGTAAAGGGGAAACCATGTGGTCATATTCATTATTCATGATGTCAGGCTGAGGTAAAGGGGAAACCATGTGGTCATTATTCATGATGTCAGGCTGAGGTAAAGGGGAAACCATGTGGTCATATTCATTATTCATGATGTCAGGCTGAGGTAAAGGGGAAACCATGTGGTCATTATTCATGAAGTCAGGCTGAGGTAAAGGGGAAACCATGTGGTCATTATTCATGAAGTCAGGCTGAGGTAAAGGGGAAACCATGTGGTCATATTCATGATGTCAGGCTGAGGTAAAGTGGAAACCATGTGGTCATTATTCATGATGTCAGGCTGAGGTAAAGGGGAAACCATGTGGTCATATTCATTATTCATGATGTCAGGTTGAGGTAAAGGGGAAACCATGTGGTCATATTCATTATTCATGATGTCAGGTTGAGGTAAAGGAGAAACCATGTGGTCATATTCATTATTCATGATGTCAGGCTGAGGTAAAGGGGAAACCATGTGGTCATTATTCATGATGTCAGGCTGAGGTAAAGTGGAAACCATGTGGTCATATTCATTATTCATGATGTCAGGCTGAGGTAAAGGAGAAACCATGTGGTCATTATTCATGATGCCAGGCTGAGGTAAAGGGGAAACCATGTGGTCATATTCATGAAGTCAGGCTGAGGTAAAGGGGAAACCATGTGTTCATTATTCATGATCATGAGGTAAAGGGGAAACCATGTGGTCATTATTCATGATGTCAGGCTGAGGTAAAGGGGAAACCATGTGGTCATTATTCATGATGTCAGGCTGAGGTAAAGGGGAAACCACGTGGTCATATTCATTATTCATGATGTCAGGCTGAGGTAAAGGGGAAACCATGTGGTCATTATTCATGAAGTCAGGCTGAGGTAAAGGGGAAACCATGTGGTCATTATTCATGAAGTCAGGCTGAGGTAAAGGGGAAACCATGTGGTCATTATTCATGATGTCAGGCTGAGGTAAAGGGGAAACCATGTGGTCATATTCATGATGTCAGGTTGAGGTAAAGGGGAAACCATGTGGTCATATTCATGATGTCAGGCTGAGGTAAAGGGAAACCATGTGGTCATTCATGATGTCAGGCTGAGGTAAAGGGGAAACCATGTGGTCATATTCATGATTCAGGTTGAGGTAAAGGGGAAACCATGTCATATTCATGATGTCAGGCTGAGGTAAAGGGGAAACCATGTGGTCATTATTCATGATGTCAGGCTGAGGTAAAGGGGAAACCATGTGGTCATATTCATTATTCATGATGTCAGGTTGAGGTAAAGGGGAAACCATGTGGTCATTTTCATTATTCATGATGTCAGGTTGAGGTAAAGGGGAAACCATGTGGTCATATTCATTATTCATGATGTCAGGCTGAGGTAAAGGGGAAACCATGTGGTCATTTTCATTATTCATGATGTCAGGTTGAGGTAAAGGGGAAACCATGTGGTCATATTCATTATTCATGATGTCAGGCTGAGGTAAAGGGGAAACCATGTGGTCATAATTCATGATGTCAGGTGGAGGAAAAGGGAAACCATGTGGTCATATTCATGATGTCAGGTTGAGGTAAAGGGGAAACCATGTGGTCATATTCATGATGTCAGGCTGAGGTAAAGGGGAAACCATGTGTTCATATTCATGATGTCAGGTGAGGTAAAGGGTGGTCATATTCATTATTCATGATGTCAGGTTGAGGTAAAGGGGAAACCATGTGGTCATATTCATTATTCATGATGTCAGGTTGAGGTAAAGGGGAAACCATGTGGTCATTTTCATTTTTCATGATGTCAGGTTGAGGTAAAGGGGAAACCATGTGTTCATATTCATTATTCATGATGTCAGGCTGAGGTAAAGGGGAAACCATGTGGTCATATTCATTATTCATGATGTCAGGCTGAGGTAAAGGGGAAACCATGTGTTCATATTCATGATGTCAGGCTGAGGTAAAGGAGAAACCATGTGTTCATATTCATTATTCATGATGTCAGGTTGAGGTAAAGGGGAAACCATGTGGTCATATTCATTATTCATTATGTCAGGCTGAGGTAAAGGGGAAACCATGTGGTCATTATTCATGATGTCAGGCTGAGGTAAAGGGGAAACCTTGTGGTCATATTCATGATGTCAGGTTGAGGTAAAGGGGAAACCATGTGGTCATTATTCATGATGTCAGGTTGAGGTAAAGGGGAAACCATGTGGTCATATTCATTATTCATGATGTCAGGTTGAGGTAAAGGGGAAACCATGTGGTCATTTTCATTATTCATGATGTCAGGTTGAGGTAAAGGGGAAACCATGTGGTCATATTCATTATTCATGATGTCAGGCTGAGGTAAAGGGGAAACCATGTGGTCATATTCATTATTCATGATGTCAGGCTGAGGTAAAGGGAAACCATGTGGTCATATTCATTATTCATGATGTCAGGCTGAGGTAAAGGAGAAACCATGTGGTCATTATTCATGATGTCAGGCTGAGGTAAAGGGGAAACCATGTGGTCATATTCATTATTCATGATGTCAGGCTGAGGTAAAGGGGAAACCATGTGGTCATTATTCATGATGTCAGGCTGAGGTAAAGGGGAAACCATGTGGTCATTATTCATGATGTCAGGTTGAGGTAAAGGAGAAACCATGTGTTCATATTCATGATGTCAGGCTGAGGTAAAGGGGAAACCATGTGGTCATTATTCATGATGTCAGGCTGAGGTAAAGTGGAAACCATGTGGTCATATTCATGATGTCAGGCTGAGGTAAAGGGGAAACCATGTGTTCATATTCATTATTCATGATGTCAGGCTGAGGTAAAGCGGAAACCATGTGGTCATATTCATTATTCATGATGTCAGGCTGAGGTAAAGGGGAAACCATGTGGTCATTATTCATTATTCATGATGTCAGGTTGAGGTAAAGGGGAAACCATGTGGTCATTTTCATTATTCATGATGTCAGGTTGAGGTAAAGGGGAAACCATGTGGTCATATTCATTATTGATGATGTCAGGCTGAGGTAAAGGGGAAACCATGTGGTCATTATTCATGATGTCAGGTTGAGGTAAAGGGGAAACCATGTGTTCATATTCATTATTCATGATGTCAGGTTGAGGTAAAGGGGAAACCATGTGGTCATTTTCATTATTCATGATGTCAGGTTGAGGTAAAGGGAAACCATGTGGTCATATTCATTATTCATGATGTCAGGCTGAGGTAAAGGGGAAACCATGTGGTCATATTCATGATGTCAGGCTGAGGTAAAGGGGAAACCATGTGTTCATATTCATTATTCATGATGTCAGGCTGAGGTAAAGGGGAAACCATGTGGTCATATTCATTATTCATGATGTCAGGTTGAGGTAAAGGGGAAACCATGTGGTCATATTCATTATTCATGATGTCAGGCTGAGGTAAAGGGGAAACCATGTGGTCATATTCATTATTCATGATGTCAGGTTGAGGTAAAGGGGAAACCATGTGGTCATATTCATTATTCATGATGTCAGGCTGAGGTAAAGGGGAAACCATGTGGTCATTATTCATGATGTCAGGTTGAGGTAAAGGGGAAACCATGTGGTCATTATTCATGATGTCAGGTTGAGGTAAAGGGGAAACCATGTGGTCATTATTCATGATGTCAGGTTGAGGTAAAGGGGAAACCATGTGGTCATATTCATTATTCATTATGTCAGGTTGAGGTAAAGGGGAAACCATGTGGTCATTATTCATGATGTCAGGTTGAGGTAAAGGGGAAACCATGTGGTCATTATTCATGATGTCAGGTTGAGGTAAAGGGGAAACCATGTGGTCATATTCATTATTCATGATGTCAGGCTGAGGTAAAGGGGAAACCATGTGGTCATATTCATTATTCATGATGTCAGGCTGAGGTAAAGCGGAAACCATGTGGTCATTATTCATGATGTCAGGCTGAGGTAAAGGGGAAACCATGTGGTCATATTCATTATTCATGATGTCAGGCTGAGGTAAAGGGGAAACCATGTGGTCATTATTCATGATGTCAGGTTGAGGTAAAGGGGAAACCATGTGGTCATTATTCATGATGTCAGGTTGAGGTAAAGGGGAAACCATGTGGTCATTATTCATGATGTCAGGTTAAGGTAAAGGGGAAACCATGTGGTCATTATTCATGATGTCAGGTTGAGGTAAAGGGGAAACCATGTGGTCATATTCATTATTCATGATGTCAGGCTGAGGTAAAGCGGAAACCATGTGGTCATATTCATTATTCATGATGTCAGGCTGAGGTAAAGGGGAAACCATGTGGTCATTATTCATTATTCATGATGTCAGGTTGAGGTAAAGGGGAAACCATGTGGTCATTTTCATTATTCATGATGTCAGGTTGAGGTAAAGGGGAAACCATGTGGTCATATTCATTATTCATGATGTCAGGCTGAGGTAAAGGGGAAACCATGTGGTCATTATTCATGATGTCAGGTTGAGGTAAAGGGGAAACCATGTGTTCATATTCATTATTCATGATGTCAGGTTGAGGTAAAGGGGAAACCATGTGGTCATTTTCATTATTCATGATGTCAGGTTGAGGTAAAGGGGAAACCATGTGGTCATTATTCATGATGTCAGGCTGAGGTAAAGGGGAAACCATGTGGTCATTATTCATGATGTCAGGCTGAGGTAAAGGGGAAACCATGTGGTCATATTCATTATTCATGATGTCAGGCTGAGGTAAAGGGAAACCATGTGGTCATATTCATTATTCATGATGTCAGGCTGAGGTAAAGGGGAAACCATGTGGTCATATTCATTATTCATGATGTCAGGCTGAGGTAAAGGGGAAACCATGTGGTCATATTCATTATTCATGATGTCAGGCTGAGGTAAAGGGGAAACCATGTGGACAATTTCATTATTCATGATGTCAGGCTGAGGTAAAGGGGAAACCATGTGGTCATTATTCATGATGTCAGGTTGAGGTAAAGGGGAAACCATGTGGTCATTATTCATGATGTCAGGTTGAGGTAAAGGGGAAACCATGTGGTCATTATTCATGATGTCAGGTTGAGGTAAAGGGGAAACCATGTGGTCATATTCATTATTCATGATGTCAGGCTGAGGTAAAGGGGAAACCATGTGGTCATATTCATTATTCATGATGTCAGGCTGAGGTAAAGGGGAAACCATGTGGTCATATTCATGATGTCAGGCTGAGGTAAAGGGGAAACCATGTGTTCATATTCATTATTCATGATGTCAGGCTGAGGTAAAGGGGAAACCATGTGGTCATTATTCATGATGTCAGGTTGAGGTAAAGGGGAAACCATGTGGTCATTGTTCATGATGTCAGGTTGAGGTAAAGGGGAAACCATGTGGTCATTATTCATGATGTCAGGTTAAGGTAAAGGGGAAACCATGTGGTCATTATTCATGATGTCAGGTTGAGGTAAAGGGGAAACCATGTGGTCATATTCATTATTCATGATGTCAGGCTGAGGTAAAGGGGAAACCATGTGGTCATTTTCATTATTCATGATGTCAGGCTGAGGTAAAGGGGAAACCATGTGGTCATATTCATTATTCATGATGTCAGGTTGAGGTAAAGGGGAAACCATGTGGTCATATTCATTATTCATGATGTCAGGCTGAGGTAAAGGGGAAACCATGTGGTCATATTCATTATTCATGATGTCAGGCTGAGGTAAAGGAGAAACCATGTGGTCATTATTCATGATGTCAGGCTGAGGTAAAGGGGAAACCATGTGGTCATATTCATTATTCATGATGTCAGGCTGAGGTAAAGGGGAAACCATGTGGTCATTATTCATGATGTCAGGCTGAGGTAAAGGGGAAACCATGTGGTCATTATTCATGATGTCAGGTTGAGGTAAAGGAGAAACCATGTGTTCATATTCATGATGTCAGGCTGAGGTAAAGGGGAAACCATGTGGTCATTATTCATGATGTCAGGCTGAGGTAAAGTGGAAACCATGTGGTCATATTCATGATGTCAGGCTGAGGTAAAGGGGAAACCATGTGTTCATATTCATTATTCATGATGTCAGGCTGAGGTAAAGCAGAAACCATGTGGTCATATTCATTATTCATGATGTCAGGCTGAGGTAAAGGGGAAACCATGTGGTCATTATTCATTATTCATGATGTCAGGTTGAGGTAAAGGGGAAACCATGTGGTCATTTTCATTATTCATGATGTCAGGTTGAGGTAAAGGGGAAACCATGTGGTCATATTCATTATTGATGATGTCAGGCTGAGGTAAAGGGGAAACCATGTGGTCATTATTCATGATGTCAGGTTGAGGTAAAGGGGAAACCATGTGTTCATATTCATTATTCATGATGTCAGGTTGAGGTAAAGGGGAAACCATGTGGTCATTTTCATTATTCATGATGTCAGGTTGAGGTAAAGGGGAAACCATGTGGTCATATTCATTATTCATGATGTCAGGCTGAGGTAAAGGGGAAACCATGTGGTCATTATTCATGATGTCAGGCTGAGGTAAAGGGGAAACCATGTGGTCATATTCATTATTCATGATGTCAGGCTGAGGTAAAGGGGAAACCATGTGGTCATATTCATTATTCATGATGTCAGGTTGAGGTAAAGGGGAAACCATGTGGTCATATTCATTATTCATGATGTCAGGCTGAGGTAAAGGGGAAACCATGTGGTCATATTCATTATTCATGATGTCAGGTTGAGGTAAAGGGGAAACCATGTGGACATATTCATTATTCATGATGTCAGGCTGAGGTAAAGGGGAAACCATGTGGTCATTATTCATGATGTCAGGTTGAGGTAAAGGGGAAACCATGTGGTCATTATTCATGATGTCAGGTTAAGGTAAAGGGGAAACCATGTGGTCATTATTCATGATGTCAGGTTGAGGTAAAGGGGAAACCATGTGGTCATATTCATTATTCATGATGTCAGGTTGAGGTAAAGGGGAAACCATGTGGTCATTATTCATGCTGTCAGGTTAAGGTAAAGGGGAAACCATGTGGTCATTATTCATGATGTCAGGTTGAGGTAAAGGGGAAACCATGTGGTCATATTCATTATTCATGATGTCAGGCTGAGGTAAAGGGGAAACCATGTGGTCATATTCATTATTCATGATGTCAGGCTGAGGTAAAGCGGAAACCATGTGGTCATTATTCATGATGTCAGGCTGAGGTAAAGGGGAAACCATGTGGACATATTCATTATTCATGATGTCAGGCTGAGGTAAAGGGGAAACCATGTGGTCATTATTCATGATGTCAGGTTAAGGTAAAGGGGAAACCATGTGGTCATTATTCATGATGTCAGGTTGAGGTAAAGGGGAAACCATGTGGTCATTATTCATGATGTCAGGTTAAGGTAAAGGGGAAACCATGTGGTCATTATTCATGATGTCAGGTTGAGGTAAAGGGGAAACCATGTGGTCATATTCATTATTCATGATGTCAGGCTGAGGTAAAGCGGAAACCATGTGGTCATATTCATTATTCATGATGTCAGGCTGAGGTAAAGGGGAAACCATGTGGTCATTATTCATTATTCATGATGTCAGGTTGAGGTAAAGGGGAAACCATGTGGTCATTTTCATTATTCATGATGTCAGGTTGAGGTAAAGGGGAAACCATGTGGTCATATTCATTATTCATGATGTCAGGCTGAGGTAAAGGGGAAACCATGTGGTCATTATTCATGATGTCAGGTTGAGGTAAAGGGGAAACCATGTGTTCATATTCATTATTCATGATGTCAGGTTGAGGTAAAGGGGAAACCATGTGGTCATTTTCATTATTCATGATGTCAGGTTGAGGTAAAGGGGAAACCATGTGGTCATATTCATTATTCATGATGTCAGGCTGAGGTAAAGGGGAAACCATGTGGTCATTATTCATGATGTCAGGCTGAGGTAAAGGGGAAACCATGTGGTCATATTCATTATTCATGATGTCAGGCTGAGGTAAAGGGGAAACCATGTGGTCATATTCATTATTCATGATGTCAGGTTGAGGTAAAGGGGAAACCATGTGGTCATATTCATTATTCATGATGTCAGGCTGAGGTAAAGGGGAAACCATGTGGTCATATTCATTATTCATGATGTCAGGCTGAGGTAAAGGGGAAACCATGTGGTCATTATTCATGATGTCAGGCTGAGGTAAAGGGGAAACCATGTGGTCATATTCATTATTCATGATGTCAGGCTGAGGTAAAGGGGAAACCATGTGGTCATATTCATTATTCATGATGTCAGGTTGAGGTAAAGGGGAAACCATGTGGTCATATTCATTATTCATGATGTCAGGCTGAGGTAAAGGGGAAACCATGTGGTCATATTCATTATTCATGATGTCAGGCTGAGGTAAAGGGGAAACCATGTGGACATATTCATTATTCATGATGTCAGGCTGAGGTAAAGGGGAAACCATGTGGTCATTATTCATGATGTCAGGTTGAGGTAAAGGGGAAACCATGTGGTCATTATTCATGATGTCAGGTTAAGGTAAAGGGGAAACCATGTGGTCATTATTCATGATGTCAGGTTGAGGTAAAGGGGAAACCATGTGGTCATATTCATTATTCATGATGTCAGGCTGAGGTAAAGGGGAAACCATGTGGTCATATTCATTATTCATGATGTCAGGCTGAGGTAAAGGGGAAACCATGTGGTCATTATTCATGATGTCAGGCTGAGGTAAAGGGGAAACCATGTGGACATATTCATTATTCATGATGTCAGGCTGAGGTAAAGGGGAAACCATGTGGTCATTATTCATGATGTCAGGTTATAAAGGGGAAACCATCATTGTTCATGATGTCAGGTTGAGGTAAAGGGGAAACCATGTGGTCATTATTCATGATGTCAGGTTAAGGTAAAGGGGAAACCATGTGGTCATTATTCATGATGTCAGGTTGAGGTAAAGGGGAAACCATGTGGTCATATTCATTATTCATGATGTCAGGCTGAGGTAAAGGGGAAACCATGTGGTCATATACATTATTCATGATGTCAGGCTGAGGTAAAGGGGAAACCATGTGGTCATTATTCATGATGTCAGGCTGAGGTAAAGGGGAAACCATGTGTTCATATTCATTATTCATGATGTCAGGCTGAGGTAAAGGGGAAACCATGTGGTCATTATTCATGATGTCAGGTTGAGGTAAAGGGGAAACCATGTGGTCATTATTCATGATGTCAGGTTGAGGTAAAGGGGAAACCATGTGGTCATATTCATTATTCATGATGTCAGACTGAGGTAAAGGGGAAACCATGTGGTCATATTCATTGTTCATGATGTCAGGCTGAGGTAAAGGGGAAACCATGTGGTCATTATTCATGATGTCAGGCTGAGGTAAAGGGGAAACCATGTGTTCATATTCATGATGTCAGGCTGAGGTAAAGGGGAAACCATGTGGTCATATTCATGATGTCAGACTGAAGTTTCCTGTCAATATTAATGCAATGGAAGTTGGGATTTGTCTGTCAGTATTTGGTGTTTAGTATTTTATCTCAAGTGTATGGAGTTGAAGCCACTTTTCAACTTCATCGTCTCCAGTGTGAAAACGGGGCGTTTTCCTGCTCCGCACGACACTCAAAATGATCATCGAGTTTCAAAATCGCTATTTTTAAAAACGTAATATTTGTTTCTACAAAACATAGAAATGTTTAGTTTTCACGTATGTAGCCCTTGTATTGTGCTGGAGATAATGACTGAGGTAGATCCTGGTATTGTGCTGGAGATAATGACTGAGGTAGATCCTGGTATTGTGCTGGAGATAATGACTGAGGTAGATCCTGGTATTGTGGTGAGATAATGACTGAGGTAGATCCTGGTACTGTGCTGTAGATAATGACTGAGGTAGATCCTGGTACTGTGCTGGAGATAATGACTGAGGTACATCCTGGTACTGTGCTGTAGATAATGACTGAGGTAGATCCTGGTACTGTGCTGGAGATAATGACTGAGGTACATCCTGGTACTGTGCTGGAGATAATGACTGAGGTAGATCCTGGTACTGTGCTGTAGATAATGACTGAGGTAGATCCTGGTATTGTGGTGAGATAATGACTGAGGTACATCCTGGTACTGTGCTGTAGATAATGACTGAGGTAGATCCTGGTATTGTGGTGAGATAATGACTGAGGTAGATCCTGGTACTGTGCTGTAGATAATGACTGAGGTAGATCCTGGTACTGTGCTGGAGATAATGACTGAGGTACATCCTGGTACTGTGCTGTAGATAATGACTGAGGTAGATCCTGGTACTGTGCTGGAGATAATGACTGAGGTACATCCTGGTACTGTGCTGTAGATAATGACTGAGGTAGATCCTGGTACTGTGCTGGAGATAATGACTGAGGTACATCCTGGTACTGTGCTGGAGATAATGACTGAGGTAGATCCTGGTATTGTGGTGAGATAATGACTGAGGTAGATCCTGGTACTGTGCTGGAGATAATGACTGAGGTAGATCCTGGTACTGTGCTGTAGATAATGACTGAGGTAGATCCTGGTATTGTGCTGTAGATAATGACTGAGGTAGATCCTGGTATTGTGGTGAGATAATGACTGAGGTACATCCTGGTACTGTGCTGTAGATAATGACTGAGGTAGATCCTGGTATTGTGGTGAGATAATGACTGAGGTAGATCCTGGTATTGTGGTGAGATAATGACTGAGGTAGATCCTGGTACTGTGCTGTAGATAATGACTGAGGTAGATCCTGGTACTGTGCTGGAGATAATGACTGAGGTAGATCCTGGTACTGTGCTGTAGATAATGACTGAGGTAGATCCTGGTATTGTGGTGTAGATAATGACTAAGGTTGAAAAGTCCATCCAGCCCACTTTAATTTAAATCCTCTTAAATCATCAACCAGCAATATGTAGACTCTGTTCATTATGTAGTCTGTTAACCACTCTGTTCATTATGTAGTCTGTTAACCACTCTGTTCATTATGTAGTCTGTTAACCACTCTGTTCATTATGTAGTCTGTTAACCACTCTGTTCATTATGTAGTCTGTTAACCACTCTGTTCATTATGTAGTCTGTTAACCACTCTGTTCATTATGTAGTCTAATAACCACTCTGTTCATTATGTAGTCTGTTAACCACTCTGTTCATTATGTAGTCTGTTAACCACTCTGTTCATTATGTAGCCTAATAACCACTCTGTTCATTATGTAGTCTGTTAACCACTCTGTTCATTATGTAGTCTAATAACCACTCTGTTCATTATGTAGTCTGATAACCACTCTGTTCATTATGTAGTCTGTTAACCACTCTGTTCATTATGTAGTCTGTTAACCACTCTGTTCATTATGTAGTCTGTTAACCACTCTGTTCATTATGTAGTCTGTTAACCACTCTGTTCATTATGTAGTCTGTTAACCACTCTGTTCATTATGTAGTCTGTTAACCACTCTGTTCATTATATAGTCTGTTAACCACTCTGTTCGTTATGTAGCCTAATAACCACTCTGTTCATTATGTAGTCTGTTAACCACTCTGTTCATTATGTAGCCTAATAACCACTCTGTTCATTATGTAGTCTGTTAACCACTCTGTTCATTATGTAGTCTAATAACCACTCTGTTCATTATGTAGTCTGTTAACCACTCTGTTCATTATGTAGTCTGTTAACCACTCTGTTCATTATGTAGTCTGTTAACCACTCTGTTCATTATGTAGTCTGTTAACCACTCTGTTCATTATGTAGTCTAATAACCACTCTGTTCATTATGTAGTCTGTTAACCACTCTGTTCATTATGTAGTCTGTTAACCACTCTGTTCATTATGTAGTCTGTTAACCACTCTGTTCATTATATAGTCTGTTAACCACTCTGTTCGTTATGTAGCCTAATAACCACTCTGTTCATTATGTAGTCTGTTAACCACTCTGTTCATTATGTAGTCTGTTAACCACTCTGTTCATTATATAGTCTGTTAACCACTCTGTTCGTTATGTAGCCTAATAACCACTCTGTTCATTATGTAGTCTGTTAACCACTATGTTCATTATGTAGTCTAATAACCACTCTGTTCATTATGTAGTCTAATAACCACTCTGTTCGTTATGTAGTCTAATAACCACTCTGTTCATTATGTAGTCTGTTAACCACTCTGTTCATTATGTAGTCTGTTAACCACTCTGTTCATTATGTAGTCTGTTAACCACTCTGTTCATTATGTAGTCTGTTAACCACTCTGTTCATTATGTAGTCTGTTAACCACTCTGTTCATTATATAGTCTGTTAACCACTCTGTTCGTTATGTAGCCTAATAACCACTCTGTTCATTATGTAGTCTGTTAACCACTCTGTTCATTATGTAGCCTAATAACCACTCTGTTCATTATGTAGTCTGTTAACCACTCTGTTCATTATGTAGTCTAATAACCACTCTGTTCATTATGTAGTCTGTTAACCACTCTGTTCATTATGTAGTCTGTTAACCACTCTGTTCATTATGTAGTCTAATAACCACTCTGTTCATTATGTAGTCTAATAACCACTCTGTTCATTATGTAGTCTAATAACCACTCTGTTCATTATGTAGTCTGTTAACCACTCTGTTCATTATGTAGTCTGTTAACCACTCTGTTCATTATGTAGTCTGTTAACCACTCTGTTCATTATGTAGTCTAATAACCACTCTGTTCATTATGTAGTCTAATAACCACTCTGTTCATTATGTAGTCTGTTAACCACTCTGTTCATTATGTAGTCTAATAACCACTCTGTTCATTATGTAGTCTGTTAACCACTCTGTTCATTATGTAGTCTGTTAACCACTCTGTTCATTATGTAGTCTGTTAACCACTCTGTTCATTATGTAGCCTAATAACCACTCTGTTCATTATGTAGTCTAATAACCACTCTGTTCATTATGTAGTCTGTTAACCACTCTGTTCATTATGTAGTCTAATAACCACTCTGTTCGTTATGTAGTCTAATAACCACTCTGTTCATTATGTAGTCTGTTAACCACTCTGTTCGTTATGTAGTCTAATAACCACTCTGTTCATTATGTAGTCTGTTAACCACTCTGTTCATTATGTAGTCTGTTAACCACTCTGTTCGTTATGTAGTCTGTTAACCACTCTGTTCATTATGTAGCCTAATAACCACTCTGTTCATTATGTAGTCTGTTAACCACTCTGTTCGTTATGTAGCCTAATAACCACTCTGTTCATTATGTAGTCTGTTAACCACTCTGTTCATTATGTAGTCTAATAACCACTCTGTTCGTTATGTAGTCTGTTAACCACTCTGTTCATTATGTAGCCTAATAACCACTCTGTTCATTATGTAGTCTAATAACCACTCTGTTCATTATGTAGCCTAATAACCACTCTGTTCATTATGTAGTCTAATAACCACTCTGTTCATTATGTAGCCTAATAACCACTCTGTTCATTATGTAGTCTGTTAACCACTCTGTTCATTATGTAGTCTAATAACCACTCTGTTCATTATGTAGCCTAATAACCACTCTGTTCATTATGTAGTCTGTTAACCACTCTGTTCATTATGTAGTCTAATAACCACTCTGTTCATTATGTAGTCTGTTAACCACTCTGTTCATTATGTAGTCTGTTAACCACTCTGTTCATTATGTAGCCTAATAACCACTCTGTTCATTATGTAGTCTGTTAACCACTCTGTTCATTATGTAGTCTGTTAACCACTCTGTTCATTATGTAGCCTAATAACCACTCTGTTCATTATGTAGTCTGTTAACCACTCTGTTCATTATGTATTCTGTTAACCACTCTGTTCATTATGTAGTCTAATAACCACTCTGTTCATTATGTAGCCTAATAACCACTCTGTTCATTATGTAGTCTGTTAACCACTCTGTTCATTATGTAGCCTAATAACCACTCTGTTCATTATGTAGTCTGTTAACCACTATGTTACTTTTAAAGATGCAGTCCTCAGTCTTTCTGTCTTTCTGCCAGAAAGTGGTTGTGTGTTAATGCATTTTGGCATGTGTAGTCTAATAACCACTCAAATGCATTTTGGCATGCGTGTTTCTCTGTGTCTGCTCTGCCTTGTTTTGTTTTAAAGCCATTTAAAACATGTCAGTCTGCTAATATGGCCCTAACCTTGCGTTTTTGTCCGCTGGGAATGTTAACAGAGATTGAGGAGTGCTGCTTTAAAATGCATCTGTCCTGATTATGTTCTCCTCTGCCTCCTTACTCTTTTGCTCTATCACTGTCTCTCACCTTCTCTTCTCTCTCTCAACCCTCTCTCTTCACTCTCTACCTTCTCTCTTCTCCCTCTCCTCCCTCTCTTCTCTCTCTCAACCCCCTCCCTTCACTCTCTACCTTCTCTCTTCTCCCTCTCCTCCCTCTCTTCTCTCTCTCAACCCCCTCCATTCACTCTCTACCTTCTCTCTTCTCTCTCTCAACCCTCGCTCTTCACTCTCACCTTCTCTTCTCTCTCTCAACCCTCTCTTCACTCTCACCTTCTCTTCTCTCTCTCAACCCTCTCTCTTCACTCTCACCTTCTCTCTTCTCTCTCAACCCTCTCTCTTCACTCTACCTTCTCTCTTCTCTCTCTCAACCCTCTCTCTTCACTCTCTACATTCTCTCTTCTCCCTCTCCCCACTCCCTGTCTGCAGGAAGGAGTTCTGTGAGCTGTGTATGGCTAAAGACAGACAGACCAACAAGGTCTTTGTCTGTAAGAAGTTTCTCAAGAAGGACGGGAGGAAAGTACGCAAGGCTGCCAAGAATGAAATCCTGATCCTCAAAATGTACGTGATCCCCTGATGTACAGAGAGACAGACCCCCTCTCTGTTGAAATGATTATTTCCTCCTGTATCTGAGTAGAAGTTGAAATTGTAGCGGCTAATAACAGAACATGTGGGGTATAGCTACTGAGGCCCACAGTGTCTGACAGTTTTTGCTTCTCAGTTTTCTACAATGACGACAAACAGGTCTTAATTTAAAGGAACAAACCAGCAGTCACTTCCATATGATTTCAGTCACTGCAGGGTACTTCCGTATGATTTCAGTCACTGCAGGGTACTTCCATATGATTTCAGTCACTGCAGGGTACTTCCGTATGATTTCAGTCACTGCAGGGTACTTCCATATGATTTCAGTCACTGCAGGGTACTTCCGTATGATTTCAGTCACTGCAGGGTACTTCCGTATGATTTCAGTCACTGCAGGGTACTTCCGTATGATTTCAGTCACTGCAGGGTACTTCCGTATGATTTCAGTCACTGCAGGGTACTTCCATATGATTTCAGTCACTGCAGGGTACTTCCGTATGATTTCAGTCACTGCAGGGTACTTCAATATGATTTCAGTCACTGCAGGGTACTTCAATATGATTTCAGTCACTGCAGGGTACTTCAATATGATTTCAGTCACTGCAGGGTACTTCAATATGATTTCAGTCACTGCAGGGTACTTCAATATGATTTCAGTCACTGCAGGGTACTTCAATATGATTTCAGTCACTGCAGGGTACTTCCATATGATTTCAGTCACTGCAGGGTACTTCAATATGATTTCAGTCACTGCAGGGTACTTCCATATGATTTCAGTCACTTTCTGTGTGCACCCCTTTTTTTCTTAAATGTACCCTCCCCCCAATTCCATGGTATCCAATTGGTAGTTACAGTCTTGTCCCATCGCTGCAACTCCCGTACGGATTCGGGAAAAGCGAAGGTTGAGAGCCGTGTGTCCTCCGAAACACAACCCAACCAAGCCGTACTGCTTCTTGACACAATGCCGGCTTAACCCGGAAACCAAACACCGTACACCTGGCGACCGTGTCAGCGTGCACTGCGCCCGGCCCGCCACAGGAGTCACTAGAGCACGATGGGACAAGAACATCCCTGCCGGCCAAACCCTCCCCTAACCCGGACGACACTGGGCCAATTGTGCGCCTGCCCCATGGGTCTCCCGGTCACGGCCAGTTGCGATGGAGCCTAGCCTTAGACCACTGCACCACTCGGGAGGCCCTGTGTGCACCCCTTTTGATTTGTACAAAACCTTTCCTACATGTTTACCCATGGTGGAAGTGGTCCAAAAGTGACTTTTTGGGAATGAATGTCAATACTTTCAGGAGATAGGAGGTGCTCAAAGTTGACCCATTTTGCATAGTCCTTTTTTAAGACATCCATGTCTTCATTACTGGAAAATATAAATGGTTGAGTTTGATTTAAGCTTACGAACAGGGTTGTCAAACCATTTTATGATTTCTGGAATAAAAGTTCTGCGTTGCGTCTGAGAAAAACATTGACGTATTCACTGACTCTGTGACTGAATTCATCAGGAAGTGCGTAGAGGATGTTGTTCCCACTGTGACTGGGTTCATCAGGAAGTGCATAGAGGATGTTGTTCCCACTGTGACTGAATTCATCAGGAAGTGCGTAGAGGATGTTGTTCCCACTGTGACTGGGTTCATCAGGAAGTGCATAGAGGATGTTGTTCCCACCGTGACTGAGTTCATCAGGAAGTGCGTAGAGGATGTTGTTCCCACTGTGACTGAGTTCATCAGGAAGTGCGTAGAGGATGTTGTTCCCACTGTGACTGAGTTCATCAGGAAGTGGATAGAGGATGTTGTTCCCACTGTGACTGAGTTCATCAGGAAGTGGATAGAGGATGTTGTTCCCACTGTGACTGAGTTCATCAGGAAGTGCGTAGAGGATGTTGTTCCCACTGTGACTGAGTTCATCAGGAAGTGGATAGAGGATGTTGTTCCCACTGTGACTGAGTTCATCAGGAAGTGGATAGAGGATGTTGTTCCCACTGTGACTGGGTTCATCAGGAAGTGGATAGAGGATGTTGTTCCCACTGTGACTGAGTTCATCAGGAAGTGCGTAGAGGATGTTGTTCCCACTGTGACTGGGTTCATCAGGAAGTGGATAGAGGATGTTGTTCCCACTGTGACTGGGTTCATCAGAAAGTGGATAGAGGATGTTGTTCCCACTGTGACTGGGTTCATCAGGAAGTGGACTGGTTCCTGTTTCTGAGTCTGAATCTCTCCTTCGCTGCTTCCTGTTTCTGAGTCTGAATCTCTCCTTCTCTGCTTCCTGTTTCTGTGTCTGAATCTCTCCTTCTCTGCTTCCTGTTTCTGTGTCTGAATCTCTCCTTCGTTGGTTCCTGTTTCTGTGTCTGAATCTCTCCTTCGCTGCTTCCTGTTTCTGTGTCTGAATCTCTCCTTCGTTGGTTCCTGTTTCTGTGTCTGAATCTCTCCTTCTCTGCTTCCTGTTTCTGTGTCTGAATCTTTCCTTCTCTGCTTCCTGTTTCTGAGTCTGAATCTCTCCTTCTCTGCTTCCTGTTTCTGAGTCTGAATCTCTCCTTCGCTGGTTTCTGTGTCTGAATCTCTCCTTCGCTGGTTCCTGTGTCTGAATCTCTCCTTCGTTGGTTCCTGTGTCTGAATCTCTCCTTCGTTGGTTCCTGTTCATGTGTCTGAATCTGTCCTCCACTGGTTGTTCGTCCCAAATGCCACCCTTTTCCCTGTATAGTGCACTACTTCTGAGCAGGACCCATAGGCACTAAATAAGGAATAGGGTGCCATATGGGACTCAGTGTAACACTTGGTTAATGTAAAAATGTGTCTCCTCCTCTGGCTGTTCCAGGGTCAACCATCCAAACATCCTCCAAATGATCGACACTTTCGAGACGCGGAAGGAGTACTTCATCATCCAGGAGCTGTGAGTACAGGAGAGGGGGGTAGCTATACGGCCAGCTAATACAGGATACAGGACTAATAGTAGAGGGGGGGCTACAGGCAGCTATACGGCCAGCTAATACAGGATACAGGACTAATAGTCCAGCTTCCGGGTTGGAGCGAGGAGCGACCGGTCGCATCTGCACTCGGTCCGCAGGTAGTATTACATTTCATTACATTTCATTATAGTACAACGGTTTGATTTGTCTAATCTTAGCAATTTTTCTTCTTAGCTAGCTACATAGCCGTCTTTGTATCATAGATAATTGCGTAATTATCGTATTTCATCGTCCTAACGCAGTCTACACCGCCCTGCAGCTAGCTAGCTAGCTAACGTCTACCGTTAGCTAGTCCACCGTCTACCGATTAGCAGCACAACTTACACTCAACTGAACGACTTGATTAGTGTAGTGTTAGCTAGCTACATAGTTGTCTTTGCTGTCTTCGTATCCAAGATAATTGTGTAGTTTAGAGTGTGTAGTTTTAGAGTGATTATCTTAATTTACCGAGGTTAGCTAGCCAGCTATTCGTCGTCCTTAACGTAACAGAACTTCCGCACTCAACAATCCGGTCGCATTTCGCTTCGCTCCACAGGTAGTATCACATTTTTCATTTCATTACAGTACAACGGCTTGATTTGTTTGATCGTAGCTAGCTACATAGCTAGCTACATAGCCGTCTTTGTATCAAAGATAATTGTGTAGTCTTGAGCGATTTCCTAGGTTAGCTAGCCAGCTATTGTCGTTCTTTAACGCAACGTAACGTAAATCAACACTGCTAGCTAGCCAGCTAGCCCCGAATAGCAGCACAGTAGCACAGTAGAAACCATTACACTCAACGGAACGACTTGATTAGTGTAGTGTCAACAACGCAGACACTGCCAGCTAGCCTACATAGTCAACAACGCAGCCTCTGCCAGCTAGCCTACTTCAGCAGTACTGTATCATTTTAATCATTTTAGTCAATAAGATTCTTGCTACGTAAGCTTAACTTTCTGAACACTCGAGACGTGTAGTCCACTTGTCATTCCAATCTCCTTTGCATTAGCGTAGCCTCTTGTGTAGCCTGTCAACTATGTGTCTGTCTATCCCTGTTCTCTCCTCTCTGCACAGACCATACAAACGCTCCACACCGCGTGGCCGCGCCACCCTAATCTGGTGGTCCCAGCGCGCACGACCCACGTGGAGTTCCAGGTCTCCGGTAGCCTCTGGAACTGCCGATCTCGGCCAACAAGGCAGAGTTCATCTCAGCCTATGCCTCCCTCCAGTCCCTCGACTTCTTGGCACTGACGGAAACATGGATCACCACAGACAACACTGCTACTCCTACTGCTCTCTCTTCGTCTGCCCACGTGTTCTCGCACACCCCGAGAGCTTCTGGTCAGCGGGGTGGTGGCACCGGGATCCTCATCTCTCCCAAGTGGTCATTCTCTCTTCTCCCCTTACCCATCTGTCTATCGCCTCCTTTGAATTCCATGCTGTCACAGTTACCAGCCCTTTCAAGCTTAACATCCTTATCATTTATCGCCCTCCAGGTTCCCTCGGAGAGTTCATCAATGAGCTTGATGCCTTGATAAGCTCCTTTCCTGAGGACGGCTCACCTCTCACAGTTCTGGGCGACTTTAACCTCCCCACGTCTACCTTTGACTCATTCCTCTCTGCCTCCTTCTTTCCACTCCTCTCCTCTTTTGACCTCACCCTCTCACCTTCCCCCTACTCACAAGGCAGGAAATACGCTCGACCTCATCTTTACTAGATGCTGTTCTTCCACTAACCTCATTGCAACTCCCCTCCAAGTCTCCGACCACTACCTTGTATCCTTTTCCCTCTCGCTCTCATCCAACACTTCCCACACTGCCCCTACTGGATGGTATCGCGCCGTCCCAACCTTCGCTCTCTCTCCCCCGCTACTCTCTCCTCTTCCATCCTATCATCTCTTCCCTCTGCTCAAACCTTCTCCAACCTATCTCCTGATTCTGCCTCCTCAACCCTCCTCTCCTCCCTTTCTGCATCCTTTGACTCTCTATGTCCCCTATCCTCCAGGCCGGCTCGGTCCTCCCTCCCGCTCCGTGGCTCAACGACTCATTGCGAGCTCACAGAACAGGGCCCGGGCAGCCGAGCGGAAATGGAGGAAAACTCGCCTCCCTGCGGACCTGACATCCTTTCACTCCCTCCTCTCTACATTTTCCTCTTCTCTCTCTGCTGCTAAAGCCTCTTTCTACCACTCTAAATTCCAAGCATCTGCCTCTAACCCTAGGAAGCTCTTTGCAACCTTCTCCTCCCTCCTGAATCCTCCTCCCCTCCCCCCTCCTCCCTCTCTGCAGATGACTTCGTCAACCATTTTGAAAAGAAGGTCGACGACATCCGATCCTCGTTTGCTAAGTCAAACGACACCGCTGGTTCTGCTCACACTGCCCTACCCTGTGCTCTGACCTCTTTCTCCCCCTCTCTCCAGATGAAATCTCGCGTCTTGTGACGGCCGGCCGCCCAACAACCTGCCCGCTTGACCCTATCCCCTCCTCTCTTCTCCAGACCATTTCCGGAGACCTTCTCCCTTACCTCACCTCGCTCATCAACTCATCCCTGACCGCTGGCTACGTCCCTTCCGTCTTCAAGAGAGCGAGAGTTGCACCCCCTTCTGAAAAAACCTACACTCGATCCCTCCGATGTCAACAACTACAGACCAGTATCCCTTCTTTCTTTTCTCTCCAAAACTCTTGAACGTGCCGTCCTTGGCCAGCTCTCCGCTATCTCTCTCAGAATGACCTTCTTGATCCAAATCAGTCAGGTTTCAAGACTAGTCATTCAACTGAGACTGCTCTTCTCTGTATCACGGAGGCGCTCCGCACTGCTAAAGCTAACTCTCTCTCCTCTGCTCTCATCCTTCTAGACCTATCGGCTGCCTTCGATACTGTGAACCATCAGATCCTCCTCTCCACCCTCTCCGAGTTGGGCATCTCCGGCGCGGCCCACGCTTGGATTGCGTCCTACCTGACAGGTCGCTCCTACCAGGTGGCGTGGCGAGAATCCGTCTCCACACCACGTGCTCTCACCACTGGTGTCCCCCAGGGCTCTGTTCTAGGCCCTCCTATTCTCGCTATACACCAAGTCACTTGGCTCTGTCATAACCTCACATGGTCTCTCCTATCATTGCTATGCAGACGACACACAATTAATCTTCTCCTTTCCCCCTTCTGATGATCAGGTGGCGAATCGCATCTCTGCATGTCTGGCAGACATATCAGTGTGGATGACGGATCACCACCTCAAGCTGAACCTCGGCAAGACGGAGCTGCTCTTCCTCCCGGGAAGGACTGCCCGTTCCATGATCTCGCCATCACGGTTGACAACTCCATTGTGTCCTCCTCCCAGAGCGCTAAGAACCTTGGCGTGATCCTGGACAACACCCTGTCGTTCTCAACTAACATCAAGGCGGTGGCCCGTTCCTGTAGGTTCATGCTCTACAACATCCGCAGAGTACGACCCTGCCTCACACAGGAAGCGGCGCAGGTCCTAATCCAGGCACTCGTCATCTCCCGTCTGGATTACTGCAACTCGCTGTTGGCTGGGCTCCCTGCCTGTGCCATTAAACCCCTACAACTCATCCAGAACGCCGCAGCCCGTCTGGTGTTCAACCTTCCCAAGTTCTCTCACGTCACCCCGCTCCTCCGCTCCCTCCACTGGCTTCCAGTTGAAGCTCGCATCCGCTACAAGACCATGGTGCTTGCCTACGGAGCGGTGAGGGGAACGGCACCTCAGTACCTCCAGGCTCTGATCAGGCCCTACACCCAAACAAGGGCACTGCGTTCATCCACCTCTGGCCTGCTCGCCTCCCTACCACTGAGGAAGTACAGTTCCCGCTCAGCCCAGTCAAAACTGTTCGCTGCTCTGGCCCCCAATGGTGGAACAAACTCCCTCACGACGCCAGGACAGCGGAGTCAATCACCACCTTCCGGAGACACCTGAAACCCCACCTCTTTAAGGAATACCTAGGATAGGATAAAGTAATCCCTCTCACCCCCCTTAAAAGATTTAGATGCACTACTGTTCCACTGGATGTCATAAGGTGAATGCACCAATTTGTAAGTCGCTCTGGATAAGAGCGTCTGCTAAATGACTTAAATGTAAATGTAGTAGAGGGGGGCTACATGTAGCTATACGGCCAGCTAATACAGGATACAGGACTAATAGTAGAGGGGGTGGGGGGTAGCTATACGGCCAGCTAATACAGGATACAGGACTAATAGTAGAGGGGGGCTACAGGTAGCTATACGGCCAGCTAATACAGGACTAATAGTAGAGGGGGGCTACAGGTAGCTATACGGCCAGCTAATACAGGATACAGGACTAATAGTAGAGGGGGCTACAGGTATACGGCCAGCTAATACAGGATACAGGACTAATAGTAGAGGGGGGCTACAGGTATACGGCCAGCTAATACAGGACTAATAGTAGAGGGGGGTATACGACCAGCTACAGGTAATAGTAGAGGGGGGCGGCCAGCTAATACAGGACTAATAGTAGAGGGGGGGCTACAGGTATACGGCCAGCTAATACAGGATACAGGACTAATAGTAGATGGGGGTGGGGGGGTAGCTATACGGCCTGCTAATACAGGATACAGGACTAATAGTAGAGGGGGGGGGGCTACAGGTATACGGCCAGCTAATACAGGATACAGGACTAATAGTAGAGGGAGGCCTGCTCCTTAAACCAGGCCTTAAGAGTCTTGAGGGAAACCAGGCCTTAAGAGGCTTGAGGGAAACCAGGCCCTGGTCTGTTCTGTTTTCATTCATTTCTTTTCATCGCCTTGAGAGTTTTGACTGAAGATCAAATCAATAAAACTGTAGCTTCACTTCTTTAGATGCCCCCAACAATCTCCTGTCTCTCTCTGTCCCTCTCTCTTTGTCCCTCTCTCTTTGTCCCTCTGTCTCTGTCTCTCTCTCTTTGTCCCTCTCTCTCTGTCCCTCTCTCTTTGTCCTTCTGTCTCTCTCTCTTTGTCCCTCTCTCTCTGTCCCTCTCTCTCTGTCCCACTGTCTGTCCCTCTCTCTCTCTTTGTCCCTCTCTCTCTTTGTCCCTCTCTCTCTGTCCCTCTCTCTCTCTGTCCCTCTCTCTCTGTCTCTCTCTCTTTGTCCCTCTCTCTCTGTCCCTCTGTCTCTCTCGCTTTGTCCCTCTCTCTCTGTCCCTCTCTCTTTGTCCCTCTCTCTCTGTCCCTCTCTCTTTGTCCCTCTCTCTTTGCCCCTCTCTCTCTGTCCCTCTCTCTTTGTCCCTCTCTCTTTGCCCATCTCTCTTTGTCCCTCTCTTCTGTCCCTCTCTCTGCCCCTCTCTCTTTGTCCCTCTGTTCCTCTCTTTGTCCCTCTCTCTTTGTCCCTCTCTCTCTGTCCCTCTCTCTTTGTCCCTCTCTCTTTGCCCCTCTCTCTTTGTCCCTCTCTCTGCCCCTCTCTTTGTCCCTCTCTCTCTGTTCCTCTCTTTGTCCCTCTCTCTTTGTCCCTCTCTCTCTGTCCCTCTCTCTTTGTCCCTCTCTCTTTGCCCCTCTCTCTCTGTCCCTCTCTCTTTGTCCCTCTCTCTTTGCCCATCTCTCTTTGTCCCTCTCTTCTGTCCCTCTCTCTGCCCCTCTCTCTTTGTCCCTCTGTTCCTCTCTTTGTCCCTCTCTCTTTGTCCCTCTCTCTTTGCCCCTCTCTCTTTGTCCCTCTCTCTGCCCCTCTCTTTGTCCCTCTCTCTCTGTTCCTCTCTTTGTCCCTCTCTCTTTGTCCCTCTCTCTTTGTCCCTCTCTCTGCCCCTCTCTCTTTGTCCCTCTCTCTCTGTCCCTCTCTCTCTGTCCCTCTCTCTTTGTCCCTCTCTCTCTGTCCCTCTCTCTCTGTCCCTCTCTCTTTGTCCCTCTCTCTTTGCCCCTCTCTCTTTGTCCCTCTCTCTGCCCCTCTCTCTTGTCCATCTCTCTCTGTCCCTCTCTCTCTGTCCCTCTCTCTCTGCCCCTCTCTCTTTGTCCCTCTGTCTGCCCCTCTCTCTTTGCCCCTCTCTCTTTGTCCCTCTCTCTGCCCCTTTCTCTTTGTCCCTCTCTCTCTGTCCCTCTCTCTTTGTCCCTCTCTCTCTGTCCCTCTCTCTCTGTCCCTCTCTCTTTGTCCCGCTCTCTTTGCTCCTCTCTCTTTGTCCCTCTCTCTGTCCCTCTCTCTTTGTCCATCTCTCTCTGTCCCTCTCTGTCCCTCTCTCTATTCACTAGTGACGGACACATACACTTTCTCTATTCACTAGAGATACAGCAACAAGGCTGGCTGGAAATAAAATAAAAATTTATGAGGCAGAGTAACAATGATTATTAAAAATCATACGGCATGACTTCTCCACACACACACACACACACACACACCTACACTTTTTTAATCAAGTAGTTTACAGAAACGTCTAACAGCTCATTGGGTTAGCTCCTGGCTCAGAGGGCTCTTATTGGATAGCTGTGATTGCTTTAATAATTTGTTTGAAACAGATTGTTATGGGATATATAAAACAGGACAGTAATGATGAGAGAGACCAGGGGTAATGATGAGAGAGAGACCAGGGGTAATGATGAGAGAGAGACCAGGGTAATGATGAGAGAGAGACCAGGGGTAATGATGAGAGAGAGACCAGGGGTAATGATGAGAGAGACCAGGGGTAATGATGAGAGAGAGACCAGGGGTAATGATGAGAGAGAGACCAGGGGTAATGATGAGAGAGAGACCAGGGGATGAAGAGACCAGGGGTAATGATGAGAGAGAGACCAGGGGTAATGATGAGAGAGAGACCAGGGGTAATGATGAGAGAGAGACCAGGGGTAATGATGAGAGAGAGACCAGGGGTAATGATGAGAGAGAGACCAGGGGTAATGATGAGAGAGAGACCAGGGGTAATGATGAGAGAGAGACCAGGGGTAATGATGAGAGCGAGACCAGGGGTAATGATGAGAGAGAGACCAGGGGTAATGATGAGAGAGACCAGGGAGCCGTTGGACCAGGGGTAATGATGAGAGAGACCATGGGTAATGATGAGAGAGACCAGGGAGCCGTTGGACCAGGGGTAATGATGAGAGAGACCAGGGGTAATGATGAGAGAGACCAGGGGTAATGATGAGACAGACCAGGGGTAATGATGAGAGAGACCAGGGAGCCGTTGGACCAGGGGTAATGATGAGAGAGACCATGGGTAATGATGAGAGAGACCAGGGGTAATGATGAGAGAGACCAGGGGTAATGATGAGAGAGAGACCAGGGGTAATGATGAGAGAGACCAGGGAGTCGTTGGACCAGGGGTAATGATGAGAGAGACCAGGGAGCCATTGGACCAGGGGTAATGATGAGAGAGACCAGGGAGCCGTTGGACCAGGGGTAATGATGAGAGAGACCAGGGATAATAATGAGAGAGACCAGGGAGCCGTCGGACCAGGGGTAATGATGAGAGAGACCAGGGAGCCGTCAGACCAGGGGTAATGATGAGAGAGACCAGGGAGCCGTTGGACCAGGGGTAATGATGAGAGAGACCAGGGGTAATGATGAACGAGAGACCAGGGGTAATGATGAGAGAGAGATCAGGGGTAATGATGAGAGAGCCCAGGGGTAATGATGAGAGAGACCAGGGCTAATGATGAGAGAGACCAGGGGTAATGATGAGAGAGACCAGGGAGCCGTTGGACCAGGGGTAATGATGAGAGAGACCATGGGTAATGATGAGAGAGACCAGGGAGCCGTTGGACCAGGGGTAATGATGAGAGAGACCATGGGTAATGATGAGAGAGACCAGGGAGCCGTTGGACCAGGGGTAATGATGAGAGAGACCAGGGCTAATGATGAGAGAGACCAGGGGTAATGATGAGAGAGACCAGGGAGCCGTTGTTCCAGGGGTAATGATGAGAGAGACCAGGGGTAATGATGAGAGAGACCAGGAAGCCGTTGGACCAGGGGTAATGATGAGAGAGACCAGGGGTAACGATGAGAGAGACCAGGGGTAGGAGAGACGAGTCGTTGGACTCACAGAACTTATTGACTTTAATAACCAGGTGTGTGTGTGTGTGTGCGTGTGTTGTGTGTGTGTGTGTTGCAGGGCTACAGGCGGTGATGTGTTTGACTGGATTCTGGACCAGGGGAATTACACAGAAAGAGATGCCTCCAACGTGATCAAACAGGTTCTAGAGGCCGTGTCCTATCTACACTCACTCAACATCGTACACAGGAACCTCAAGGTAAATGTGTGTGTGTGTGTGTGTGTGTGTGTGTGTGTGTGTGTGCTTCATGTTTATGAATGAGTGTGCTTCAGGTTTATGTGTGTGTGTGTGTGTGTGTGTGTGTGTGTATTTCAGGTTTCTGAGTGTGTGTGGTGTGTGTGTGTGTTTCTGAGTGTGTATTTCAGGTTTCTGAGTGTGTGTGGTGTGTGTGTGTGTGTGTTTCTGAGTGTGTATTTCAGGTTTCTGAGTGTGTGTGGTGTGTGTTTCAGGTTTCTGAGTGTATTTCAGGTTTCTGAGTGTGTGTGGTGTGTATTTCAGGTTTCTGAGTGTGTGTTTCAGGTTTCTGAGTGTGTGTTTCAGGTTTCTGAGTGTGTGTTTCAGGTTTCTGAGTGTGTGTTTCAGGTTTCTGAGTGTGTATTTCAGGTTTCTGAGTGTGTGTGGTGTGTATTTCAGGTTTCTGAGTGTGTGTGGTGTGTTTCAGGTTTCTGAGTGTGTGTGGTGTGTTTCAGGTTTCTGAGTGTGTATTTCAGGTTTCTGAGTGTGTGTGTGGTGTGTTTTTCTACAGTTGGAGAACCTGATGTACTACACAGAGAATAATCACAACAAAGTGGTTCTGCGAGATTTCTACCTGTCCAAGTTTGAGAACGGTTCCATCACAGAACCCTGTGGAACACCGGAGTACCTGGGTAGAGTACCTCTCCGCTCTCCACCTCTCCGCTCTCCCCCTCTCTGCTCTCCACCTCTCTGCTCTCCACCTCTCTGCTCTCTGCTCTCCACCTCTCTGCTCTCCACCTCTCCGTGTCAGGACCCGGTTACGAACCCGGGTCTCCGGAGTGAGAAACAGTCACTTAACCAACTGAGCCACGAATAGTCGGCAGAACCCAGAAGATGAGGCAGACACAGCAGTACTTGAGACGGTATATTTAATGTAGTAAAAAATGAAGTCCTTCAGGAACACATGTAACTCCACAACCTCAAAAGGAATTCCACAAGAACAAAGGTAATCCTCCAAGACAAAAAAGGTAAATCCACAAGGTGGTAGGTATAGCACAAAAAGCCTCAAAAGATACTCAAAAATAAATAAACAAGAACAAAAAAACAGAATTCCACAAGAGCGTCCACCGGGATCAACAAGAGTTCACAGAATACTAGGGCTGGGTGCTAACATACAAACACAGAGCAAAGGACTGAGGAAAACAAAGGGTTTAAATACAATCAGGGGAAACGAGGCACAGGTGCAAATAATAATGGGGATCAAGGGAAAACAAAAGGTCAAAAGGCACAATGGGGGCATCTAGTGACCAAAAACCGGAACAACCCTGGCCAAATCCTGACAGAATCCCCCCCCTAGGAACGGCTCCTGACGTTCCTACCAGCTCTCTCAGGGTGGAGAGCCCTGAACTGACGAATGAGGTCAGGGTCCAGTATGTCTTTGGCAGGAACCCAGGAGCGCTCCTCGGGACCGTAGCCTTCCCAGTCCACCAGATACTGCCAGGACCGCTGCACCCGGCGGGAATCCAGTATCCGATGGACGGTATAAGCCGGCTGGCCTCCAATGACACGAGGCGGAGGGGGAGGTCTGTCTGCCAGGACAAGGGGAGAAAAAACAACAGGTTTTAATAAGGAAATGTGAAATGTGGGATTAATCTTAAGGGATCTGGGTAAGTGTAGGCGATAAGAAACTGGGTTAACTCTCCTGGCAACCTTAAAGGGACCGATGTATTTTTGGGACAGCTTGCGAGACTCCACCCGTAGTGGTAAGTCTCTTGTGGAGAGCCAGACTCTCTGGCCGGGGCGCAGGGTAGGCCCGGGACGGCGACGTCTGTTGGCTTGTTGTTGGTACCTCTGTGAGGAACGCATAAGATTAAGACGGGTCTTCCTCCACATAAGCCGACAGCGTCTGACCAACTTCAAGGCTGAAGGCAGTCTGACTTCTGCCTCCTGGTCCGGGAACAATGGAGGGGCATAGCCAAACTGACACTCGTGCGGGGACATACCAGTGGAGGAGGAGCGCAAGGTGTTGTGTGCGTATTCGGCCCAAACAATGAAGGACGACCATGTGGACGGGTTGTTACGAGTCATACATCGGAGGGTGGCTTCCAGCTCTTGATTCATCCTCTCTGTTTGGCCGTTGGACTCCGGATGGTACCCTGAAGATAGACTGGCAGAAGCACCCATGAGTTGGCAGAAGGCCTTCCAAAACCTTGAGGCGAACTGGGGACCTCTGTCAGAAACCATATCTTGAGGAATGCCGAAGACTCGGAACACATGATTAATTACCAACTCAGCCGTCTCCTTGGCAGAAGGTAACTTAGTCAGAGGGACGAACCTGGCCGCCTTTGAAAACCTGTCGATTATGACTAGGATAGTAGTATTGCCATGGGATGGAGGAAGGCCAGTAATAAAGTCCAACGAGATATGGGACCAGGGTCTGTGGGGAATAGGTAAAGGGTGAAGTAGTCCTTGAGGGCGGAGGTGAGAAGATTTGCCCTGGCAGCACACGGGGCAGGCATTGACGAAAGAGGCAACGTCTTCTCTTATGGTAGGCCACCAGAACTTACGCTGGATGAACTCCAAGGTGCGACCTACGCCCGGGTGACAGGTGAGGCGAGAGGAGTGCCCCCACAGAAGGACCTGAGTCCTCACTGCCTTGGGGACAAACAACCGATTGGCAGGACCCCTTTCGGGTCCGGTTCGATAGCTTGAGCTCGTCTCACGGTATCCTCAACTTGCCACGAAATCGGAGCCACGATCTTAGCAGCAGGAAGGACAGGCATGTCCGTGTCATCTCGAATGGCAGGAGCGTAGACTCGGGACAGGGCATCCGGTTTGAGATTCTTCGACCCGGGCCGATAGGTGAGGATAAACTGGAATCGATTGAAGAAAAGAGACCATCTAGCTTGTCTAGAGTTCAACCGCTTCGCCTGCTGAATATACTCCAGATTTTTGTGGTCCATAAGCACTTGAAACGGGTGAGAAGCCCCCTCGAGCCAGTGTCTCCATTCCTTCAATGCCATCTTAACCGCTAGGAGTTCACGATCCCCCACATCGTAGTTCCTCTCAGCCGGGGTAAGCCGGTGTGAGAAGAAAGCGCACGGATGAAGCTTCTTGTCTTCACCCCTCTGAGACAGGACAGCTCCAACACCAACCTCTGAGGCGTCTACCTCCACCACAAACGGTTCATCCGTAGTCGGTAGTGTCAGGATGGGAGCAGAGAGGACGCGCTGCTTGAGTCCTTGGAAGGCCGTCTCAGCTTCTCTTCCCCACAAAAACCTTGCATTGCCACCCTTGGTTAAAGCTGAGAGAGGGGCTGCCACCAAGCTGAAGTTCTTGATGAACTTGCGGTAAAAGTTTGTGAAGCCCAGGAAACGCTGAACTTCCTTAACGGATTTGGGGGTGGGCCAATCCGCTACCGCCCCTACCTTCCTGGGGTCCATTTGGACTCGACCGGGTTCCACTACAAATCCCAGGAATTGTACTCGGGATGAATGGAATTCACATTTTTCCGGCTTAACGTACAGATGGCTGTCTAGGAGGCGTTTGAGTACTTGTCTGACATGCTTTGTGTGTTCTTGAAGAGAGCTCGAAAAGATGAGGATGTCATCCAAGTAAACAAACACAAATATGTTAAGCATATCCCTAAGCACATTGTTTATGAGCGCTTGGAACACCGCTGGGGCGTTGGTCAGGCCGAAGGGCATCACCAAGTATTCATAGTGACCAGTAGGCATGTTGAACGCTGTCTTCCACTCGTCACCAGGTCTGATCCGCACAAGATGGTATGCGTTCCGCAGGTCAAGCTTAGTGAAAACAACTGCTTCCTGGAGCAGCTCGAAGGCTGTGGCCATAAGGGGTAGCGGGTAACGGTTACGGACGGTTATGGCATTGAGTCCCCGGTAGTCGATGCAAGGACGTAATCCACCGTCTTTCTTGGCCACAAAGAAAACCCTGCTCCCGCCGGGAGGTGGATGGACGCATGAGGCCTGCTTCCAGAGCGTCCTTGATGTAGGTATCCATAGCAGCTCGTTCGGGTGGAGATAGGGAAAAGATCCGACCCCTGGGAGGGCAAGTGCCCGGAAACAGTTCGATGGGGCAATCATAAGGTCTATGGGGTGGTAGCATGGTGGCCCTCTGTTTGCTAAATACCAGTTTGAGGTCATGGTAACACTCGGGAACTCGGGTCAGGTCGATGGATTCTAAAGACTCGGGAGTAGAACTCGGGAATTCGGGAAAATACATGTAGCTTGGCACGTAGGACCCCACTGCTTGATAGTGCCCACAGACCAGTCGATGTGAGGGTTATGGCTGTGAAGCCAGGGGTATCCAAGGACGAGAGGGAACTCGGAACAGGAGATCAAATGAAAGTTCATCAATTCCTTGTGTTGTGAAACTGAAAGTCGCAAGGAGGTAGTGACATGAGTGACAAGTCCAGATCCCAAAGGGCTTCCATCCAATGTAGTAACCCTCATGGGGTCACTTAGAGGTTCAAAGGGAACGCCATTCTCCTTCGCCCAGACACCATCCATGAAGTTACCTGCGGCTCCAGAGTCTACCAAGGCTTGAAGGTGAAGCTTGTGGTTGTCCCAGGAAAGGGTGACTGGAATGAGCAGACGGGAGTTGGACGGATGGGAGGAGGTTATGTTTCCCGTTACAGTTCCCCCCGGTCTGTACGGGACAGAGCGTTTCCCTGGAGCCCGGGACACATGGAACGGAAATGGCCCGGTTTGCCGCAATATAGACAGCGTCGCTCCCTCATCCGGCGGTCTCTCTCAGCCTGGGAGATGCGTCCAATCTGCATGGGTTCCGGTGGAGCCAGCGAGGATAAAGGTGGGGACTCGGAGCTGGGACTGATAGGGGCTAGAGGTCTACGGTTGAGTTCTCTCTCTCAGACGCTGGTCAATGCGTGAGGCCAACTTGATCAGGGACTCGAGATTGTCCGGTGGTTCCCGAGTGGCCAGTTCACTTTGGATAGTGTCGGAAAGGCCTTTCAGAAAGCACACAGTGAGCGCCTCGTTGTTCCAACCACTCGCTGCTGCCACCGTGCGGAACTGGATGGCATAGTCCGTCACGCTGCGCCGACCTTGGTGGAGAGTCAGGAGCTGTTTGGCTGAGTCAGGACCACTGCTTGGGCCTTGAAACACTCGTTTGAATTCCTCAGCAAAGGCAGAGTAGCTGGTACAGCAGGAACTATGGGCATCCCACACAGCAGTAGCCCAGGCCAGGGCTTTTTCCGACAGCAGGGTGATGATATATGCGATCTTAGACCGGTCGGTGGGGAACGACGAGGGTTGCAGCTCGAAGGAGAGAGAACATTGGGTGAGAAACCCTTTACAAGCACTTGGATCACCTGAGAACCGTTGGGGAGGTGGAAGACGAGGTTCAGCCAGAGGGTTAACTGCCATGGGTACGTGAATCTGAGGTACTGGGACGGGAACTGTTGCCGAGGTAAGTCGATCAGATATCTGCTTTATGGAAGTCAGCATCTCCGACAGAAGATGAGAATGTCTAGCCATTAAGGCCTCTTGCTGAACCAGGGCGGCTTCGTGGCATTGGACAGTTTCCTGGTGGTGGGACAGCATGGCAACAAGGTCCTGGGAACTGGCTGCCTCTGGGTTCATTTTTTGGCTCTGTGTTTCTGTCAGGACCCGGTTACGAACCCGGGTCTCCGGAGTGAGAAACAGTCACTTAACCAACTGAGCCACGAATAGTCGGCAGAACCCAGAAGATGAGGCAGACACAGCAGTACTTGAGACGGTATATTTAATGTAGTAAAAAATGAAGTCCTTCAGGAACACATGTAACTCCACAACCTCAAAAGGAATTCCACAAGAACAAAGGTAATCCTCCAAGACAAAAAAGGTAAATCCACAAGGTGGTAGGTATAGCACAAAAAGCCTCAAAAGATACTCAAAAATAAATAAACAAGAACAAAAAAACAGAATTCCACAAGAGCGTCCACCGGGATCAACAAGAGTTCACAGAATACTAGGGCTGGGTGCTAACATACAAACACAGAGCAAAGGACTGAGGAAAACAAAGGGTTTAAATACAATCAGGGGAAACGAGGCACAGGTGCAAATAATAATGGGGATCAAGGGAAAACAAAAGGTCAAAAGGCACAATGGGGGCATCTAGTGACCAAAAACCGGAACAACCCTGGCCAAATCCTGACACTCTGCTCTCCACCTCTCTGCTCTCCACCTCTCTGCTCTCTGCTCTCCACCTCTCTGCTCTCTGCTCTCCTCCTCTCTGCTCTCCACCTCTCTGCTCTCCACCTCTCTGCTCTCCACCTCTCTGCTCTCCACCTCTCCGCTCTCCACCTCTCTGCTCTCCACCTCTCTGCTCTCTGCTCTCCAGCTCTCTGCTCTCCACCTCTCTGCTCTCTGCTCTCCACCTCTCTGCTCTCCACCTCTCTGCTCTCCACCTCTCTGCTCTCTGCTCTCCACCTCTCTGCTCTCTGCTCTCCACCTCTCTGCTCTCCCCCTCTCTGCTCTCCACCTCTCCGCTCTCCCCTCTCTGCTCTCCCCCTCTCTGCTCTCCCCTCTCTGCTCTCCACCTCTCTGCTCTCCACCTCTCTGCTCTCCACCTCTCTGCTCTCTGCTCTCCACCTCTCTGCTCTCTGCTCTCCACCTCTCTGCTCTCTGCTCTCCACCCCTCTGCTCTCCACCTCTCTGCTCTCTGCTCTCCACCTCTCTGCTCTCTGCTCTCCACCTCTCTGCTCTCCACCTCTCTGCTCTCCCCCTCTCTGCTCTCCCCCTCTCTGCTCTCCACCTCTCCCTCTCCCCCCACCTCTCTGCTCTCCCCCTCTCTGCTCTCCCCCTCTCTGCTCTCCACCTCTCTGCTCTCCCCCTCTCTGCTCTCCCCCCTCTCTGCTCTCCCCTCTCTGCTCTCCATCCACCTCTCCGCTCTCCACCCCCTCTCTGCTCTCCACCTCTCTGCTCTCCCCTCTCTGCTCTCCCTGCTCTCTGCTCTCCACCTCTCTGCTCTCCCCTCTCTGCTCTCCCCCTCTCTGCTCTCCACCTCTCCGCTCTCTCCCTCTCTGCTCTCCCCTCCCTCTCTGCTCTCCACCTCTCTGCTCTCCCTCTCTGCTCTCTGCTCTCCACCTCTCCGCTCTCCCCTCTCTGCTCTCCACCTCCCCCTCTGCTCTCCACCTCTCTGCTCTCCCTCTCTCTGCTCTCCACCTCTCCGCTCTCCCCCTCTCTGCTCTCCACCTCTCTGCTCTCCCTCTCTCTGCTCTCCACCTCTCTGCTCTCCACCTCTCTGCTCTCCACCTCTCCGCTCTCCCCCCCTCTCTGCTCTCCCCTCTCCTCTCTCCCCCTCTCTCTGCTCTCCACCTGCCCCTCTCTCCGCTCTCCCCTCTCTGCTGCTCTCCCCTCTCTGCTCTCTGCTCTCCACCTCTCTGCTCTCCCCCCTCTCCGCTCTCCCCCTCTCTGCTCTCCCCCTCTCTGCTCTCTGCTCTCCACCTCTCTGCTCCCCTCTGTTCTGCCCCCACCTCTCTGCTCTCCCTCTCCGCTCTCCCCTCTCTGCTCTCTGCTCTCCCCTCTCTCTGCTCTCCACCTCTGCTCTCTGCCTCTCTGCTCTCCCCCCTCTCTGCGCTCTCTGCCCTCTCCACCTCTCTGCTCTCTCCTCTCTGCTCTCCCCTCTCCTCTCTCCTCTCTGCTCTCCTCTCTGCTCTCCACCTCTCTCTCCCCTCTCTGCTCTCTGCTCTCCACCTCTCTGCTCTCCCCTCTCTGCTCTCTGCTCTCGCTCTCTCTGCTCTCCACCTCTCTGCTCTCCCCCTCTCTGCTCTCCACCTCTCTGCTCTCCACCTCTCTGCTCTCTGCTCTCTGCTCTCCTCCTCTCTGCTCTCCCCCTCTCTGCTCTCCCCCTCTCTGCTCTCCACCTCTCTGCTCTCTGCTCTCCACCTCTCTGCTCTCTGCTCTCCACCTCTCTGCTCTCCACCTCTCTGCTCTCCACCTCTCTGCTCTCTGCTCTCCACCTCTCTGCTCTCCACCTCTCTGCTCTCCACCTCTCTGCTCTCCACCTCTCTGCTCTCCCTCTCTCTGCTCTCCACCTCTCCGCTCTCCCCCTCTCTGCTCTCCACCTCTCTGCTCTCCCTCTCTCTGCTCTCCACCTCTCTGCTCTCCCTCTCTCTGCTCTCCCCCTCTCTCCGCTCTCCCCTCTCTGCTCTCTGCTGCTCCACCTCTCTGCTCTCCCCTCTCTGCTCTCCCCTCTCTGCTCTCCCCTCTCTCTGCTCTCTGCTCTCCCTCTCCGCTCTCTGCTCCCCTCTGCTCTCTGCTCTCCCCCTCTCTGCTCTCTGCTCTCCCACCTCTCTGCTCTCCCCTCTCCGCTCTCCCCTCTCTGCTCTCCCCCTCTGCTCTCTGCTCTCTCTGCTCTCCACCCCTCTCTGCTCTCCCCTCCACCTCTCTGCTCTGCTCTCCCCCTCTCTCTCTCTCCCCCTCTCTGCTCTCCACCTCTCTGCTCTCCCTCTCTCTGCTCTCCACCTCTCTGCTCTCTACCTCTCTGCTCTCCCCCCTCTCTCTCTCCCTGCTCTCTCCTGCTCTCCCCCCTCTGCTCTCCACCTCTGCTCTCCCCTCTCTCTGCTCTCCCCCTCTCTCCTCTCCCCCCTCTCTGCTCTCTGCTCTCCACCTCTGCTCTCCCCTCTCTGCTCTCTGCTCTCCCCCTCTGCTCTCCACCTCTCTGCTCTCCCCCTCTCTGCTCTCCACCTCTCTCTGCTCTCCACCTCTCTGCTCTCTGCTCTCCTCCTCTCTGCTCTCCCCCTCTCTGCTCTCCCCCTCTCTGCTCTCTGCTCTCCACCTCTCTGCTCTCTGCTCTCCCCCTCTCTGCTCTCCACCTCTCTGCTCTCCCCTCTCTGCTCTCCACCTCTCTGCTCTCCACCTCTCTGCTCTCCACCTCTCTGCTCTCTGCTCTCCACCTCTCTGCTCTCCACCTCTCTGCTCTCTCCCTCTCTGCTCTCCACCTCTCTGCTCTCCCCTCTCTCTGCTCTCCCCCCCTCTCTGCTCTCCACCCCTCACTGCTCTCCACCTCTCTGCTCTCTGCTCTCCCTCTGCTCTCTGCTCTCTGCTCTCTCCCTCTCTAATCTCCCCCTCTCTCTCTCCACCTCTCCACCTCTCTGCTCTCCCCTCTCTCCTCTCCACCTCTCTGCTCTCTCTCTCTCTGCTCTCCACCTCTCTGCTCTCCCCTCTCTGCTCTCCCCTCCACCTCTGCTCTCCACCTCACTGCTCTCCACCTCTCTGCTCTCTGCTCTCCCCCTCCACCTCTGCTCTCTGCTCTCCCCCTCTCTGCTCTCCCCCTCCCCCTCTCTGTCTCCACCTCTCTGCTCTCCACCTCTCTGCTCTCCACCTCTCTGCTCTCTGCTCTCCCCCTCTCTGCTCTCCACCTCTCTGCTCTCCCCCTCTCCTCTCTCCCCTCTCTGCTCTCCCCTCTCCTCTCTCCCACTCTCCTCTCTCCCCCTCTCTGCTCTCCACCTCTGCTCTGCCCCTCTCTGCTCTCCACCTCTCTGCTCTCTGCTCTCCCCCTCTCTGCTCTCCACCCTCTCTGCTCTCCACCCTCTCTCTGCTCTCCACCTCTCTGCTCTCCACCTCTCTGCTCTCCCCCTCTCTCTCTCTCCACCTCTCTCTCTCCACCCCTCTCTGCTCTCCCCTCTCTGCTCTCCACCCTCTCTGCTCTCCACCCCTCTGCTCTCCACCTCTCTGCTCTCCCCCTCTCTGCTGTCTCCACCTCTCTGCTCTCTGCTCTCCCCTCTCTGCTCTCTGCTCTCCCTCTGCTCTCCCCCTCTCTGCTCTCCTCTCTCTCTGTCTCCACCTCTCTGCTCTCCACCTCCTCTGCTCTCCACCTCTCTGCTCTCTGCTCTTCCCCTCTCTGTTCTCTGCTCTCCACCTCTCTGCTCTCCCTCTCTCCTCTCTCCCCCTCTCTGCTCTCCCCTCTCTCTGCTCTCCTCTCTCCCACTCTCTCTCTCCTCTCTGCTCTCCACCTCTCTGCTCTCCCCCTCTCTGCTCTCCACCTCTCTGCTCTCTGCTCTCCCCCTCTCTGCTCTCCACCCCTCTCTGCTCTCCACCTCTCTGCTCTCCACCTCTCTGCTTTCCACCCTCTCTCTCTCTCCCCCTCTCTCTCTCCACCCCCCCTCTCTGCTCTCCCCCCCCTCTCTGCTCTCCCCCTCTCTGCTCTCCACCCTCTGCTCTCCACCTCTCTGCTCTCCACCCTCTCTCTCTCTCCACCCCTCTCTGCTCTCCCCCTCTGCTCTCCACCCCTCTCTGCTCTCCCCCTCTCTGCTCTCCACCTCTCTCTGCTCTCCCTCTCTCTGCTCTCCACCTCTCTGCTCTCTCACCCCACCTCTCTCTCTCCACCCTCTCTCTGCTCTCCCCCTCTCTGCTCTCCACCCCTCTGCTCTCTGCTCTCCCCTCTCTGCTCTCCACCTCTCTCTGCTCTCCACCTCTCTCTGCTCTCCCTCTCTCTGCTCTCCACCTCTCTCTGCTCTCCCCCTCTCTGCTCTCCACCCCTCTCTGCTCTCCCCCTCTCTGCTCTCCACCCTCTGCTCTCCACCTCTCTGCTCTCCACCCTCTCTGCTCTCCACCTCTCTCTGCTCTCCACCCCTCTCTGCTCTCCACCTCTCTCTGCTCTCCACCTCTCTCTGCTCTCCCCCTCTCTGCTCTCCCCTCTCTGCTCTCTGCCTCCCTCTCCGCTCTCCCCCTCTCTGCTCTCCCCTCTCTCTCTCCCCTCTGCTCTCCACCTCTCTGCTCTGCCCTCCACTCTCTGCTCTCCCCCTCTCTGCTCTCCCCCTCTCTGCTCTCTGCTCTCCGCCTCTCTGCTCTCCCCCTCTCTGCTCTCCCCCTCTCTGCTCTCCCCCACCTCTCCGCTCTCCCCCTCTCTGCTCTCCCCCTCTCTGCTCTCTGCTCTCCCTCTCTCTGCTCTCCACCTCTCTGCTCTCTACCTCTCCGCTCTCCCCCTCTCGCTCTCCCCCTCTCCGCTCTCCCCCTCTCTGCTCTCCGCTCTCCCCCTCTCTGCTCTCCCCCCTCTCCGCTCTCCCCTCTCTGCTCTCCGCTCTCCACCTCTCTGCTCTCCCCCTCTCTGCTCTCTGCTCTGCACCTCTCCCTCTCTCTGCTCTCCACCTCTCTGCTCTCCCCCTCTCTGCTCCACCCACCTCTGCTCTCCACCTCTCTGCTCTCTGCTCCCTCTGCTCTCCTCCTCTCTGCTCTCCCCCTCTCTGCTCTCCCCCTCTCTGCTCTCTGCTCTCCACCTCTCTGCTCTCTGCTCTCCACCTCTCTGCTCTCTGCTCTCCACCTCTCTGCTCTCCACCTCTCTGCTCTCTGCTCTCCCCCTCTCTGCTCTCCACCTCTCTGCTCTCCCCCTCTCTGCTCTCCACCTCTCTGCTCTCCCCCTCTCTGCTCTCCACTTCTCTGCTCTCCCCCTCTCTGCTCTCTGCTCTCCACCTCTCTGCTCTCCACCTCTCTGCTCTCTCCCTCTCTGCTCTCCACCTCTCTGCTCTCCCCCTCTGCTCTCCCCTCTCTGCTCTCCCCCTCTCTGCTCTCCACCTCTCTGCTCTCCACCTCTCTGCTCACTGCTCTCCCCTCTCTGCTCTCTGCTCTCCCCCTCTCTCCTCTCCCCCTCTCTGATCTCCCCCTCTCTCCGGTCTCCACCTCTCTGCTCTCCCCCTCTCTCTGTCTCCACCTCTCTGCTCTCTGCCCCCCCTCTCTGCTCTCTGCTCCCCCCTCTCTGCTCTCCCCTCTCTGCTCTCCCCCTCTCTCTGTCTCCACCTCTCTGATCTCCACCTCTCTGCTCTCTGCTCTCCCCTCTCTGCTCTCTGCTCTCCACCTCTCTGCTCTCCCCCTCTCCTCTCTCCCCTTCTCTGCTCTCCCCCTCTCCTCTCTCCCACTCTCCTCTCTCCCCCTCTCTGCTCTCCACCTCTCTGCTCTCCCCTCTCTGCTCTCCACCTCTCTGCTCTCCCCCTCTCTGCTCTCCACCCTGATCTCTCTGCTCTCCACCCTGCTCTCTGCTCTCCACCTCTCTGCTCTCCACCTCTCTGCTCTCCCCCTCTCTCTGTCTCCCCTCTCTGCTCTCCCCCTCTCTCTGTCTCCCCGTCTCTGCTCTCTCCCTCTCTGCTCTCCACCCCTCTGCTCTCCACCTCTCTGCTCTCCACCCCTCTCTCTCTCCACCCCTCTCTGCTCTCCCCCTCTCTGCTCTCCACCCCTCTCTGCTCTCCCCCTCTCTGCTCTCCACCTCTCTCTGCTCTCCACCTCTCTGCTCTCCACCCCCCCTCTCTCTCCACCCCTCTCTGCTCTCCCCTCTCTGCTCTCCACCCCTCTCTGCTCTCCCCCTCTCTGCTCTCCACCCCTCTCTGCTCTCCCTCTCTCTGCTCTCCACCTCTCTCTGCTCTCCCCTCTCTGCTCTCCTGCTCCCCCTCTGCTCTCCCCCCTCTCTGCTCTCCACCCTCTGCTCTCCACCTCTCTGCTCTCCACCCCTCTCTGCTCTCCACCCCTCTCTGCTCTCCCCCTCTCTGCTCTCCACCTCTCTCTGCTCTCCACCTCTCTCTCTCCTCTCCACTCCACCCTCTCTGCTCTCCACCCCTCTCTGCTCTACCCCTCTCTCTGCTCTCCCCCTCTCTGCTCTCCCCTTCTCTCTGCTCTCTTCCTCCTCTCCTCCTCATCCCTCTCTTCCTCCTCTCCTCCTCATCCCTCTCTTCCTCCTCTCCTCCTCATCCCTCTCTTCCTCCTCATCCCTCTCTTCCTCCTCCAGTCCATTATTTACAGTAAAGGGCAGCTCAGTCATTCACACCAGAGAGTAATTACATCAAAATGAAATAGATAAATAAGGAGGGAGGGAGGGAGGGAGGGAGGGAGGGAGGAGAGGGAGGGAGAGAAATAAATGAACTGCATTAAGGGATTGGTGAAATAAAAGATAGGAAAGACAGAGGAGAGGGTGAGGCACGGCAGAGCAATGAGAGATGAGGGGATGGAGAAAGAGAGGAGAGGGGACAAGGAGAGGAGACAGCGAGGTAATGAGAAGAGGGAGAGAATGAGAGATGAAGGGATTGAAAGAGGAGAATGCTGAAGGAAGATACAGACTGATTAATCTGATGATTAATGAAGCCAGTTTGTTGTCGCCTCTCCGTTCCCCCTGCCCTCTCGATCACCCCTTAACTTTCTCTCTCTCTCTCTCTCTCTCTCTCTCTCTCTCTCTTTCTCTCTCTTTCTCTCTGTCTCTCTGTCTCTCTCTCTCTCTCTCTCTCAGCTCCTGAAGTTGTGGCCAGACATCGGTACGGTCGACCAGTGGACTGTTGGGCAGTAGGGGTCATTATGTACATACTGTGAGTGTTCATAGAGGGGTTATAGCATGTAGTCTTCACACTGTGAGTGTTCATTTAGGAGTTATAGCATGTACATACTGTTAGTGTTCATAGAGGAGTTATAGCATGTACATACTGTTAGTGTTCATAGAGGAGTTATAGCATGTACATACTGTTAATGGTCATAGAGGGGTTATGGCATGTAGTCTTCACACTGTTAGTGTTCATAGAGGGGTTATAGCATGTACATACTGTTAGTGTTCATAGAGGAGTTATAGCATGTACATACTGTTAGTGTTCATTTAGGAGTTATAGTATGTACATACTGTTAGTGTTCATAGAGGGGTTATAGCATGTACATGCTGTTAGTGTACATACTGTTAGTGTTCATACTGTTAGTGTTCATAGAGGAGTTATAGCATGTACATACTGTTAGTGTTCATAGAGGGGTTATAGCATGTACATACTGTTAGTGTTCATAGAGGGGTTATAGTTAGTGTTCATAGAGGGGTTATAGCATGTAGTCTTCACACTGTTAGTGTTCATAGAGGGGTTATAGCATGTACATGCTGTTAGTGTACATACTGTTAGTGTTCATACTGTTAGTGTTCATAGAGGAGTTATGGCATGTACATACTGTTAGTGTACATACTGTTAGTGTTCATAGAGGAGTTATAGCATGTACATACTGTTAGTGTTCATAGAGGGGTTATGGCATGTACATACTGTTAGTGTTCATAGAGGGGTTATAGCATGTACATACTGTTAGTGTTCATAGAGGGGTTATAGCATGTACATACTGTTAGTGTACATACTGTTAGTGTTCATAGAGGGGTTATAGCATGTACATACTGTTAGTGTTCATAGAGGGGTTATAGCATGTACATACTGTTAGTGTTCATAGAGGAGTGATAGCATGTACATACTGTTAGTGTTCATAGAGGAGTTATAGCATGTACATACTGTTAGTGTTCATAGAGGAGTTATGGCATGTACATACTGTTAATGGTCATAGAGGAGTTATAGCATGTACATACTGTTAGTGTTCATAGAGGGGTTATAGCATGTACATACTGTTAGTGTTCATAGAGGGGTTATAGCATGTACATACTGTTAGTGTTCATAGAGGAGTTATAGCATGTACATACTGTTAGTGTTCATAGAGGAGTTATAGCATGTACATACTGTTAGTGTTCATAGAGGGGTTATGGCATGTACATACTGTTAGTGTTCATAGAGGGTTTATAGCATGTACATACTGTTAGTGTTCATAGAGGAGTTATAGCATGTACATACTGTTAGTGGTCATAGAGGAGTTATAGCATGTACATACTGTTAGTGTTCATACTGTTAGTGTTCATAGAGGAGTTATAGCATGTACATACTGTTAGTGTACATACTGTTAGTGTTCATAGAGGAGTTATAGCATGTACATACTGTTAGTGTACATACTGTTAGTGTTCATAGAGGAGTTATAGCATGTACATACTGTTAGTGTACATACTGTTAGTGTTCATAGAGGAGTTATAGCATGTACATACTGTTAGTGTTCATAGAGGGGTTATAGCATGTACATACTGTGAGTGTTCATAGAGGGGTTATAGCATGTACATACTGTTAGTGTTCATAGAGGAGTTATAGCATGTACATACTGTTAGTGTTCATAGAGGAGTTATGGCATGTACATACTGTTAGTGTTCATAGAGGAGTGATAGCATGTAGTCTTCACACTGTGAGTGTTCATTTAGGAGTTATAGCATGTACATACTGTTAGTGTTCATAGAGGAGTTATAGCATGTACATACTGTTAGTGTTCATAGAGGGGTTATAGCATGTACATACTGTTAGTGGTCATAGAGGGGTTATAGCATGTACATACTGTTAGTGTTCATAGAGGAGTTATAGCATGTACATACTGTTAGTGTTCATAGAGGAGTTATAGCATTACATACTGCATGTACATACTGTTAGTGTTCATAGAGGGGTTATAGCATGTACATACTGTTAGTGTTCATAGAGGGGTTATGGCATGTACATACTCTTCACACTGTTAGTGTTCATAGAGGGGTTATAGCATGTACATACTGTTAGTGTTCATAGAGGGGTTATAGCATGTACATACTGTTAGTGTTCATAGAGGGGTTATAGCATGTACATACTGTTAGTGTTCATAGAGGGTTTATAGCATGTACATACTGTTAGTGTACATAGAGGAGTTATAGCATGTACATACTGTTAGTGTACATACTGTTAATTCATGCCTTTTCAGCCGTTTCTAAATATCTCATCAATAACATCTGTCGCGGCAGCTGGTTTGAATACAATCAAATGTATTGCTGTATTACTAAATCGGCAAACGTCGATGACCTCTAGGGGGTTGAGATCTGGTTCTGCGGACATTAATACTGTTAGTGTTCAAGAGGGTTTTAGCATCTCTGTTAAGTCTCTTTGGATGAAAGAGTCTACTTTTGTACATACTGTTAATTCTGCCTCTTAAGTCTCTTTGGATGAAAGAGTCTTTTTTATTTCATCTGTCGGGAAGCTGGTTTGAAGTCTCAATGAAAGAGTATTTGTATTTCAGTCTGTCGGGGGTTGAGATCTGGTTCTCTGTAAGTCTCTTTGGATGAAAGAGTCTTTTTTATTTCAGTCTGTCGGGGAATCCTCCCTCTGTAAGTCTCTTTGGATGAAAGAGTCTTTTTTATTTCAGTCTGTCGGGGAATCCTCCCTTCTACGACGAGACAGAAGAAGAGAATACAGACCTTCACAACCGGATCATCTTCTGTCGTATCGTAGCCGGGGAGTTCGAGTTTGACGCTCCTTACTGGGACTACATCTCTGTTCCAGGTACACAACGACAACACAACAACAACACAACACAACGACAACACAATGACTGACTGACGCTCCTTACTGGGACTACATCTCTGTTCCAGGTACACAACGACAACACAACGACAACACAATGACTGACTGACGCTCCTTACTGGGACTACATCTCTGTTCCAGGTACACAACGACAACACAACGACTGACTGACGCTCCTTACTGGGACGACATCTCTGTTCCAGGTACACAACGACAACACAACGACAACACAACGACGACACAACGACAACACAACGACACAACAACACAACGACACAACAACACAACGACAACACAACGACTGACTGACGTCTTTACTGGGACGACATCTCTGTTCCAGGTACACAACGACAACACAACGACAACACAATGACAACACAACGACACAACGACAACACAACGACAACACAACAACACAACGACACAACGACGACACAACGGCACAACAACACAACGACAACACAACAACACAACGACAACACAACGACAACACAACGACACAACGACGACACAACGACACAACGACACAACGACACAACGACGACACAACGACACAACGACACAACGACGACGCAACGACAACATAACGACAACACAACGACAACATAACGACAACACAACGACAACACAACGACAACATAACGACAACACAACGACAACACAACGACAACATAACGACAACATAACGACAACACAACGACAACCCAACGACAACATAACGACACAACGACATCACAACGACAACACAACGACATCACAACGACAACACAACGACACAACGACAACACAACGACACAACGACAACACAACGACAACACAACGACACAACGACAACACAACGACAACAAAACGACAACACAACGACAACACAACGACACAACGACAACACAACGACAACACAACGACAACACAACGACAACATAACGACACAACGACAACATAACGACAACACAACGACACAACGACAACACAACGACACAACGACAACACAACGACAACACAACGACAACACAACGACAACATAACGACAACACAACGACAACATAACGACAACATAACGACAACACAACGACAACCCAACGACAACATAACGACACAACGACATCACAACGACAACACAACGACATCACAACGACAACACAACGACACAACGACAACACAACGACACAACGACAACACAACGACAACACAACGACAACAACGACAACACAACGACAACATAACGACAACAAACGACAACACAACGACAACAACGACAACACAACGACAACACAACGACAACACAACGACAACACAACGACAACATAACGACACAAAACGACAACATAACGACAACATAACGACAACACGACGACAACACGACGACAACACGACGACAACAACGACAACACAACGACAACACAACGACAACACAACGACAACAAACGACAACATAACGACAACACAACGACAACACAACGACAACAACACAACGACAACACAATGACAACACAATGACAACACAACGACAACATAACGACAACACAACGACACAACGACAACATAACGACAACACAACGACAACACAACGACAACACAATGACAACACAACGACAACACAACGACAACACAACGACACAACGACAACACAACGACGACACAACGACAACACAACGACAACACAACGACACAACGACAACACAACGACAACACAACGACAACACAACGACAAAACGACAACACAACGACACAACGACAACACAACGACATCACAACGACAACATAACGACACAACGACAACATAACGACAACACAACGACATCACAACGACAACACAACGACATCACAACGACAACACAACGACAACATAACGACAACACAACGACAACATAACGACAACATAACGACAACACAACGACAACACAACGACAACATAACGACACAACGACATCACAACGACAACACAACGACACAACGACAACACAACGACACAACGACAACACAACGACAACACAACGACAACACAACGACAACATAACGACAACACAACGACAACACAACGACAACATAACGACAACACAACGACAACACAACGACGACACAACGACGACACATGGACGACACAACGACGACACAACGACGACACAACGACGACACAACGACAACATAACGACAACACAACGACAACACAACGACAACATAACGACAACACAACGACAACACAACGACAACACAACGACGACACAACGACGACACATGGACGACACAACGACGACACAACGACGACACAACGACGACACAACGAAGACACAACGACAACATAACGACAACACAACGACAACACAACGACAACACAACGACAACACAACGACAACATAACGACAACATAACGACAACACAACGACACAACGACAACACAACGACGACACAATGACAACACAACGACACAACGACAACACAACGACAACATAACGACAACACAACGACAACACAACGACAACACATCGACACAACGACAACACAACGACAACACAACGACACAACGACAACATAACGACAACATAACGACAACATAACGACAACACAACGACACAACGACAACATAACGACAACACAACGACAACACAACGACAACACAATGACAACACAACGACAACACAACACAACGACACAACGACAACACAACGACGACACAACGACAACACAACGACAACACAACGACACAACGACAACATAACGACAACATAACGACAACACAACGACAACACAACGACAACACAACGACACAACGACAACACAACGACACAACGACAACACAACGACAACACAACGACAACATAACGACAACACAACGACAACACAACGACAACATAACGACAACATAACGACAACACAACGACAACCCAACGACAACATAACGACACAACGACATCACAACGACAACACAACGACATCACAACGACAACACAACGACACAACGACAACACAACGACACAACGACAACACAACGACAACACAACGACACAACGACAACACAACGACAACATAACGACAACACAACGACAACACAACGACACAACGACAACACAACGACAACATAACGACAACACAACGACAACACAACGACAACATAACGACACAACGACAACATAACGACAACACAACGACACAACGACAACACAACGACACAACGACAACACAACGACAACACAACGACAACACAACGACAACACAACGACAACATAACGACAACATAACGACAACATAACGACAACACAACGACAACCCAACGACAACATAACGACACAACGACATCACAACGACAACACAACGACATCACAACGACAACACAACGACACAACGACAACACAACGACACAACGACAACACAACGACAACACAACGACACAACGACAACACAACGACAACATAACGACAACACAACGACAACACAACGACACAACGACAACACAACGACAACATAACGACAACACAACGACAACACAACGACAACATAACGACACAACGACAACATAACGACAACATGACGACAACACGACGACAACACGACGACAACACGACGACAACACGACGACACAACGACAACACAACGACAACACAACGACACAACGACAACATAACGACAACACAACGACAACACAACGACAACACAATGACAACACAATGACAACACAACGACAACATAACGACAACACAACGACACAACGACAACATAACGACAACACAACGACAACACAACGACAACACAATGACAACACAACGACAACACAACGACGACACAACGACAACACAACGACGACACAACGACAACACAACGACAACACAACGACACAACGACAACACAACGACAACACAACGACAACACAACGACAAAACGACAACACAACGACACAACGACAACACAACGACATCACAACGACAACATAACGACACAACGACAACATAACGACAACACAACGACATCACAACGACAACACAACGACATCACAACGACAACACAACGACAACATAACGACAACACAACGACAACATAACGACAACATAACGACAACACAACGACAACACAACGACACAACGACAACACAACGACAACACAACGACAACACAACGACAACATAACGACAACACAACGACAACACAACGACAACATAACGACAACACAACGACGACACAACGACGACACAACGACGACACATGGACGACACAACGACGACACAACGACGACACAACGACAACATAACGACAACATAACGACAACACAACGACAACACAACGACAACACAACGACGACACAACGACGACACATGGACGACACAACGACGACACAACGACGACACAACGACGACACAACGAAGACACAACGACAACATAACGACAACACAACGACAACACAACGACAACATAACGACAACATAACGACAACACAACGACACAACGACAACACAACGACGACACAATGACAACACAACGACACAACGACAACACAACGACAACATAACGACAACACAACGACAACACAACGACAACACATCGACACAACGACAACACAACGACAACACAACGACACAACGACAACATAACGACAACATAACGACAACATAACGACAACACAACGACACAACGACAACATAACGACAACACAACGACAACACAACGACAACACAATGACAACACAACGACAACACAACGACAACACAACGACACAACGACAACACAACGACGACACAACGACAACACAACGACAACACAACGACACAACGACAACACAACGACAACACAACGACAACACAACGACAAAACGACAACACAACGACACAACGACATGAGAGACAGCCACTAGAGACCGTCTGCCACTAGAGACCGTCTGCCACTATAGACAACCGGCCACTAGAGACCGTTTGCCACTAGAGACAGCCGGCCACTATAGACAGCCGGCAACTAGAGATACCATGCCACTAGAGACAGCCGGCCACTAGAGACAGCCGGCCACTAGAGACAGCATGCCACTAGAGACAGCCACTAGAGACAGCCACTAGAGACAGACGGCCTCTAGAGACAGCCACTAGAGACAGCATACCACTAGAGACAGCCACTAGAGACAGCCAGCCTCTAGAGGCAGCCACTAGAGACAGCATACCACTAGAGAAAGCCACTAGAGACAGCATGCCTCTAGAGACAGCCACTAGAGACAGCATGCCACTAGAGACAGCCTGCCACTATAGACAACCGGCCACTAGAGACCGTTTGCCACTAGAGACAGCCGGCCACTATAGACAGCCGGCCACTAGAGATACCATGCCACTAGAGACAGCATGCCACTAGAGACAGCCACTAGAGACAGCATGCCACTAGAGACAGCCTGCCACTAGAGACAGCTGACCACTAGAGACAGCTGGCCACTAAAGACAGCTGACCACTAGAGACAGCATGCAACTAGAGAAAGCATGCCACTAGAGACAGCCGGCCACTAGAGACCGTCTGCCACTAGAGACCGTCTGCCACTATAGACAGCTGGCCACTAGAGATGGCCACTAGAGCCACCACTAGAGACAGCCGGCAACTAGAGATGGCCACTAGAGACAGCCACTAGAGACAGCATGCCACTAGAAACAGCATGCCACTAGAGACAGCCACTAGAGACCGTCTGCCACTAGAGACCGTCTGCCACTATAGACAACCGGCCACTAGAGACCGTTTGCCACTAGAGACAGCCGGCCACTATAGACAGCCGGCCACTAGAGATACCATGCCACTAGAGACAGCATGCCACTAGAGACAGCCACTAGAGACAGCATGCCACTAGAGACAGCATGCCACTAGAGACAGCATGCCTCTAGAGACAGCCACTAGAGACAGCATGCCACTAGAGACAGCCTGCCACTAGAGACAGCTGACCACTAGAGACAGCCGGCCACTAGAGACAGTTGACCACTAGAGACAGCCGGCCACTAGAGACAGCTGACCACTAGAGACAGCATGCAACTAGGGAAAGCATGCCACTCGAGACCGTCTGCCACTAGAGACAGCCGGCCACTAGAGATGGCCACTAGAGACAGCCGGCCACTAGAGACAGCCACTAGAGACAGCATACCACTAGAGACAGCCACTAGAGACAGCCAGCCTCTAGAGGCAGCCACTGGAGACAGCATACCACTAGAGACAGCCACTAGAGACAGCATGCCTCTAGAGACAGCCACTAGAGACAGCATGCCACTATAGACAGCCGGCCACTAGAGATACCATGCCACTAGAGACAGCCGGCCTCTAGAGACAGCCACTAGAGACAGCATACCACTAGAGACAGCCACTAGAGACAGCATGCCTCTAGAGACAGCCACTAGAGACAGCATGCCACTAGAGACAGCCTGCCACTAGAGACAGCTGACCACTAGAGACAGCCGGCCACTAGAGACAGTTGACCACTAGAGACAGCCGGCCACTAGAGACAGCTGACCACTAGAGACAGCATGCAACTAGGGAAAGCATGCCACTCGAGACCGTCTGCCACTAGAGACAGCCGGCCACTAGAGATGGCCACTAGAGACAGCCGGCCACTAGAGACAGCCACTAGAGACAGCATACCACTAGAGACAGCCACTAGAGACAGCCAGCCTCTAGAGGCAGCCACTAGAGACAGCATACCACTAGAGACAGCCACTAGAGACAGCATGCCTCTAGAGACAGCCACTAGAGACAGCATGCCACTAGAGACAGCCTGCCACTATAGACAACCGGCCACTAGAGACCGTTTGCCACTAGAGACAGCCGGCCACTCTAGACAGCCGGCCACTAGAGATACCATGCCACTAGAGACAGCATGCCACTAGAGACAGCCACTAGAGACAGCATGCCACTGGAGACAGCCTGCCACTAGAGACAGCTGACCACTAGAGACAGCTGGCCACTAAAGACAGCTGACCACTAGAGACAGCATGCAACTAGAGAAAGCATGCCACTAGAGACAGCCGGCCACTAGAGACCGTCTGCCACTAGAGACCGTCTGCCACTATAGACAGCTGGCCACTAGAGATGGCCACTAGAGCCACCACTAGAGACAGCCGGCAACTAGAGATGGCCACTGCCACTAGAGACCGTCTGCCACTAGAGACCGTCTGCCACTATAGACAACCGGCCACTAGAGACCGTTTGCCACTAGAGACAGCCGGCCACTATAGACAGCCGGCCACTAGAGATACCATGCCACTAGAGACAGCATGCCACTAGAGACAGCCACTAGAGACAGCATGCCACTAGAGACAGCATGCCACTAGAGACAGCCACTAGAGACAGCCGGCCTCTAGAGACAGCCACTAGAGACAGCATACCACTAGAGACAGCCACTAGAGACAGCATGCCTCTAGAGACAGCATGCCACTAGAGACAGCATGCCACTAGAGACAGCCTGCCACTAGAGACAGCTGACCACTAGAGACAGCATGCAACTAGAGAAAGCATGCCACTCGAGACCGTCTGCCACTAGAGACAGCCGGCCACTAGAGATGGCCACTAGAGACAGCCGGCCACTAGAGATGGCCACTAGAGACAGCATGCCACTAGAGACAGCCTGCCACTAGAGACAGCATGCCACTAGAGACAGCCTGCCACTAGAGACAGCATGCCACTAGAGACCGTCTGCCACTAGAGACAGCCGGCCACTAGAGACCGTTTGCCACTAGAGACAGCCGGCCACTATAGACAGCCGGCCACTAGAGATACCATGCCACTAGAGACAGCCGGCCACTATAGACAGCCGTTCACTAGAGATACCATGCCACTAGAGATACCATGCCACTAGAGACAGCCTGCCACTAGAGACAGCCGGCCACTAGAGACAGCATGCCACTAGAGACTGTTTACCACTAGAGACAGCAACTAGAGACAGCATGCCACTAGAGACCGTTTGCCACTAGAGACAGCCACTAGAGACAGCATGCCACTAGAGACGGCCACTAGAGACAGCATGCCACTAGAGACGGCATGCCACTAGAGACAGCATGCCACTAGAGACAGCCACTAGAGACAGCATGCCACTAGAGACGGCATGCCACTAGAGACAGCCACTAGAGACAGCCACTAGAGACTGCATGCCACTAGAGACAGCCACTAGAGACAGCATGCCACTAGAGACGGCCATTAGAGACAGCCGGCCACTAGAGACGGCCACTAGAGACAGCATGCCACTAGAGACAGCCACTAGAGACATCATGCCTCTAGAGACAGCCACTAGAGACAGCATGCCACTAGAGACAGCCGGCCACTAGAGACAGCCGGCCACTAGAGACAGCCGGCCACTAGAGACCGTCTGCCACCAGAGACCGTCTGCCACTAGAGACCGTCTGCCACTAGAGACAGCCTGCCACTAGAGACAGCATAACACTAGAGACCGTCTGCCACTATAGACAACCGGCCACTAGAGACCGTTTGCCACTAGAGACAGCCGGCCACTATAGACAGCCGGCCACTAGAGATACCATGCCACTAGAGACAGCATGCCACTAGAGACAGCCACTAGAGACAGCATGCCACTAGAGACAGCATGCCACTAGAGACAGCCACTAGAGACAGCCGGCCTCTAGAGACAGCCACTAGAGACAGCATACCACTAGAGACAGCCACTAGAGACAGCATGCCTCTAGAGACAGCCACTAGAGACAGCATGCCACTAGAGACAGCCTGCCACTAGAGACAGCTGACCACTAGAGTCAGCCGGCCACTAGAGACAGTTGACCACTAGAGACAGCCGGCCACTAGAGACAGCTGACCACTAGAGACAGCATGCAACTAGAGAAAGCATGCCACTCGAGACCGTCTGCCACTAGAGACAGCCGGCCACTAGAGACAGCCACTAGAGACAGCCGGCCTCTAGAGACAGCCACTAGAGACAGCATACCACTAGAGACAGCCACTAGAGACAGCCAGCCTCTAGAGGCAGCCACTAGAGACAGCATACCACTAGAGACAGCCACTAGAGACAGCATGCCTCTAGAGACAGCCACTAGAGACAGCATGCCACTAGAGACAGCCTGCCATTATAGACAACCGGCCACTAGAGACCGTTTGCCACTAGAGACAGCCGGCCACTATAGACAGCCGGCCACTAGAGATACCATGCCACTAGAGACAGCATGCCACTAGAGACAGCCACTAGAGACAGCATGCCACTAGAGACAGCCTGCCACTAGAGACAGCTGACCACTAGAGACAGCTGGCCACTAAAGACAGCTGACCACTAGAGACAGCATGCAACTAGAGAAAGCATGCCACTAGAGACAGCCGGCCACTAGAGACCGTCTACCACTAGAGACCGTCTGCCACTATAGACAGCCGGCAACTAGAGATGGCCACTAGAGACAGCCACTAGAGACAGCATGCCACTAGAAACAGCATGCCACTAGAGACAGCCACTAGAGACCGTCTGCCACTAGAGACCGTCTGCCACTATAAACAACCGGCCACTAGAGACCGTTTGCCACTAGAGACAGCCGGCCACTATAGACAGCCGGCCACTAGAGATACCATGCCACTAGAGACAGCATGCCACTAGAGACAGCGACTAGAGACTGCATGCCACTAGAGACAGCATGCCACTAGAGACAGCCAACACAACGACAACACAATGACACAACGACAACACAACGACAACACAACGACACAACGACAACACAACGACAACACAACGACAACACAACGACAACACAACGACAACATAACGACAACACAACGACAACACAACGACAACACAACGACAACACAACGACAACATAACGACAACACAACGACAACATAACGACAACACAACGACAGCACTAGAGACAGCATGCCACTAGAGACAGCATGCCACTAGAGACAGCCAGCCACTAGAGACAGCATGCCACTAGAGACAGCATACCACTAGACTGCCTGCCACTAGAGACAGCATGCCACTAGAGACAGCATACCACTAGAGACAGCATACCACTAGAAACAGCCTGTCACTAGAGACAGCATACCACTAGAGACAGCATGCCACTAGAGACAGCATGCCACTGGAGACTGCATACCACTAGAGACTGCCTGCCACTAGAGACAGCCAGCCACTAGAGACAGCATGCCACTAGAGACAGCATACCACTAGACAGCCTGTCACTAGAGACAGCATACCACTAGAGGCAGCATACCACTAGAGACGGCCACTAGAGACGGCCACTAGAGACAGCCGGCCACTAGAGACAGCCGGCCACTAGAGACAGCATTCCACTAGAGACAGCATACCACTAGAGACTGCCTACCACTAGAGACAGCATTCCACTAGAGACAGCATACCACTAGAGACAGCATACCACTAGAGACAGCATACCACTAGAGACGGCCACTAGAGACAGCCACTAGAGACAGCCGGCCACTAGAGACAGCATGCCACTAGAGACAGCCACTAGAGATGGCCACTAGAGACAGCATGCCACTAGAGACAGACAGCCACTAGAGACAGCATGCCACTATAGATGGCCACTAGAGACAGCATACCACTAGAGACAGCATACCACTAGAGACAGCCACTAGAGACAGCATGCCACTAGAGATGGCCACTAGAGACAGCATACCACTAGAGACGGCCACTAGGGCCGGCCACTAGAGACAGCCACTAGAGACAGCCTGCCACTAGAGACAGCATGCCACTAGAGACAGCATGCCACTAGAGACCGTTTGCCACTAGAGACAGCCGGCCACTAGAGACAGCATGCCACTAGAGACAGCCTGCCACTAGAGACAGCTGACCACTAGAGACAGCCGGCCACTAAAGACAGCTGACCACTAGAGACAGCATGCAACTAGTGAAAGCATGCTACTAGAGACAGCCGGCCACTAGAGACCGTCTGCCACTAGAGACCGTCTGGCACTATAGACAGCCGGCCACTAGAGATGGCCACTAGAGCCACCACTAGAGACAGCCGGCCACTAGAGATGGCCACTAGAGACAGCCACTAGAGACAGCATGCCACTAGAAACAGCATGCCACTAGAGACAGCCACTAGAGACCGTCTGCCACTAGAGACCGTCTGCCACTATAGACAACCGGCCACTAGAGACCGTTTGCCACTAGAGACAGCCGGCCACTATAGACAGCCGGCCACTAGAGATACCATGCCACTAGAGACAGCATGCCACTAGAGACAGCCACTAGAGACAGCATGCCACTAGAGACAGCATGCCACTAGAGACAGCCACTAGAGACAGCCGGCCTCTAGAGACAGCCACTAGAGACAGCATACCACTAGAGACAGCATGCCTCTAGAGACAGCATGCCACTAGAGACAGCATGCCACTAGAGACAGCCTGCCACTAAAGACAGCTGACCACTAGAGACAGCATGCAACTAGTGAAAGCATGCTACTAGAGACAGCCGGCCACTAGAGACCGTCTGCCACTAGAGACCGTCTGGCACTATAGACAGCCGGCCACTAGAGATGGCCACTAGAGCCACCACTAGAGACAGCCGCTAGAGACAGCATGCCACTAGAGATGGCCACTAGAGACAGCATACCACTAGAGACGGCCACTAGGGCCGGCCACTAGAGACAGCCACTAGAGACAGCCTGCCACTAGAGACAGCATGCCACTAGAGACAGCATGCCACTAGAGACCGTTTGCCACTAGAGACAGCCGGCCACTAGAGACAGCATGCCACTAGAGACAGCCTGCCACTAGAGACAGCTGACCACTAGAGACAGCCGGCCACTAAAGACAGCTGACCACTAGAGACAGCATGCAACTAGTGAAAGCATGCTACTAGAGACAGCCGGCCACTAGAGACCGTCTGCCACTAGAGACCGTCTGGCACTATAGACAGCCGGCCACTAGAGATGGCCACTAGAGCCACCACTAGAGACAGCCGGCCACTAGAGATGGCCACTAGAGACAGCCACTAGAGACAGCATGCCACTAGAAACAGCATGCCACTAGAGACAGCCACTAGAGACCGTCTGCCACTAGAGACCGTCTGCCACTATAGACAACCGGCCACTAGAGACCGTTTGCCACTAGAGACAGCCGGCCACTATAGACAGCCGGCCACTAGAGATACCATGCCACTAGAGACAGCATGCCACTAGAGACAGCCACTAGAGACAGCATGCCACTAGAGACAGCATGCCACTAGAGACAGCCACTAGAGACAGCCGGCCTCTAGAGACAGCCACTAGAGACAGCATACCACTAGAGACAGCCACTAGAGACAGCATGCCTCTAGAGACAGCATGCCACTAGAGACAGCATGCCACTAGAGACAGCCTGCCACTAAAGACAGCTGACCACTAGAGACAGCATGCAACTAGAGAAAGCATGCCACTCGAGACCGTCTGCCACTAGAGACAGCCGGCCACTAGAGATGGCCACTAGAGACAGCCGGCCACTAGAGATGGCCACTAGAGACAGCATGCCACTAGAGACAGCCTGCCACTAGAGACAGCATGCCACTAGAGACAGCCTGCCACTAGAGACAGCATGCCACTAGAGACCGTCTGCCACTAGAGACAGCCGGCCACTAGAGACCGTTTGCCACTAGAGACAGCCGGCCACTATAGACAGCCGGCCACTAGAGATACCATGCCACTAGAGACAGCCGGCCACTATAGACAGCCGTTCACTAGAGATACCATGCCACTAGAGATACCATGCCACTAGAGACAGCCTGCCACTAGAGACAGCCGGCCACTAGAGACAGCATGCCACTAGAGACTGTTTACCACTAGAGACAGCAACTAGAGACAGCATGCCACTAGAGACCGTTTGCCACTAGAGACAGCCACTAGAGACAGCATGCCACTAGAGACGGCCACTAGAGACAGCATGCCACTAGAGACGGCATGCCACTAGAGACAGCATGCCACTAGAGACAGCCACTAGAGACAGCATGCCACTAGAGACGGCATGCCACTAGAGACAGCCACTAGAGACAGCCACTAGAGACTGCATGCCACTAGAGACAGCCACTAGAGACAGCATGCCACTAGAGACGGCCATTAGAGACAGCCGGCCACTAGAGACGGCCACTAGAGACAGCATGCCACTAGAGACAGCCACTAGAGACATCATGCCTCTAGAGACAGCCACTAGAGACAGCATGCCACTAGAGACAGCCGGCCACTAGAGACAGCCGGCCACTAGAGACAGCCGGCCACTAGAGACCGTCTGCCACCAGAGACCGTCTGCCACTAGAGACCGTCTGCCACTAGAGACAGCCTGCCACTAGAGACAGCATAACACTAGAGACCGTCTGCCACTATAGACAACCGGCCACTAGAGACCGTTTGCCACTAGAGACAGCCGGCCACTATAGACAGCCGGCCACTAGAGATACCATGCCACTAGAGACAGCATGCCACTAGAGACAGCCACTAGAGACAGCATGCCACTAGAGACAGCATGCCACTAGAGACAGCCACTAGAGACAGCCGGCCTCTAGAGACAGCCACTAGAGACAGCATACCACTAGAGACAGCCACTAGAGACAGCATGCCTCTAGAGACAGCCACTAGAGACAGCATGCCACTAGAGACAGCATGCCACTAGAGACAGCCACTAGAGACAGCCGGCCTCTAGAGACAGCCACTAGAGACAGCATACCACTAGAGACAGCCACTAGAGACAGCATGCCTCTAGAGACAGCCACTAGAGACAGCATGCCACTAGAGACAGCCTGCCACTAGAGACAGCTGACCACTAGAGTCAGCCGGCCACTAGAGACAGTTGACCACTAGAGACAGCCGGCCACTAGAGACAGCTGACCACTAGAGACAGCATGCAACTAGAGAAAGCATGCCACTCGAGACCGTCTGCCACTAGAGACAGCCGGCCACTAGAGACAGCCACTAGAGACAGCCGGCCTCTAGAGACAGCCACTAGAGACAGCATACCACTAGAGACAGCCACTAGAGACAGCCAGCCTCTAGAGGCAGCCACTAGAGACAGCATACCACTAGAGACAGCCACTAGAGACAGCATGCCTCTAGAGACAGCCACTAGAGACAGCATGCCACTAGAGACAGCCTGCCATTATAGACAACCGGCCACTAGAGACCGTTTGCCACTAGAGACAGCCGGCCACTATAGACAGCCGGCCACTAGAGATACCATGCCACTAGAGACAGCATGCCACTAGAGACAGCCACTAGAGACAGCATGCCACTAGAGACAGCCTGCCACTAGAGACAGCTGACCACTAGAGACAGCTGGCCACTAAAGACAGCTGACCACTAGAGACAGCATGCAACTAGAGAAAGCATGCCACTAGAGACAGCCGGCCACTAGAGACCGTCTACCACTAGAGACCGTCTGCCACTATAGACAGCCGGCAACTAGAGATGGCCACTAGAGACAGCCACTAGAGACAGCATGCCACTAGAAACAGCATGCCACTAGAGACAGCCACTAGAGACCGTCTGCCACTAGAGACCGTCTGCCACTATAAACAACCGGCCACTAGAGACCGTTTGCCACTAGAGACAGCCGGCCACTATAGACAGCCGGCCACTAGAGATACCATGCCACTAGAGACAGCATGCCACTAGAGACAGCGACTAGAGACTGCATGCCACTAGAGACAGCATGCCACTAGAGACAGCCACTAGAGACAGCCGGCCTCTAGAGACAGCCACTAGAGACAGCATACCACTAGAGACAGCCACTGGAGACAGCATGCCTCTAGAGACAGCCACTAGAGACAGCATGCCACTAGAGACAGCTGACCACTAGAGACAGCCGGCCACTAGAGACAGTTGACCACTAGAGACAGCCGGCCACTAGAGACAGCTGACCACTAGAGACAGCATGCAACTAGAGAAAGCATGCCACTCGAGACCGTCTGCCACTAGAGACAGCCGGCCACTAGAGATGGCCACTAGAGACAGCCATCCACTAGAGACAGCCACTAGAGACAGCATACCACTAGAGACAGCCACTAGAGACAGCCAGCCTCTAGAGGCAGCCACTAGAGACAGCATACCACTAGAGACAGCCACTAGAGACAGCATGCCTCTAGAGACAGCCACTAGAGACAGCATGCCACTAGAGACAACCGGCCACTAGAGACCGTTTGCCACTAGAGACAGCCGGCCACTATAGACAGCCGGCCACTAGAGATACCATGCCACTAGAGACAGCCAGCCTCTAGAGGCAGCCACTAGAGACAGCATACCACTAGAGACAGCCACTAGAGACAGCATGCCACTAGAGACAGCCACTAGAGACAGCATGCCACTAGAGACAGCCTGCCACTAGAGACAGCTGACCACTAGAGACAGCTGGCTACTAAAGACAGCTGACCACTAGAGACAGCATGCAACTAGAGAAAGCATGCCACTATAGACAACCGGCCACTAGAGACCGTTTGCCACTAGAGACAGCCGGCCACTATAGACAGCCGGCCACTAGAGATACCATGCCACTAGAGACAGCCACTAGAGACAGCATGCCACTAGAGACAGCATGCCACTAGAGACAGCCACTAGAGACAGCCGGCCTCTAGAGACAGCCACTAGAGACAGCATACCACTAGAGACAGCCACTAGAGACAGCATGCCTCTAGAGACAGCCACTAGAGACAGCATGCCACTAGAGACAGCCTGCCACTAGAGACAGCTGACCACTAGAGTCAGCCGGCCACTAGAGACAGTTGACCACTAGAGACAGCCGGCCACTAGAGACAGCTGACCACTAGAGACAGCATGCAACTAGAGAAAGCATGCCACTCGAGACCGTCTGCCACTAGAGACAGCCGGCCACTAGAGACAGCCACTAGAGACAGCCGGCCTCTAGAGACAGCCACTAGAGACAGCATACCACTAGAGACAGCCACTAGAGACAGCCAGCCTCTAGAGGCAGCCACTAGAGACAGCATACCACTAGAGACAGCCACTAGAGACAGCATGCCTCTAGAGACAGCCACTAGAGACAGCATGCCACTAGAGACAGCCTGCCATTATAGACAACCGGCCACTAGAGACCGTTTGCCACTAGAGACAGCCGGCCACTATAGACAGCCGCCACTAGAGATACCATGCCACTAGAGACAGCATGCCACTAGAGACAGCCACTAGAGACAGCATGCCACTAGAGACAGCCTGCCACTAGAGACAGCTGACCACTAGAGACAGCTGGCCACTAAAGACAGCTGACCACTAGAGACAGCATGCAACTAGAGAAAGCATGCCACTAGAGACAGCCGGCCACTAGAGACCGTCTACCACTAGAGACCGTCTGCCACTATAGACAGCCGGCAACTAGAGATGGCCACTAGAGACAGCCACTAGAGACAGCATGCCACTAGAAACAGCATGCCACTAGAGACAGCCACTAGAGACCGTCTGCCACTAGAGACCGTCTGCCACTATAAACAACCGGCCACTAGAGACCGTTTGCCACTAGAGACAGCCGGCCACTATAGACAGCCGGCCACTAGAGATACCATGCCACTAGAGACAGCATGCCACTAGAGACAGCGACTAGAGACTGCATGCCACTAGAGACAGCATGCCACTAGAGACAGCCACTAGAGACAGCCGGCCTCTAGAGACAGCCACTAGAGACAGCATACCACTAGAGACAGCCACTGGAGACAGCATGCCTCTAGAGACAGCCACTAGAGACAGCATGCCACTAGAGACAGCTGACCACTAGAGACAGCCGGCCACTAGAGACAGTTGACCACTAGAGACAGCCGGCCACTAGAGACAGCTGACCACTAGAGACAGCATGCAACTAGAGAAAGCATGCCACTCGAGACCGTCTGCCACTAGAGACAGCCGGCCACTAGAGATGGCCACTAGAGACAGCCATCCACTAGAGACAGCCACTAGAGACAGCATACCACTAGAGACAGCCACTAGAGACAGCCAGCCTCTAGAGGCAGCCACTAGAGACAGCATACCACTAGAGACAGCCACTAGAGACAGCATGCCTCTAGAGACAGCCACTAGAGACAGCATGCCACTAGAGACAACCGGCCACTAGAGACCGTTTGCCACTAGAGACAGCCGGCCACTATAGACAGCCGGCCACTAGAGATACCATGCCACTAGAGACAGCCAGCCTCTAGAGGCAGCCACTAGAGACAGCATACCACTAGAGACAGCCACTAGAGACAGCATGCCACTAGAGACAGCCACTAGAGACAGCATGCCACTAGAGACAGCCTGCCACTAGAGACAGCTGACCACTAGAGACAGCTGGCTACTAAAGACAGCTGACCACTAGAGACAGCATGCAACTAGAGAAAGCATGCCACTAGAGACAGCCGGCCACTAGAGACCGTCTGCCACTAGAGACCGTCTGCCACTATAGACAGCTGGCCACTAGAGATGGCCACTAGAGCCACCACTAGAGACAGCCGGCAACTAGAGACGGCCACTAGAGACAGCCACTAGAGACAGCATGCCACTAGAGACTGCCTACCACTAGAGACAGCATTCCACTAGAGACAGCATACCACTAGAGACAGCATACCACTAGAGACAGCATACCACTAGAGACGGCCACTAGAGACAGCCACTAGAGACAGCCGGCCACTAGAGACAGCATGCCACTAGAGACAGCCACTAGAGATGGCCACTAGAGACAGCATGCCACTAGAGACAGACAGCCACTAGAGACAGCATGCCACTAGAGACAGCATGCCACTATAGATGGCCACTAGAGACAGCATACCACTAGAGACAGCATACCACTAGAGACAGCCACTAGAGACAGCATGCCACTAGAGACAGCATACCACTAGAGACGGCCACTAGGGCCGGCCACTAGAGACAGCCACTAGAGACAGCCTGCCACTAGAGACAGCATGCCACTAGAGACAGCATGCCACTAGAGACCGTTTGCCACTAGAGACAGCCGGCCACTAGAGACAGCATGCCACTAGAGACAGCCTGCCACTAGAGACAGCTGACCACTAGAGACAGCCGGCCACTAAAGACAGCTGACCACTAGAGACAGCATGCAACTAGTGAAAGCATGCTACTAGAGACAGCCGGCCACTAGAGACCGTCTGCCACTAGAGACCGTCTGGCACTATAGACAGCCGGCCACTAGAGATGGCCACTAGAGCCACCACTAGAGACAGCCGGCCACTAGAGATGGCCACTAGAGACAGCCACTAGAGACAGCATGCCACTAGAAACAGCATGCCACTAGAGACAGCCACTAGAGACCGTCTGCCACTAGAGACCGTCTGCCACTATAGACAACCGGCCACTAGAGACCGTTTGCCACTAGAGACAGCCGGCCACTATAGACAGCCGGCCACTAGAGATACCATGCCACTAGAGACAGCATGCCACTAGAGACAGCCACTAGAGACAGCATGCCACTAGAGACAGCATGCCACTAGAGACAGCCACTAGAGACAGCCGGCCTCTAGAGACAGCCACTAGAGACAGCATACCACTAGAGACAGCCACTAGAGACAGCATGCCTCTAGAGACAGCATGCCACTAGAGACAGCATGCCACTAGAGACAGCCTGCCACTAGAGACAGCTGACCACTAGAGACAGCATGCAACTAGAGAAAGCATGCCACTCGAGACCGTCTGCCACTAGAGACAGCCGGCCACTAGAGATGGCCACTAGAGACAGCCGGCCACTAGAGATGGCCACTAGAGACAGCATGCCACTAGAGACAGCCTGCCACTAGAGACAGCATGCCACTAGAGACAGCCTGCCACTAGAGACAGCATGCCACTAGAGACCGTCTGCCACTAGAGACAGCCGGCCACTAGAGACCGTTTGCCACTAGAGACAGCCGGCCACTATAGACAGCCGGCCACTAGAGATACCATGCCACTAGAGACAGCCGGCCACTATAGACAGCCGTTCACTAGAGATACCATGCCACTAGAGATACCATGCCACTAGAGACAGCCTGCCACTAGAGACAGCCGGCCACTAGAGACAGCATGCCACTAGAGACTGTTTACCACTAGAGACAGCAACTAGAGACAGCATGCCACTAGAGACCGTTTGCCACTAGAGACAGCCACTAGAGACAGCATGCCACTAGAGACGGCCACTAGAGACAGCATGCCACTAGAGACGGCATGCCACTAGAGACAGCATGCCACTAGAGACAGCCACTAGAGACAGCATGCCACTAGAGACGGCATGCCACTAGAGACAGCCACTAGAGACAGCCACTAGAGACTGCATGCCACTAGAGACAGCCACTAGAGACAGCATGCCACTAGAGACGGCCATTAGAGACAGCCGGCCACTAGAGACGGCCACTAGAGACAGCATGCCACTAGAGACAGCCACTAGAGACATCATGCCTCTAGAGACAGCCACTAGAGACAGCATGCCACTAGAGACAGCCGGCCACTAGAGACAGCCGGCCACTAGAGACAGCCGGCCACTAGAGACCGTCTGCCACCAGAGACCGTCTGCCACTAGAGACCGTCTGCCACTATAGACAACCGGCCACTAGAGACCGTTTGCCACTAGAGACAGCCGGCCACTATAGACAGCCGGCCACTAGAGATACCATGCCACTAGAGACAGCATGCCACTAGAGACAGCCACTAGAGACAGCATGCCACTAGAGACAGCATGCCACTAGAGACAGCCACTAGAGACAGCCGGCCTCTAGAGACAGCCACTAGAGACAGCATACCACTAGAGACAGCCACTAGAGACAGCATGCCTCTAGAGACAGCCACTAGAGACAGCATGCCACTAGAGACAGCCTGCCACTAGAGACAGCTGACCACTAGAGTCAGCCGGCCACTAGAGACAGTTGACCACTAGAGACAGCCGGCCACTAGAGACAGCTGACCACTAGAGACAGCATGCAACTAGAGAAAGCATGCCACTCGAGACCGTCTGCCACTAGAGACAGCCGGCCACTAGAGACAGCCACTAGAGACAGCCGGCCTCTAGAGACAGCCACTAGAGACAGCATACCACTAGAGACAGCCACTAGAGACAGCCAGCCTCTAGAGGCAGCCACTAGAGACAGCATACCACTAGAGACAGCCACTAGAGACAGCATGCCTCTAGAGACAGCCACTAGAGACAGCATGCCACTAGAGACAGCCTGCCATTATAGACAACCGGCCACTAGAGACCGTTTGCCACTAGAGACAGCCGGCCACTATAGACAGCCGGCCACTAGAGATACCATGCCACTAGAGACAGCATGCCACTAGAGACAGCCACTAGAGACAGCATGCCACTAGAGACAGCCTGCCACTAGAGACAGCTGACCACTAGAGACAGCTGGCCACTAAAGACAGCTGACCACTAGAGACAGCATGCAACTAGAGAAAGCATGCCACTAGAGACAGCCGGCCACTAGAGACCGTCTACCACTAGAGACCGTCTGCCACTATAGACAGCCGGCAACTAGAGATGGCCACTAGAGACAGCCACTAGAGACAGCATGCCACTAGAAACAGCATGCCACTAGAGACAGCCACTAGAGACCGTCTGCCACTAGAGACCGTCTGCCACTATAAACAACCGGCCACTAGAGACCGTTTGCCACTAGAGACAGCCGGCCACTATAGACAGCCGGCCACTAGAGATACCATGCCACTAGAGACAGCATGCCACTAGAGACAGCGACTAGAGACTGCATGCCACTAGAGACAGCATGCCACTAGAGACAGCCACTAGAGACAGCCGGCCTCTAGAGACAGCCACTAGAGACAGCATACCACTAGAGACAGCCACTGGAGACAGCATGCCTCTAGAGACAGCCACTAGAGACAGCATGCCACTAGAGACAGCTGACCACTAGAGACAGCCGGCCACTAGAGACAGTTGACCACTAGAGACAGCCGGCCACTAGAGACAGCTGACCACTAGAGACAGCATGCAACTAGAGAAAGCATGCCACTCGAGACCGTCTGCCACTAGAGACAGCCGGCCACTAGAGATGGCCACTAGAGACAGCCATCCACTAGAGACAGCCACTAGAGACAGCATACCACTAGAGACAGCCACTAGAGACAGCATGCCTCTAGAGACAGCCACTAGAGACAGCATGCCACTAGAGACAACCGGCCACTAGAGACCGTTTGCCACTAGAGACAGCCGGCCACTATAGACAGCCGGCCACTAGAGATACCATGCCACTAGAGACAGCCAGCCTCTAGAGGCAGCCACTAGAGACAGCATACCACTAGAGACAGCCACTAGAGACAGCATGCCACTAGAGACAGCCACTAGAGACAGCATGCCACTAGAGACAGCCTGCCACTAGAGACAGCTGACCACTAGAGACAGCTGGCTACTAAAGACAGCTGACCACTAGAGACAGCATGCAACTAGAGAAAGCATGCCACTAGAGACAGCCGGCCACTAGAGACCGTCTGCCACTAGAGACCGTCTGCCACTATAGACAGCTGGCCACTAGAGATGGCCACTAGAGCCACCACTAGAGACAGCCGGCAACTAGAGACGGCCACTAGAGACAGCCACTAGAGACAGCATGCCACTAGAAACAGCATGCCACTAGAGACAGCCACTAGAGACCGTCTGCCACTAGAGACCGTCTGCCACTATAGACAACCGGCCACTAGAGACCGTTTGCCACTAGAGACAGCCAGCCACTATAGACAGCCGGCCACTAGAGATACCATGCCACTAGAGACAGCATGCCACTAGAGACAGCATGCCACTAGAGACAGCATGCCACTAGAGACAGCCACTAGAGACAGCCGGCCTCTAGAGACAGCCACTAGAGACAGCATACCACTAGAGACAGCCACTAGAGACAGCATGCCTCTAGAGACAGCCACTAGAGACAGCATGCCACTAGAGACAGCCTGCCACTAGAGACAGCTGACCACTAGAGACAGCATGCAACTAGAGAAAGCATGCCACTCGAGACCGTCTGCCACTAGAGACAGCCGGCCACTAGAGATGGCCACTAGAGACAGCCGGCCACTAGAGATGGCCACTAGAGACAGCATGCCACTAGAGACAGCCTGCCACTAGAGACAGCATGCCACTAGAGACAGCCTGCCACTAGAGACAGCATGCCACTAGAGACCGTCTGCCACTAGAGACAGCCGGCCACTAGAGACCGTTTGCCACTAGAGACAGCCGGCCACTATAGACAGCCGGCCACTAGAGATACCATGCCACTAGAGACAGCTGGCCACTATAGACAGCCGTTCACTAGAGATACCATGCCACTAGAGACAGCCTGCCACTAGAGACAGCCTGCCACTAGAGACAGCCGGCCACTAGAGACAGCATGCCACTAGAGACTGTTTACCACTAGAGACAGCAACTAGAGACAGCATGCCACTAGAGACCGTTTGCCACTAGAGACAGCCACTAGAGACAGCATGCCACTAGAGACGGCCACTAGAGACAGCATGCCACTAGAGACTGCATGCCACTAGAGACAGCATGCCACTAGAGACAGCCACTAGAGACAGCATGCCACTAGAGACGGCATGCCACTAGAGACAGCCACTAGAGACAGCCACTAGAGACTGCATGCCACTAGAGACAGCCCACTAGAGACAGCATGCCACTAGAGACGGCCATTAGAGACAGCCGGCCACTAGAGACGGCCACTAGAGACAGCATGCCACTAGAGACAGCCACTAGAGACATCATGCCTCTAGAGACAGCCACTAGAGACAGCATGCCACTAGAGACAGCCGGCCACTAGAGACAGCCGGCCACTAGAGACCGTCTGCCACCAGAGACCGTCTGCCACCAGAGACCGTCTGCCACTAGAGACCGTCTGCCACTAGAGACAGCCTGCCACTAGAGACAGCATAACACTAGAGACAGCCTGCCACTAGAGACAGCCGGCCACTAGAGACCGTTTGCCACTAGAGACAGCCGGCCACTATAGAAAGCCGGCCACTAGAGATACCATGCCACTAGAGATACCATGCCACTAGAGACAGCCTGCCACTAGAGACAGCCGGCTACTAGAGACGGCCACTAGAGACAGCATGCCACTAGAGACTGTTTGCCACTAGAGACAGCCACTAGACACAACATGCCACTAGAGACCGTTTGCCACTAGAGACAGCCACTAGAGACCGCCAGCCCCTAGAGACAGCCGGCCACTAGAGACTGTTTGCCACTAAAGACAGCCGGCCACTATAGACAGCCGGCCACTAGAGATACCATGCCACTAGAGACAGCCGGCCACTATAGACAGCCGTTCACTAGAGATACCATGCCACTAGAGATACCATGCCACTAGAGACAGCCTGCCACTAGAGACAGCCGGCCACTAGAGACAGCATGCCACTAGAGACTGTTTACCACTAGAGACAGCAACTAGAGACAGCATGCCACTAGAGACCGTTTGCCACTAGAGACAGCCACTAGAGACAGCATGCCACTAGAGACGGCCACTAGAGACAGCATGCCACTAGAGACGGCATGCCACTAGAGACAGCATGCCACTAGAGACAGCCACTAGAGACAGCATGCCACTAGAGACGGCATGCCACTAGAGACAGCCACTAGAGACAGCCACTAGAGACCTCATGCCACTAGAGACAGCCACTAGAGACAGCATGCCACTAGAGACGGCCATTAGAGACAGCCGGCCACTAGAGACGGCCACTAGAGACAGCATGCCACTAGAGACAGCCACTAGAGACATCATGCCTCTAGAGACAGCCACTAGAGACAGCCGGCCACTAGAGACAGCCGGCCACTAGAGACAGCCTGCCACTAGAGACAGCAAGCCACTAGAGACAGCCTGCCACTAGAGACAGCATGCCACTAGAGACAGCATGCCACTAGAGACAGCATGCCACTAGAGACAGCCTGCCACTAGAGACAGCCGGCCACTAGAGACCGTCTGCCACCAGAGACCGTCTGCCACCAGAGACCGTCTGCCACTAGAGACCGTCTGCCACTAGAGACAGCCTGCCACTACAGACAGCATAACACTAGAGACAGCCTGCCACTAGAGACAGCCGGCCACTAGAGACCGTTTGCCACTAGAGACAGCCGGCCACTATAGAAAGCCGGCCACTAGAGATACCATGCCACTAGAGATACCATGCCACTAGAGACAGCCTGCCACTAGAGACAGCCGGCCACTAGAGACGGCCACTAGAGACAGCATGCCACTAGAGACTGTTTGCCACTAGAGACAGCCACTAGAGACAGCATGCCACTAGAGACCGTTTGCCACTAGAGACAGCCACTAGAGACCGCCAGCCCCTAGAGACAGCCGGCCACTAGAGACTGTTTGCCACTAGAGACAGCCGGCCACTATAGACAGCCGGTCACTAGAGATACCATGCCACTAGAGACAGCCGGCCACTATAGACAGCCGGCCACTAGAGATACCATGCCACTAGAGATACCATGCCACTAGAGACAGCCTGCCACTAGAGACAGCCGGCCACTAGAGATGGCCACTAGAGACAGCATGCCACTAGAGACTGTTTGCCACTAGAGACAGCCTGCCACTAGAGACAGCATGCCACTAGAGACAGCATGCCACTAGAGACAGCATGCCACTAGAGATGGCCAATAGAGACAGCATGCCACTATAGATGGCCACTAGAGACAGCATACCACTAGAGACAGCATACCACTAGAGACAGCCGGCCACTAGAGACAGCATGCCACTAGAGACTGTTTACCACTAGAGACAGCAACTAGAGACAGCATGCCACTAGAGACCGTTTGCCACTAGAGACAGCCACTAGAGACAGCATGCCACTAGAGACGGCCACTAGAGACAGCATGCCACTAGAGACGGCATGCCACTAGAGACAGCATGCCACTAGAGACAGCATGCCACTAGAGACGGCATGCCACTAGAGACAGCCACTAGAGACAGCCACTAGAGACTGCATGCCACTAGAGACAGCCCACTAGAGACAGCATGCCACTAGAGACGGCCATTAGAGACAGCCGGCCACTAGAGACGGCCACTAGAGACAGCATGCCACTAGAGACAGCCACTAGAGACATCATGCCTCTAGAGACAGCCACTAGAGACAGCATGCCACTAGAGACAGCCGGCCACTAGAGACAGCCGGCCACTAGAGACCGTCTGCCACCAGAGACCGTCTGCCACCAGAGACCGTCTGCCACTAGAGACCGTCTGCCACTAGAGACAGCCTGCCACTAGAGACAGCATAACACTAGAGACAGCCTGCCACTAGAGACAGCCGGCCACTAGAGACCGTTTGCCACTAGAGACAGCCGGCCACTATAGAAAGCCGGCCACTAGAGATACCATGCCACTAGAGATACCATGCCACTAGAGACAGCCTGCCACTAGAGACAGCCGGCTACTAGAGACGGCCACTAGAGACAGCATGCCACTAGAGACTGTTTGCCACTAGAGACAGCCACTAGACACAACATGCCACTAGAGACCGTTTGCCACTAGAGACAGCCACTAGAGACCGCCAGCCCCTAGAGACAGCCGGCCACTAGAGACTGTTTGCCACTAAAGACAGCCGGCCACTATAGACAGCCGGCCACTAGAGATACCATGCCACTAGAGACAGCCGGCCACTATAGACAGCCGTTCACTAGAGATACCATGCCACTAGAGATACCATGCCACTAGAGACAGCCTGCCACTAGAGACAGCCGGCCACTAGAGACAGCATGCCACTAGAGACTGTTTACCACTAGAGACAGCAACTAGAGACAGCATGCCACTAGAGACCGTTTGCCACTAGAGACAGCCACTAGAGACAGCATGCCACTAGAGACGGCCACTAGAGACAGCATGCCACTAGAGACGGCATGCCACTAGAGACAGCATGCCACTAGAGACAGCCACTAGAGACAGCATGCCACTAGAGACGGCATGCCACTAGAGACAGCCACTAGAGACAGCCACTAGAGACCTCATGCCACTAGAGACAGCCACTAGAGACAGCATGCCACTAGAGACGGCCATTAGAGACAGCCGGCCACTAGAGACGGCCACTAGAGACAGCATGCCACTAGAGACAGCCACTAGAGACATCATGCCTCTAGAGACAGCCACTAGAGACAGCCGGCCACTAGAGACAGCCGGCCACTAGAGACAGCCGGCCACTAGAGACAGCCTGCCACTAGAGACAGCAAGCCACTAGAGACAGCCTGCCACTAGAGACAGCATGCCACTAGAGACAGCATGCCACTAGAGACAGCATGCCACTAGAGACAGCCTGCCACTAGAGACAGCCGGCCACTAGAGACCGTCTGCCACCAGAGACCGTCTGCCACCAGAGACCGTCTGCCACTAGAGACCGTCTGCCACTAGAGACAGCCTGCCACTAGAGACAGCATAACACTAGAGACAGCCTGCCACTAGAGACAGCCGGCCACTAGAGACCGTTTGCCACTAGAGACAGCCGGCCACTATAGAAAGCCGGCAACTAGAGATACCATGCCACTAGAGATACCATGCCACTAGAGACAGCCTGCCACTAGAGACAGCCGGCCACTAGAGACGGCCACTAGAGACAGCATGCCACTAGAGACTGTTTGCCACTAGAGACAGCCACTAGAGACAGCATGCCACTAGAGACCGTTTGCCACTAGAGACAGCCACTAGAGACCGCCAGCCCCTAGAGACAGCCGGCCACTAGAGACTGTTTGCCACTAGAGACAGCCGGCCACTATAGACAGCCGGTCACTAGAGATACCATGCCACTAGAGACAGCCGGCCACTATAGACAGCCGGCCACTAGAGATACCATGCCACTAGAGATACCATGCCACTAGAGACAGCCTGCCACTAGAGACAGCCGGCCACTAGAGATGGCCACTAGAGACAGCATGCCACTAGAGACTGTTTGCCACTAGAGACAGCCTGCCACTAGAGACAGCATGCCACTAGAGACAGCATGCCACTAGAGACAGCATGCCACTAGAGATGGCCAATAGAGACAGCATGCCACTATAGATGGCCACTAGAGACAGCATACCACTAGAGACAGCATACCACTAGAGACAGCCACTAGAGACAGCATGCCACTAGAGATGGCCACTAGAGACATTATACCACTAGAGACGGCCACTAGAGACAGCCACTAGAGACAGCCGGCCACTAGAGACAGCATGCCACTAGAGACAGCCACTAGAGACGGCCACTAGAGACAACCAGCCACTAGAGACAGCCAGCCACTAGAGACAGCCGGCCACTAGAGACAGCCACTAGAGACAGCCTGCCACTAGAGACAGCATGTCACTAGAGACAGCATGCCACTAGAGACAGCATGCCACTAGAGACCGTTTGCCACTAGAGACAGCCGGCCACTAGAGACAGCATGCCACTAGAGACAGCCTGCCACTAGAGACAGCTGACCACTAGAGACAGCCGGCCACTAAAGACAGCTGACCACTAGAGACAGCATGCAACTAGAGAAAGCATGCCACTAGAGACAGCCGGCCACTAGAGACAGCTGACCACTAGAGACAGCATGCAACTAGAGAAAGCATGCCACTAGAGACCGTCTGCCACTAGAGACAGCCGGCCACTAGAGACAGCCTGCCAGTAGAGACAGCATGCCACTAGAGACAGCCTGCCACTAGAGACAGCATGACACTAGAGACAGCCTGCCACTAGAGACAGCATGCCACTAGAGACAGCCTGCCACTAGAGACAGCCGGCCACTAGAGACCGTCTGCCACCAGAGACCGTCTGCCACTAGAGACCGTCTGCCACTAGAGACCGTCTGCCACTAGAGACAGCCTGCCACTAGAGACAGCATAACACTAGAGACAGCCTGCCACTAGAGACAGCCGGCCACTAGAGACGGTTTGCCACTAGAGGCAGCCGGCCACTATAGAAAGCCGGCCACTAGAGATACCATGCCACTAGAGATACCATGCCACTAGAGACAGCCTGCCACTAGAGACAACCGGCCACTAGAGACGGCCACTAGAGACAGCATGCCACTAGAGACTGTTTGCCACTAGAGACAGCCACTAGAGACAGCATGCCACTAGAGACCGTTTGCCACTATAGACAGCCACTAGAGACCACCAGCCCCTAGAGACAGCCACTAGAGACAGCCGGCCACTAGAGACTGTTTGCCACTAGAGACAGCGGGCCACTATAGACAGCCGGCCACTAGAGATACCATGCCACTAGAGACAGCCGGCCACTATAGACAGCCGGCCACTAGAGATACCATGCCACTAGAGATACCATGCCACTAGAGACTGCCTGCCACTAGAGACAGCCGGCCACTAGAGATGGCCACTAGAGACAGCATGCCACTAGAGACTGTTTGCCACTAGAGACAGCATGCCACTAGAGACCGTTTGCCACTAGAGACAGCCACTAGAGACCGCCAGCCCCTAGAGACAGCCACTAGAGACAGCCGGCCACTAGAGACGGCCACTAGAGACAGCATGACACTAGAGACAGCCACTAGAGACAGCATGCCACTAGAGACCGTCTGCCACTAGAGACCGTCTGCCACTATAGACAGCTGGCCACTAGAGATGGCCACTAGAGCCACCACTAGAGACAGCCGGCAACTAGAGATGGCCACTAGAGACAGCCACTAGAGACAGCATGCCACTAGAAACAGCATGCCACTAGAGACAGCCACTAGAGACCGTCTGCCACTAGAGACCGTCTGCCACTATAGACAACCGGCCACTAGAGACCGTTTGCCACTAGAGACAGCCGGCCACTATAGACAGCCGGCCACTAGAGATACCATGCCACTAGAGACAGCATGCCACTAGAGACAGCCACTAGAGAAAGCATGCCACTAGAGACAGCCGGCCTCTAGAGACAGCCACTAGAGACAGCATACCACTAGAGACAGCCACTAGAGACAGCATGCCTCTAGAGACAGCCACTAGAGACAGCATGCCACTAGAGACAGCCTGCCACTAGAGACAGCTGACCACTAGAGACAGCATGCAACTAGAGAAAGCATGCCACTCGAGACCGTCTGCCACTAGAGACAGCCGGCCACTAGAGATGGCCACTAGAGACAGCCGGCCACTAGAGATGGCCACTAGAGACAGCATGCCACTAGAGACAGCCTGCCACTAGAGACAGCATGCCACTAGAGACAGCCTGCCACTAGAGACAGCATGCCACTAGAGACCGTCTGCCACTAGAGACAGCCGGCCACTAGAGACCGTTTGCCACTAGAGACAGCCGGCCACTATAGACAGCCGGCCACTAGAGATACCATGCCACTAGAGACAGCCGGCCACTATAGACAGCCGTTCACTAGAGATACCATGCCACTAGAGATACCATGCCACTAGAGACAGCCTGCCACTAGAGACAGCCGGCCACTAGAGACAGCATGCCACTAGAGACTGTTTACCACTAGAGACAGCAACTAGAGACAGCATGCCACTAGAGACCGTTTGCCACTAGAGACAGCCACTAGAGACAGCATGCCACTAGAGACGGCCACTAGAGACAGCATGCCACTAGAGACGGCATGTCACTAGAGACAGCATGCCACTAGAGACAGCCACTAGAGACAGCATGCCACTAGAGACGGCATGCCACTAGAGACAGCCACTAGAGACAGCCACTAGAGACTGCATGCCTCTAGAGACAGCCACTAGAGACAGCATGCCACTAGAGACGGCCATTAGAGACAGCCGGCCACTAGAGACGGCCACTAGAGACAGCATGACACTAGAGACAGCCACTAGAGACATCATGCCTCTAGAGACAGCCACTAGAGACAGCATGCCACTAGAGACAGCCGGCCACTAGAGACAGCCGGCCACTAGAGACAGCCGGCCACTAGAGACCGTCTGCCACCAGAGACCGTCTGCCACCAGAGACCGTCTGCCACTAGAGACCGTCTGCCACTAGAGACATCCTGCCACTAGAGACAGCATAACACTAGAGACAGCCTGCCACTAGAGACAGCATGCCACTAGAGACCGTCTGCCACTAGAGACAGCCGGCCACTAGAGACCGTTTGCCACTAGAGACAGCCGGCCACTATAGACAGCCGGCCACTAGAGATACCATGCCACTAGAGACAGCCGGCCACTATAGACAGCCGTTCACTAGAGATACCATGCCACTAGAGATACCATGCCACTAGAGACAGCCTGCCACTAGAGACAGCATGCCACTAGAGACAGCATGCCACTAGAGACAGCATGCCACTAGAGATGGCCACTAGAGACAGCATGCCACTATAGATGGCCACTAGAGACAGCATACCACTAGAGACAGCATACCACTAGAGACAGCCACTAGAGACAGCATGCCACTAGAGATGGCCACTAGAGACAGCATACCACTAGAGACGGCCACTAGAGACAGCCACTAGAGACAGCCGGCCACTAGAGACAGCATGCCACTAGAGACAGCCGGCCACTAGAGACAGCCGGCCACTAGAGACAGCCGGCCACTAGAGACCGTCTGCCACCAGAGACCGTCTGCCACCAGAGACCGTCTGCCACTAGAGACCGTCTGCCACTAGAGACATCCTGCCACTAGAGACAGCATAACACTAGAGACAGCCTGCCACTAGAGACAGCCGGCCACTATAGAAAGCCGGCCACTAGAGATACCATGCCACTAGAGATACCATGACACTAGAGACAGCCTGCCACTAGAGACAGCCGGCTACTAGAGACGGCCACTAGAGACAGCATGCCACTAGAGACTGTTTGCCACTAGAGACAGCATGCCACTAGAGACAGCATGCCACTAGAGACAGCATGCCACTAGAGATGGCCACTAGAGACAGCATGCCACTATAGATGGCCACTAGAGACAGCATACCACTAGAGACAGCATACCACTAGAGACAGCCACTAGAGACAGCATGCCACTAGAGATGGCCACTAGAGACAGCATACCACTAGAGACGGCCACTAGAGACAGCCACTAGAGACAGCCGCCACTAGAGACAGCATGCCACTAGAGACAGCCACTAGAGACGGCCACTAGAGACAACCAGCCACAAGAGACAGCCAGCCACTAGAGACAGCCGGCCACTAGAGACAGCCACTAGAGACAGCCTGCCACTAGAGACAGCATGCCACTAGAGACAGCATGCCACTAGAGACAGCATGCCACTAGAGACCGTTTGCCACTAGAGACAGCCGGCCACTAGAGACAGCATGCCACTAGAGACAGCCTGCCACTAGAGACAGCTGACCACTAGAGACAGCCGGCCACTAAAGACAGCTGACCACTAGAGACAGCATGCAACTAGAGAAAGCATGCCACTAGAGACAGCCGGCCACTAGAGACAGCTGACCACTAGAGACAGCATGCAACTAGAGAAAGCATGCCACTAGAGACCGTCTGCCACTAGAGACAGCCGGCCACTAGAGACAGCCTGCCAGTAGAGACAGCATGCCACTAGAGACAGCCTGCCACTAGAGACAGCATGACACTAGAGACAGCCTGCCACTAGAGACAGCATGCCACTAGAGACCGTTTGCCACTAGAGACAGCCACTAGAGACCGCCAGCCCCTAGAGACAGCCACTAGAGACAGCCGGCCACTAGAGACGGCCACTAGAGACAGCATGACACTAGAGACAGCCACTAGAGACAGCATGCCACTAGAGACCGTCTGCCACTAGAGACCGTCTGCCACTATAGACAGCTGGCCACTAGAGATGGCCACTAGAGCCACCACTAGAGACAGCCGGCAACTAGAGATGGCCACTAGAGACAGCCACTAGAGACAGCATGCCACTAGAAACAGCATGCCACTAGAGACAGCCACTAGAGACCGTCTGCCACTAGAGACCGTCTGCCACTATAGACAACCGGCCACTAGAGACCGTTTGCCACTAGAGACAGCCGGCCACTATAGACAGCCGGCCACTAGAGATACCATGCCACTAGAGACAGCATGCCACTAGAGACAGCCACTAGAGACAGCATGCCACTAGAGACAGCCACTAGAGACAGCCGGCCTCTAGAGACAGCCACTAGAGACAGCATACCACTAGAGACAGCCACTAGAGACAGCATGCCTCTAGAGACAGCCACTAGAGACAGCATGCCACTAGAGACAGCCTGCCACTAGAGACAGCTGACCACTAGAGACAGCATGCAACTAGAGAAAGCATGCCACTCGAGACCGTCTGCCACTAGAGACAGCCGGCCACTAGAGATGGCCACTAGAGACAGCCGGCCACTAGAGATGGCCACTAGAGACAGCATGCCACTAGAGACAGCCTGCCACTAGAGACAGCATGCCACTAGAGACAGCCTGCCACTGGAGACAGCATGCCACTAGAGACCGTCTGCCACTAGAGACAGCCAGCCACTAGAGACCGTTTGCCACTAGAGACAGCCGGCCACTATAGACAGCCGGCCACTAGAGATACCATGCCACTAGAGACAGCCGGCCACTATAGACAGCCGTTCACTAGAGATACCATGCCACTAGAGATACCATGCCACTAGAGACAGCCTGCCACTAGAGACAGCCGGCCACTAGAGACAGCATGCCACTAGAGACTGTTTACCACTAGAGACAGCAACTAGAGACAGCATGCCACTAGAGACCGTTTGCCACTAGAGACAGCCACTAGAGACAGCATGCCACTAGAGACGGCCACTAGAGACAGCATGCCACTAGAGACGGCATGCCACTAGAGACAGCATGCCACTAGAGACAGCCACTAGAGACAGCATGCCACTAGAGACGGCATGCCACTAGAGACAGCCACTAGAGACTGCATGCCACTAGAGACAGCCACTAGAGACAGCATGCCACTAGAGACGGCCATTAGAGACAGCCGGCCACTAGAGACGGCCACTAGAGACAGCATGCCACTAGAGACAGCCACTAGAGACATCATGCCTCTAGAGACAGCCACTAGAGACAGCATGCCACTAGAGACAGCCGGCCACTAGAGACAGCCGGCCACTAGAGACAGCCGGCCACTAGAGACCGTCTGCCACCAGAGACCGTCTGCCACCAGAGACCGTCTGCCACTAGAGACCGTCTGCCACTAGAGACAGCCTGCCACTAGAGACAGCATAACACTAGAGACAGCCTGCCACTAGAGACAGCCGGCCACTAGAGACCGTTTGCCACTAGAGACAGCCGGCCACTATAGAAAGCCGGCCACTAGAGATACCATGCCACTAGAGATACCATGACACTAGAGACAGCCTGCCACTAGAGACAGCCGGCTACTAGAGACGGCCACTAGAGACAGCATGCCACTAGAGACTGTTTGCCACTAGAGACAGCATGCCACTAGAGACAGCATGCCACTAGAGACAGCATGCCACTAGAGATGGCCACTAGAGACAGCATGCCACTATAGATGGCCACTAGAGACAGCATACCACTAGAGACAGCATACCACTAGAGACAGCCACTAGAGACAGCATGCCACTAGAGATGGCCACTAGAGACAGCATACCACTAGAGACGGCCACTAGAGACAGCCACTAGAGACAGCCGGCCACTAGAGACAGCATGCCACTAGAGACAGCCACTAGAGACGGCCACTAGAGACAACCAGCCACAAGAGACAGCCAGCCACTAGAGACAGCCGGCCACTAGAGACAGCCACTAGAGACAGCCTGCCACTAGAGACAGCATGCCACTAGAGACAGCATGCCACTAGAGACAGCATGCCACTAGAGACCGTTTGCCACTAGAGACAGCCGGCCACTAGAGACAGCATGCCACTAGAGACAGCCTGCCACTAGAGACAGCTGACCACTAGAGACAGCCGGCCACTAAAGACAGCTGACCACTAGAGACAGCATGCAACTAGAGAAAGCATGCCACTAGAGACAGCCGGCCACTAGAGACAGCTGACCACTAGAGACAGCATGCAACTAGAGAAAGCATGCCACTAGAGACCGTCTGCCACTAGAGACAGCCGGCCACTAGAGACAGCCTGCCAGTAGAGACAGCATGCCACTAGAGACAGCCTGCCACTAGAGACAGCATGACACTAGAGACAGCCTGCCACTAGAGACAGCATGCCACTAGAGACAGCCTGCCACTAGAGACAGCCGGCCACTAGAGACCGTCTGCCACCAGAGACCGTCTGCCACTAGAGACCGTCTGCCACTAGAGACCGTCTGCCACTAGAGACAGCCTGCCACTAGAGACAGCATAACACTAGAGACAGCCTGCCACTAGAGACAGCCGGCCACTAGAGACGGTTTGCCACTAGAGACAGCCGGCCACTATAGAAAGCCGGCCACTAGAGATACCATGCCACTAGAGATACCATGCCACTAGAGACAGCCTGCCACTAGAGACAACCGGCCACTAGAGACGGCCACTAGAGACAGCATGCCACTAGAGACTGTTTGCCACTAGAGACAGCCACTAGAGACAGCATGCCACTAGAGACCGTTTGCCACTAGAGACAGCCACTAGAGACCACCAGCCCCTAGAGACAGCCACTAGAGACAGCCGGCCACTAGAGACTGTTTGCCACTAGAGACAGCCGGCCACTATAGACAGCCGGCCACTAGAGATACCATGCCACTAGAGACAGCCGGCCACTATAGACAGCCGGCCACTAGAGATACCATGCCACTAGAGATACCATGCCACTAGAGACTGCCTGCCACTAGAGACAGCCGGCCACTAGAGATGGCCACTAGAGACAGCATGCCACTAGAGACCGTTTGCCACTAGAGACAGCATGCCACTAGAGACCGTTTGCCACTAGAGACAGCCACTAGAGACCGCCAGCCCCTAGAGACAGCCACTAGAGACAGCCGGCCACTAGAGACGGCCACTAGAGACAGCATGACACTAGAGACAGCCACTAGAGACAGCATGCCACTATATACAGCCACTAGAGACAGCATGCCACTAGAGACGACATGCCACTAGAGACAGCCACTAGAGACAGCATGCCACTAGAGACGGTGTGCCACTAGAGACAGCCACTAGAGACAGCATGCCACTAGAGACGGCATGCCACTAGAGACAGCCAGCCACTAGAGGGGGGTAATGGTCTACTGCAGGTACACATTAACATACTGTCTTTGCATCTCTCTTCCTCTCTTCTCTCTCCCTCTCTTCTCTCCTTTTCTCTTCTCTCCCCCTCTCTTCTCTCCCCCTCTCTCTTCTTTCTCTCTCTCTTCTCTCTTCTCTCTCCCTCTCTTCTCTCTCTCTCTCTCCATCTCTCTTCATCTCTCGTCTCTCCCCCTCATCTTTCCCCCTCTCTCTCTCTCTCTTTTCTCTCTCCCCCTCTATTCTGTCTCCCTCTCTCTTCTCTCTCCCCTCTCTTCTGTCTCCCTCTCTCTCTCTCTCTCCCCTCTCTTTTCTTCTCTCTCCCTCATTATTCTTTCTCCATCTTTCTTCTCTCTCTCCCTATCTTCTCTTCCCCCTTCTCTCTCGTCCCACCTCTCTTCTCTCTCTCTCTCTTTCACTCCCCCTCTCTTCTCTCTGCATTTCTCTTCATCTCTTGTCTCTCCCCCCCTTCTCTCTCTCCCCCTCTCGTCTCTCCATCTCTCTCCATTTCTCTTCTCTCTCTCCCCCTCTTCTCTCTTTTATCTCCCTCTCCCCTTCCCATCTCCTATCCTCCCTCCCTCCCTCTTCCTCTCTCCCTTCTCTCCTGGTCTCTGTCCCCTCTCAGCTAAGGAGTTAGTGTGTAGGCTGATGGAGGTGGACCAGATGCTGAGAATCACAGCTGCAGATGCTCTCTTACACGAGTGGTGAGCACACACACACACACACACACACAACACACACACACAAACACACATACACACACACACACACGCACACAACAAACTAATTGAATCTCTGTCATTCATTTTGCTTATGTTTCTGTCTGTCAGGATTGCTGGTAACGGGGCCTCGGAGAAGAACCTGAAGGAGGGAGTGTGTGCCCAGTTTGAGAAGAACTTTGCAAAGGCCAAATGGAGGGTAAGAATCCTCCTCCCACTCGTACATGTTTTATTTTTACTCAAAAAATGTCAACATTTATTCGTCACAGGATACAGCAGGGAAATGATATAAATATAATATATATAAATATAAATATAAATATGTCCCATGTTGATAGTTAAACCCTGTGTTCTATAAACCACGTACGTTCCCATAACTTCGTTAACTTGCCTGGATTAAAATGATGATTGTGGAGATAATGATGATCATGATTATTGCTTCCAGAGGAGGCTGGTGGGTGGAACTACCTGTACGGGAGGAAATGGCTCATTGTAATGGCTGTAATGGAATGAACATGTGTTTGATCCATTTATTCCATTACAATGATTCCCGTCCACCGATATCTCAGCCCACCAGCCTCCTCTGGTTGTTTCTAATGATGATGGTGATGCAGTATATCCAGGAGGAAGATGATGATGATGCAGTATCAGCGTGATTAACCTCCCTAACCCTCTTCTCTCCCCTGCATGTGGTTCCCAGGAGCTGAAGGTACTGTGCTCACTATGAGTCTGGAGAGGGAGAGGAGGAGAGAGAGAGAGAGAGAGAGAGAGAGAGAGAGAGAGAGAGAGAGACAAAGGGAGGGAGGGAGAGAGAGGGAGAGAGAGAGAGAGAAAGGGAGGGAGAGAGAGCGAAAGGGAGGGAGAGAGAGCGAAAGGGAGGGAGAGAGAGAGGGAAAGGGAGGGAGGACGAGAGAAAGGGAGAGAGAGAGAGAGCTAAAGGGAAAGAGGAAGAGAGGGAGAGAGAAGGGAACAGTAAGACTCTCACAAACAGAAATTGTTTTCTCTCTTGTTCACTCGTTTCTCATGGCCAGTTAATAACTGTTCAGATTGGCCAGTTAATAACTGTTCAGATTTTTTGACCTGAAGAAATAGGTTCTATAAGAGCGTTCCGAAGAGCACCCGATTCAAATCAAACTTTATTAGTCACTCGCTCCGAATACAACAGGTGTTGACCTTACAGTGAAATGCTGAATACAACAGGTGTAGTAGACCTTACAGTGAAATGCTGAATACAACAGGTGTAGTAGACCTTACAGTGAAATGCTGAATACAACAGGTGTAGTAGACCTTACAGTGAAATGCTGAATACAACAGGTGTACTAGACCTTACAGTGAAATGCCGAATACAACAGGTGTAGTAGACCTTACAGTGAAATGCTGAATACAACAGGTGTAGTAGACCTTACAGTGAAATGCTGAATACAACAGGTGTAGTAGACCTTACAGTGAAATGCTGAATACAACAGGTGTAGTAGACCTTACAGTGAAATGCTGAATACAACAGGTGTAGTAGACCTCACAGTGAAATGCTGAATACACCAGCTGTAGTAGACCTCACAGTGAAATGCTGAATACAACAGGTGTAGTAGACCTTACAGTGAAATGCTGAATACAACAGGTGTACTAGACCTTACAGTGAAATGCTGAATACAACATGTGTAGTAGACCTTACAGTGAAATGCTGAATACAACAGATGTAGTAGACCTTACAGTGAAATGCTGAATACAACAGGTGTAGTAGACCTCACAGTGAAATGCTTACTTACGGGGTACCGGTACAGAGTCAATGTGGAGACTATATACAGGGGGTACCGGTACAGAGTCAATGTGGAGGCTATATACAGGGGGTACCGGTACAGAGTCAATGTGGAGGCTATATACAGGGGGTACCGGTACAGAGTCAATGTGGAGACTATATACAGGGTATTACGGTACAGAGTCAATGTGGAGACTATATACAGGGGGTACCGGTACAGAGTCAATGTGGAGACTATATACAGGGGGTACCGGTACAGAGTCAATGTGGAGGCTATATACAGGGGGTACCGGTACAGAGTCAATGTGGAGGCTATATACAGGGGGTACTACAGAGTCAATGTGGAGGATATATACAGGGGGTAATTGTCAATGTGGAGGCTATATACAGGGGGCACCGGTCCGAGTCAATGTGGAGGATATATACAGGGGGTACCGGTACAGAGTCAATGTGGAGGCTATATACAGGGGTACTGGTACAGAGTCAATGTGGAGACTATATACAGGGGGTGGCCAGTTAAGTCAATGTGGAAGCTATATACAGGGGGTACCGGTACAGAGTCGATGTGGAGGCTATATACAGGGGGGTACTACAGAGTCAATGTGGAGGCTATATACAGGGGTACCGGTACAGAGTCAATGTGGAGGCTATATACAGGGGGTACCGGTACAGAGTCAATGTGGAGGATATATACAGGGGGTACCGGTACAGAGTCAATGTGGAGGCTATATACAGGGGCACCGGTACCGAGTCAATGTGGAGGCTATATACAGGGGGTACCGGTACAGAGTCAATGTGGAGGCTATATACAGGGGGTACCGGTACAGAGTCAATGTGGAGGCTATATAGAGGGGGTACCGGTACAGTGTCAATGTGGAGGATATATACAGGGGGTACCGGTACAGAGTCAATGTGGAGGCTATATACAGGGGGCACCGGTACCGAGTCAATGTGGAGGATATATACAGGGGGTACCGGTACAGAGTCAATGTGGAGGCTATATACAGGGGGTACTGGTACAGAGTCAATGTGGAGACTATATACAGGGGGTACCGGTACAGAGTCAATGTGGAGGCTATATACAGGGGGTACCGGTACAGAGTCAATGTGGAGGCTATATACAGGGGGTACCGGTACCGAGTCAGTGTGCAGGGTACAGGTTAGTCGAGTCAATGTGGAGGTTATATACAGAGGTGCAGGGTGGGTCGAGGTATTTTGTACATCAAGGTGGGGGTATAGTGACTACATATATAGATAATAAACAGTGAGTAGCAGCAGTATAAATACAAAGGGGAGGGGTCAATGTAAATAGTTCGGTGGCCATTTGATTAATTGTTCAGCAGTCTTATGGCTTGGGGGGTAGAAGCTGTTAAGGAGCCTTTTGGACCTAGACTTGGGGCTCCGGTACCGCTTGCCGTGCGCACTACCCTCTGTAGCGTCTTACAGTCGGATGCCGAGCAGTTGCCATACCAGGTGGTGATGTAACCGGTCAGGATGCTCTCGATGGTGCAGCTGTATACATTTTTGAGGATCTGGGGACCCATCACAAATCTTTTCCGTTTCCTGAGGGGGAAAAGGTTTTGTTTTGCCCTCTTCACAACTGTCTTGGTGTGTTAAGACCATGATAGATTGTTGGGGATGTAGACACCAAGGAACGTGAAACTCTCGACCCGCTCCACTACAGCCCCGTCGATGTTAATGGCCAGTTCGGCCCTCCTTTTCCTGTAGTCCACGATCAGCTCCTTTGTCTTGCTCACATAGGTTTTAATTCTGGCACAACACGGCCAGGTCTCTGACCTCCTCCCTATAGGCTGTCTCATCATTGTCGGTGATCAGGCCTACCACTGTTCTATCTTCAGCAAACTTAATGATGGTGTTGGAGTTGTGTTTGGCTACGCATTCGTGGGTGAGCAGAGAGTACAGGAGGGGACTAAGCCCTGGTGTTGAGGATCAGCATAGCAGATGTGTTGTTGCCTGGGGGCGGCCCGTCAGGTCCTGGATCCAGTTGCAGAGGGAGGTGTTTAGTCCCAGGGTCATTAGCTTAGTGTAGAGCTTTGAGGGCACTATGGTGTTGAACGCTGAGCTGTAGTCAATGAACGGCATTCTCACATAGGTGTTCCTTCTGTCCAGGTGGGAAAGGGCAGTGTGGAGTGAAATAGAGATTGCATCATCTGTAGATCTGTTGGGGCGGTATGTGAATTGGAGTGGGTCTAGGGTGTTTGGGAGGATGCTGTTGATGTGAGAATTGACCAGCATTTCAAAGCACTTCATGGCTACCAACATGAGTGCTACGGGGCGGTAATCATTTAGGCAGGTTACCTTCACGTTCTTGGGCACAGGGAGGTCTGCTTGAAACATGTAGGTATTATAGACTCGGTCAGGGAGAGGTTGAACCGGTCAGTGAAGACACTTGCCAGTTGGTCCGTGCATGCTTTGAGTATACATCTTGGTAATCCGTCTGGCCCTGCGGCTTTGTGAATGTTAACCTGTTTAAAGGTCTTGCTCACATCGGCTACCGAGAGCGTGATCACACAGTTGTCCGGAACGGCTGGTGCTCTCATGCATGCTTCAGTGTTGATTGCCTCGAAGCAAGCAATAAAGGCATTTAGCTCGTCTGGTAGGCTGGGAATTTCACGGCTGGGTTTCCGTTTTTAGTCTGTAATAGTTTTCAAGCCTGACGAGCGTCAGAGCTGGTGTAGTAGGATTCTTAGTCCTGTATTGACGCTTTGCCTGTTTTGATGGTTCTTCTGAGGGCGTAGTGGGATTTCTTATAAGCGTCCGGATTAGTGTCCCACTCCTAGCCTTTAGCTCGGTGCGGATGTTGCCTGTAATCCATGGCTTCTGGTTGGGATATGTACGTACGGTCAATGTGGGGACGAAGTTGTCGATGCACTTATTGATGAAGCCAGTGACTGAGGTGGTGTACTCCTCAATGCCATTGGATGAATCCCGGATCATATTCCAGTCTGTGCTAGCAAAACAGTCCTGTAGCGTAGCATCTGCGTCATCTGACCACTTCCGTATTGAGCGAGTCACTGGTACTTCCTGCTTTAGTTTTTGCTTGTAAGCCGAAATCAGGAGGATGGAATTATGGTCAGATTTGCCAAATGGAGGGCGAGGGAGAGCTTTGTATACGTGTCTGTGTGTGGACTATAGATGGTCTTGAGTTTTTTTTCTCTGGTTGCACATGTGACATGCTGGTAGAAATTTGGTAAAAACTGAGTTCAGTTTGCCTGCATTAAAGTCCCCGGCCACTAGGAGCGCCGCTTCTGGATGAGCATTTTCTTGTTTGCTAATGGCCTTATATAACTGATTGAGTGGGTCTTAGTACCAGCATCGGTTTGTGGTGGTAAATAGACTGCTATATAGATGAGAACTCTCTTGGTAGATAATGTGGTCTACAGCTTATCATGAGGTACTCTACCTCAGGCAAGTAATACCTTGAGACTTCTTTAATATTAGACATCAGCCATCATTATTGAAAAATTGACAAGCCCCCGCCCCTGGTCCATAGGGCCCTGGTCCATAGGGCCCTGGTCCATAGGGCCCTGGTCCACAGGGCCCTGGTCCATAGGGCCCTGGTCAAACGTATAAACACAATATAGGGAATAGGGTTCCATTTGGGATGACACCACTAGGAGTCTCAAAGGAGATGAAAACCATCAGTGTATTTCTGTGAGAGAGAAACAGAGAGGAAACGTGTCTGATTGGTGAGATAAAGTCTCTCTTCCCTCAGCCCCTCCCACTCCGATCCAGCCCACTGTCACTCAGCCAATCCCAGAAGAGGTCCATCTGCAATTTCCTCCTCTTCTTCGGGTGCATCTCAAGTGTTACATTTACATTTACATTTAAGTCATTTAGCAGACGCTCTTATCCAGAGCGACTTACAAATTGGTGCATTCACCTTATGACCTCCAGTGGAACAGTAGTGCATCTAAATCTTTTCAGGGGAGGGGGTGAGAGGGATTACTTTATCCTATCCTAGGTATTCCTTAAAGAGGTGGGGTTTCAGGTGTCTCCGGAAGGTGGTGATTGACTCCGCTGTCCTGGCGTCGTGAGGAGTTTGTTCCACCATTGGGGGCCAGAGCAGCGAACAGTTTTGACTGGGCTGAGCGGGAACTGTTTCCTCAGTGGTAGGGAGGCGAGCAGGCCAGAGGTGGATGAACGCAGTGCCCTTGTTTGGGTGTAGGGCCTGATCAGAGCCTGGAGGTACTGAGGTGCCGTTCCCCTCACAGCTCCGTAGGCAAGCACCATGGTCTTGTAGCGGATGCGAGCTTCAACTGGAAGCCAGTGGAGGGAGCGGAGGAGCGGGGTGACGTGAAGAACTTGGGAAGGTTGAACACCAGGCCGGGCTGCGGCGTTCTGGATGAGTTGTAGGGGTTTAATGGCACAGGCAGGGAGCCCAGCCAACAGCGAGTGCAGTAATCCAGACGGGAGATGACAAGTGCCTGGATTAGGACCTGCGCCGCTTCCTGTGTGAGGCAGGGTCGTATCTGCGGATGTTGTAGAGCATGAACCTACAGGAACGGGCCACCGCCTTGATGTTAGTTGAGAACGACAGGGTGTTGTCCAGGATCACGCCAAGGTTCTTAGCGCTCTGGGAGGAGGACACAATGGAGTTGTCAACCGTGATGGCGAGATCATGGAGCGGGCAGTCCTTCCCGGGAGGAAGAGCAGTTCCGTCTTGCCGAGGTTCAGCTTGAGGTGGTGATCCGTCATCCACACGGATATGTCTGCCAGACATGCAGAGATGCGATTCGCCACCTGGTCATCAGAAGGGGAAAGGAGAAGATTAATTGTGTGTCGTCTGCATAGCAATGATAGGAGAGACCATGTGAGGTTATGACAGAGCCAAGTGACTTGGTGTATAGCGAGAATAGGAGAGGGCCTAGAACAGAGCCCTGGGGACACCAGTGGTGAGAGCACGTGGTGTGGAGACGGATTCTCGCCACGCCACCTGGTAGGAGCGACCTGTCAGGTAGGACGCAATCCAAGCGTGGGCCGCGCCGGAGATGCCCAACTCGGAGAGGGTGGAGAGGAGGATCTGATGGTTCACAGTATCGAAGGCAGCCGATAGGTCTAGAAGGATGAGAGCAGAGGAGAGAGAGTTAGCTTTAGCAGTGCGGAGCGCCTCCGTGATACAGAGAAGAGCAGTCTCAGTTGAATGACTAGTCTTGAAACCTGACTGATTTGGATCAAGAAGGTCATTCTGAGAGAGATAGCGGGAGAGCTGGCCAAGGACGGCACGTTCAAGAGTTTTGGAGAGAAAAGAAAGAAGGGATACTGGTCTGTAGTTGTTGACATCGGAGGGATCGAGTGTAGGTTTTTCAGAAGGGGTGCAACTCTCGCTCTCTTGAAGACGGAAGGGACGTAGCCAGCGGTCAGGGATGAGTTGATGAGCGAGGTGAGGTAGGGGAGGAGGTCTCCGGAAATGGTCTGGAGAAGAGAGGAGGGGATAGGGTCAAGCGGGCAGGTTGTAGGGCGGCCGGCCGTCACAAGACGCGAGATTTCATCTGGAGAGAGAGGGGAGAAAGAGGTCAGAGCACAGGGTAGGGCAGTGTGAGCAGAACCAGCGGTGTCGTTTGACTTAGCAAACGAGGATCGGATGTCGTCGACCTTCTTTTCAAAATGGTTGTGAAGTCATCTGCAGAGAGGGAGGAGGGGGGGGGAGGGGGAGGAGGATTCAGGAGGGAGGAGAAGGTTGCAAAGAGCTTCCTAGGGTTAGAGGCAGATGCTTGGAATTTAGAGTGGTAGAAAGTGGCTTTAGCAGCAGAGAGAGAAGAGGAAAATGTAGAGAGGAGGGAGTGAAAGGATGTCAGGTCCGCAGGGAGGCGAGTTTTCCTCCATTTCCGCTCGGCTGCCCGGAGCCCTGTTCTTCATTTCCTTGCTTCCTTTCCTTCCTTCCTTTCCTTTCCTACATCGGCACTGATCTAGGCCTAGGATACATGGGTCAGGTGAAAGCAAAATGGTCAAATGTTATGAAGGACATCTGCTTTCCCCTGTCCAGCTCTGTTAGGATCAGTGCAGATGAAGGAAAAGAAAGGAAGCCACTGTGGATTTTTGAGATGCAGTGATTGACTATCCAGCCCGGCCCTGTCTCTATCTCATTCCTCTGAAGTAGTTCCTGGTTCATTGACCCATACATACGCTGGCTCCCGAGTGGCTCAGAGGTCTAAGGCACTGCATTTCAGTATTAGAGGTATTAGAGGTGTCACTATAGACACCATGGTTCGAATCCAGGCTGTATCAAAACCGGCCGTGATTGGGAATCATATAGGGCGGCGCACAATTGGCCCAGCGTCGTCCGAGTTTGGCTGGTGTAGGCCATCATAGTAAATATGAATTTCTTCTTAAAACGAACTTGCCTAGTTAAATAAAGGTTCAATTTTAAAAAATATAAAAAAATAAACATACTGTACTTCAGTCTCATTCCTCTGAAGTAGTTCCTGGTTCATTGACCCATACATACTGTGGTTAAGTCTCATTCCTCTGAAGTAGTTCCTGGTTCATTGACCCATACATACTGTGGTTAAGTCTCATTCTTCTGAAATAGTTTCTGGTTCATTGACCCATACATACTGTGGTTAAGTCTCATTCTTCTGAAGTAGTCCCTGGTTCATTGACCCATACATACTGTGGTTAAGTCTCATTCTTCTGAAATAGTTTCTGGTTCATTGACCCATACATACTGTGGTTAAGTCTCATTCTTCTGAAATAGTTTCTGGTTCATTGACCCATACATACTGTGGTTAAGTCTCATTCTTCTGAAGTAGTTTCTGGTTCATTGACCCATACATACTGTGGTTAAGTCTCATTCTTCTGAAATAGTTTATGGTTCATTGACCCATACATACTGTGGTTAAGTCTCATTCTTCTGAAGTAGTCCCTGGTTCATTGACCCATACATACTGTGGTTAAGTCTCATTCTTCTGAAATAGTTTCTGGTTCATTGACCCATACATACTGTGGTTAAGTCTCATTCTTCTGAAGTAGTTTCTGGTTCATTGACCCATACATACTGTGGTTAAGTCTCATTCTTCTGAAATAGTTTATGGTTCATTGACCCATACATACTGTGGTTAAGTCTCATTCTTCTGAAGTAGTTTCTGGTTCATTGACCCATACATACTGTGGTTAAGTCTCATTCTTCTGAAGTAGTTTATGGTTCATTGACCCATACATACTGTGGTTAAGTCTCATTCTTCTGAAATAGTTTATGGTTCATTGATCCAATCATACTGTGGTTAAGTCTCATTCTTCTGAAATAGTTCCTGGTTCATTGACCCATACATACTGTGCTTCAGTCTAGTTATAGAAATCACTCACCCAATCCCAACTCAAGAAGTGACAAAATATTGACCGTCGACCTGTTTCACAGCCTGGCTCTGTCGACCTGTTTCACAGCCTGGCTCTGTCGACCTGTTTCACAGCCTGGCTCTGTCAACATGTTTCCCAGCCTGGCTCTGTCAACCTGTTTCACAGCCTGGCTCTGTCAACCTGTTTCACAGCCTGGCTCTGTCAACCTGTTTCACAGCCTGGCTCTGTCGACATGTTTCCCAGCCTGGCTCTGTCAACCTGTTTCCCAGCCTGGCTCTGTCGACCTGTTTCACAGCCTGGCTCTGTCGACCTGTTTCACAGCCTGGCTCTGTCGACCTGTTTCACAGCCTGGCTCTGTCGACCTGTTTCACAGCCTGGCTCTGTCAACCTGTTTCACAGCCTGGCTCTGTCAACCTGTTTCACAGCCTGGCTCTGTCAACATGTTTCCCAGCCTGGCTCTGTCGACCTGTTTCCCAGCCTGGCTCTGTCAACATGTTTCCCAGCCTGGCTCTGTCGACCTGTTTCACAGCCTGGCTCTGTCAACCCCTGGCTCTGTCGACCTGTTTCACAGCCTGGCTCTGTCAACATGTTTCCCAGCCTGGCTCTGTCAACCTGTTTCACAGCCTGGCTCTGTCAACCTGTTTCACAGCCTGGCTCTGTCGACCTGTTTCCCAGCCTGGCTCTGTCAACCTGTTTCACAGCCTGGCTCTGTCAACCTGTTTCACAGCCTGGCTCTGTCAACATGTTTCCCAGCCTGGCTCTGTCAACCTGTTTCACAGCCTGGCTCTGTCAACATGTTTCCCAGCCTGGCTCTGTCAACCTGTTTCACAGCCTGGCTCTGTCAACCTGTTTCACAGCCTGGCTCTGTCAACATGTTTCCCAGCCTGGCTCTGTCAACCTGTTTCACAGCCTGGCTCTGTCAACCTGTTTCACAGCCTGGCTCTGTCGACCTGTTTCAGTTCAGGGCTTCAATGCTAAATATTTGTCATTATATATTCCCCATATATTCTCCCACTAAGACCAAACTATACATACCATAAGTCATGCTGTAAAGATGTAAAGATGTATGAAGGTACAGTACTGTGATGTATTGTCTGATTACACCCTCCTCCCCCCCCCCCGGTCACGGCCCCCTCCCCGGTCACCCCCCCCCTCTCTCTTTCTTTTACAGAAAGCGATCAGAGTCACCACCTTCATGCAGCGTCTTCGTGCATCTGAAGCTGCTGCTGCCGAGGCGGCAGCGGCAGGAGGGCAGGGGGAGGAGGAGGAGGAGAGGTCCAGGGGGGAGGAGGAGGAGGAGAGGTCCAGGGGGGAGGAGGAGGAGGAGAGGTCCAGGGAGGAGGAGGAGTGGGGGAGACTAAGGAAGGAGGGGTGACACCAGGCAGTGTATCTCTAGAGGTGATGGTTGAAACCAGCCCGGAGGAGGAGGAGATGAACGGGGGACTAGGGGTGAGGAGGAGGGGGGAGGAGGAGGAGAGTGTAGGAGGGAGGATCCCTCTAAGTCCTTCCGTAGGGATCTCTCCTTCTGCCAACAATGAACAGCGCTCTCAACCCCCCAGCCAATCAAATGCCAGTTCCAAACCTCCAGGGGAGGAGCCAGAGAAGCCAGCCTTGAAGAAGACGTCAGGCAAAATGGCTGCCACATTGGGCAAAACCAAAACAAACCCAGAGACCAAAACGCTTCCTACCGTAACCCCTGACATCACCAAGCCCCAGGATCCCACCCCCATCTCCGTCCCTGAACCCAAAAGAGCAGTATCATCGTTGCCTAACAATGCTGAAAAGAAGCATCCGCCCTCTGTCGCTCCCGAGACTCCAACCACCCAACGGCGCAAGATGGCCGCCCAACTCCACAACACCGGCCCAGGCCTTGCTGCTCCTACAGCTCCTGTTGCTGCCTCTACCGCTCCTACAGTTCCTGTTGCTGCCTCTACCACTCCTACAGTTCCTGTTGCTGCCTCTCCCACTCCTACAGTCCCTGTTGCTGCCTCTACCACTCCTACAGTTCCTGTTGCTGCCTCTCCCACTCCTACAGTTCCTGTTGCTGCCTCTCCCACTCCTACAGTCCCTGTTGCTGCCTCTACCACTCCTACAGTTCCTGTTGCTGCCTCTCCCACTCCTACAGTCCCTGTTGCTTCCTCTACCACTCCTACAGTTCCTGTTGCTGCCTCTCCCACTCCTACAGTTCCTGTTGCTGCCTCTCCCACTCCTACAGTCCCTGTTGCTGCCTCTACCACTCCTACAGTCCCTGTTGCTGCCTCTACCACTCCTACAGTTCCTGTTGCTGCCTCTCCCACTCCTACAATTCCTGTTGCTGCCTCTCCCACTCCTACAGTCCCTGTTGCTGCCTCTACCACTCCTACAACTCCTGTTACTACCACAGTGCCCCCCCCTGACAGGAGGCCGACAGTGCAGGCTCCAGTGGAGGAGAAGAAGCAGGAGATGGATGATAGGAGCTGGTGTCAGACCCAGCTCCCTGAGGCTGTAGCTGAGAGGCCTGCTGGACTGGAGGTTGGGGTGGGTGTAGGGTCCATGGGGGTAGGAACTGGGATGGAGATGGGAGGGGTAGGGACATTTGGAGCAGGGGCAGGGGCAGGGATATTTGGAATAGGGGTAGGTTCAGGAGTAGGACCTGGGATAGGGCCAAGAGGTGACTCAAGCCCCATTGGTAGAGACCAGAGGGCAGACAGGCACAGTGTAGAGTTCAGCATGTCCAGGGGGGAACCCAAACCGTCCGAGGGGGGCTACAGCTATACCATAGGGGCCCTGGGAAGCTCCCCTAGTCTAGGCCGACACACCAGCGCATACGGCCAGGAGGTTGAGCTGGGGGGGTACGGGGGTTCCTACTGCTCCTCTCTGTACGGCAGTGGGGGTGGAGGAGGGATGTATGGGGGACTGGAGCACGGCGGTGTTGGGGTCAGAGGTCATGGTAGTAGTACTGCTGATTGGCAGATGGACAGCGTGATCGAACAGATCGAGAAGCAAATGGCGGCGGTGCTGGAGAAGATTGAGGGGGACATGCCCTCTCTACTGGAACAGATCAGTGACTGCCCCCTGCCTCCCGAACCCCCCGCAGCACACACACCTCCCCCTCCTCACGCCCCGCTCCTCTCATCTCTCCCCCACCTCCTCCTCCCCTCACCTCTACCTCTTCCCCCCGCCCCTCCCCACCTCCCCCAGACCCCCTCTCCCCTCCCTCCCCCACCTCACCATCCCCCCTCCTTCCTACCCTCCTCCCTCCCCGCCCACCCACTCCCCTGGCCAGCCAATCTGTGAGCAGGAGGAGAGAGAGGGACAGATGGGAGCAGTCCATTCTAGCCAATCCCCATCCTCCAGGCCAGGGAAGGGCCTATAAGGTGGGTGGGTGGGGTTTGGATCTAAAGATGTTCCAATATCCACACTAGAACACCTCTTCCATTCTATAATGTATTCTAGAATACCTCTTCTGTTCTATAATGTATTCTAGAACACCTCTTCTGTTCTATAATGTATTCTAGAACACCTCTTCTGTTCTATAATATATTCTAGAACACCTCTTTCGTTCTGTAATGTATTCTAGAACACCTCTTCCGTTCTATAATGTATTCTAGAACACCTCTTCTGTTCTATAATGTATTCTAGAACACCTCTTCCATTCTGTAATGTATTCTAGAACACCTCTTCCATTCTGTAATGTATTCTAGAACACCTCTTCCGTTCTATAATGTATTCTAGAACACCTCTTCTGTTCTATAATGTATTCTAGAACACCTTTTCCATTCTGTAATGTATTCTAGAACACCTCTTCTGTTCTGTAATGTATTCTAGAAGACCTCTTCCATTCTGTAATGTATTCTAGAACACCTCTTCTGTTCTGTAATGTATTCTAGAACACCTCTTCTGTTCTGTAATGTATTCTAGAACACCTCTTCCATTCTGTAATGTATTCTAGAACACCTCTTCTGTTCTATAATGTATTCTAGAACACCTCTTCTGTTCTATAATGTATTTTAGAACACCTCTTCTGTTCTGTAATGTATTCTAGAAGACCTCTTCCATTCTGTAATGTATTCTAGAAGACCTCTTCTGTTCTATAATGTATTCTAGAACACCTCTTCCATTCTGTAATGTATTCTTAAATACATTGCTTCATTCTAAGTATGTCACTGGATATAAGTAGAGCAACAGATGGGTTTTTACATATGAACAAGTGTTTATACTAGACACTAGTACTCCACCAGAAACATGAGATTGAGATTGTTCCAGAGTGCGAATTACAGGGGAGGGCCCCTAAATGCAACAAAGTCCAACTACGGGGGAGGAGACGGTCTCTAAATAATGCTAATAGTAATTTCCATGAAAAAGTGCCCACAAGCACCAACAGGGCCCATGAGCACCAACAGGGCCCACGAGCACCAACAGGGCCCACGAGCACCAACAGTGCCCACGAGCACCAACAGTGCCCACGAGCACCAGCAGGGCCCACGAGAACCAACAGGGCCCACGAGCACCAACAGGGCCCATGAGCACCAACAGGGCCCATGAGCACTGTCATGAACCGGCTCGAAGCTCGTAACAAAAAGGAGACAACATAGAGATAAGGAATAACAAAAAATATATTCAAGAACTGAAGTAACCTATATACAATAAACAATGGTGTGTGTAGTCAGTAGTGTAAGTGAGTGGTTGCCTGCATAGTGATAATGAGGTTTGTTGAAAGGTGCCAAAACAAACAAACAAACAAACAAACAAAATGGCCACAAAAATGCAACAACCAAAATCCAACAGTGTGTCTGCATGGAGAGAGTCTCCTCAATGAATGGGGAAGAGGTGTATTTATCCCGGGATACATTCGAGCCCAGGTGTGTCCCATTTCGCTGACGACCCTCCCGGCTCCGCCCACCATCATCCGAATAAGAAAAACAAGAGCAAAGAGAGAGAATACGGCAGTCAGAGTGGGAGGGTCGTCGCAGCACCAACAGGGCCCATGAGCACCAACAGGGCCAACAGGGCCCATCAGCACCAACAGGGCCAACAGGGCCCATCAGCACCAACAGGGCCCACGAGCACCAACAGGGCCCACGAGCACCAACAGGGCCGACGAGCACCAGCACGACGGCCGTGTCAAATTGGGGGTCAAATGAAAGCTAAGAGCCCCCCCCAAAAAATGAAATGAAGCTATATATACACCCCCCCCCCCCCCCCCCATCCTATAAATGAGGAATAAACAAAGACTTTGATTTCTGGTCAAACAGATGAAAACGGGATCACTCTTACAAGGTGTTATAAATACAACAATCAATACAATGTATTTATATAGCCATCCGTTGATATCTCAAAGTGCTGTACAGAAACCCAACCTAAAACCCCCAAACAGCAAGCAATGCAGGTGTCGAGGCACGGTGGCTAGGAAAAACTCCCTAGAAAAGGCCAGTAGAGAGAGAGAGGTAGAGACAGCCGGTGCGGTAGAGAGAGAGAGGTAGAGACAGCCGGTGCGGTAGAGAGGTAGAGACAGCCGGTGCAGTAGAGAGAGAGAGGTAGAGACAGCCGGTGCAGTAGAGAGAGAGAGGTAGAGACAGCCGGTGCAGTAGAGAGAGAGAGGGACAGCCGGTGCGGTAGAGAGAGAGATAGAGACAGCCGGTGCAGTAGAGAGAGAGAGGTAGAGACAGCCGGTGCAGTAGAGAGAGAGAGGTAGAGACAGCCGGTGCGGTAGAGAGAGAGAGGTAGAGACAGCCTGTGCGGTAGAGAGGTAGAGACATCCGGTGCAGTAAAGAGAGAGAGTTAGAGACAGCAGGTGCGGTAGAGAGAGAGCGGTAGAGAGAGAGGTAGAGACAGCCGGTGCGGTAGAGAGAGAGAGGTAGAGACAGCCGGTGCGGTAGAGAGATAGAGGTAGAGACAGCCGGTGCGGTAGAGAGAGAGGTAGAGACAGCCGGTGCGGTAGAGAGAGAGAGGTAGAGATAGCCGGTGCAGTAGAGTGGTAGAGACAGCCGGTGATGTAGAGAGAGAGAGGGACAGCCGGTGCGGTAGAGAGAGAGATAGAGACAGCCGGTGCAGTAGAGAGAGAGAGGTAGAGACAGCCGGTGCAGTAGAGAGAGAGAGGTAGAGACAGCCGGTGCGGTAGAGAGAGAGAGGTAGAGACAGCCTGTGCGGTAGAGAGGTAGAGACATCCGGTGCGGTAAAGAGAGAGAGTTAGAGACAGCAGGTGCGGTAGAGAGAGAGCGGTAGAGAGAGAGGTAGAGACAGCCGGTGCGGTAGAGAGAGAGAGGTAGAGACAGCCGGTGCGGTAGAGAGATAGAGGTAGAGACAGCCGGTGCGGTAGAGAGAGAGGTAGAGACAGCCGGTGCGGTAGAGAGAGAGAGGTAGAGATAGCCGGTGCAGTAGAGAGAGAGTGGTAGAGACAGCCGGTGCGGTAGAGAGAGAGGTAGAGACAGCCGGTGCGGTAGAGTGGTAGAGACAGCCGGTGATGTAGAGAGAGAGAGGGACAGCCGGTGCGAGACAGCCGGTGCAGAGAGAGAGAGAGAGACAGCCGGTGCAGTAGAGAGAGAGAGGTAGAGACAGCCGGTGCAGTAGAGAGAGAGAGGTAGAGACAGCCGGTGCGGTAGAGAGAGAGAGGTAGAGACAGCCTGTGCGGTAGAGAGGTAGAGACAGCCGGTGCGGTAGAGAGGTAGAGACATCCGGTGCGGTAAAGAGAGAGAGTTAGAGACAGCAGGTGCGGTAGAGAGAGAGCGGTAGAGAGAGAGGTAGAGACAGCCGGTGCGGTAGAGAGAGAGAGGTAGAGACAGCCGGTGCGGTAGAGAGATAGAGGTAGAGACAGCCGGTGCGGTAGAGAGAGAGGTAGAGACAGCCGGTGCGGTAGAGAGAGAGAGGTAGAGATAGCCGGTGCAGTAGAGAGAGAGTGGTAGAGACAGCCGGTGCGGTAGAGAGAGAGGTAGAGACAGCCGGTGCAGTAGATAGAGAGGTATAGACAGCCGGTGCGGTAGAGAGAGAGAGGTAGAGACAGCCGGTGCGGTAGAGAGAGAGAGGTAGAGACAGCCGGTGCGGTAGAGAGGTAGAGACAGCCGGTGCGGTAGAGAGAGAGGTAGAGACAGCCGGTGCAGTAGAGAGAGAGAGGTAGAGACAGCCGGTGCGGTAGAGTGGTAGAGACAGCCGGTGATGTAGAGAGAGAGAGGGACAGCCGGTGCGGTAGAGAGAGAGATAGAGACAGCCGGTGCAGTAGAGAGAGAGAGGTAGAGACAGCCGGTGCAGTAGAGAGAGAGAGGTAGAGACAGCCGGTGCGGTAGAGAGAGAGATAGAGACAGCCGGTGCAGTAGAGAGAGAGAGGTAGAGACAGCCGGTGCAGTAGAGAGAGAGAGGTAGAGACAGCCGGTGCGGTAGAGAGGTAGAGACAGCCGGTGCGGTAGAGAGAGAGGTAGAGACAGCCGGTGCAGTAGAGAGGTAGAGACAGCCGGTGCAGTAGAGAGGTAGAGACAACCGGTGGGGTAAAGAGATAGAGACAGCCGGTGCAGTAGAGAGGTAGAGACAACCGGTGCGGTAGAGAGGTAGAGACAGCCGGTGCGGTAGAGAGGTAGAGACAACCGGTGCGGTAGAGAGGTAGAGACAGCCGGTGCAGTAGAGAGAGAGAGGTAGAGACAGCCGGTGCGGTAGAGAGATAGAGGTAGAGACAGCCGGTGCGGTAGAGAGAGAGGTAGAGACAGCCGGTGCGGTAGAGAGAGAGAGGTAGAGATAGCCGGTGCAGTAGAGAGAGAGTGGTAGAGACAGCCGGTGCGGTAGAGAGAGAGGTAGAGACAGCCGGTGCAGTAGATAGAGAGGTATAGACAGCCGGTGCGGTAGAGTGGTAGAGACAGCCGGTGCGGTAGAGAGAGAGAGGTAGAGACAGCCGGTGCGGTAGAGAGGTAGAGACAGCCGGTGCGGTAGAGAGAGAGAGGTAGAGACAGCCGGTGCGGTAGAGAGAGAGAGGTAGAGACAGCCGGTGCGGTAGAGAGGTAGAGACAGCCGGTGCGGTAGAGAGAGAGGTAGAGACAGCCGGTGCAGTAGAGAGGTAGAGACAGCCGGTGCAGTAGAGAGGTAGAGACAACCGGTGCGGTAAAGAGGTAGAGACAGCCGGTGCAGTAGAGAGGTAGAGACAACCGGTGCGGTAAAGAGGTAGAGACAGCCGGTGCGGTAGAGAGGTAGAGACAACCGGTGCGGTAGAGAGGTAGAGACAGCCGGTGCAGTAGAGAGAGAGAGGTAGAGACAGCCGGTGTGGTAGAGAGAGAGAGGTAGAGACATCCGGTGCGGTAAAGAGGGAGAGTTAGAGACAGCAGGTGCGGTAGAGAGAGAGCGGTAGAGAGAGAGGTAGAGACAGCCGGTGCGGTAGAGAGAGAGAGGTAGAGACAGCCGGTGCGGTAGAGAGAGAGAGACAGCCGGTGCGGTAGAGAGAGAGAGGTAGAGACAGCCGGTGCGGTAGAGAGAGAGGTAGAGACAGCCGGTGCGGTAGAGAGAGAGGTAGAGACAGCCGGTGCGGTAGAGAGAGAGAGGTAGAGACAGCCGGTGCAGTAGAGAGAGAGTGGTAGAGACAGCCGGTGCGTTAGAGAGAGAGAGGTAGAGACAGCCGGTGCAGTAGAGAGAGAGTGGTAGAGACAGCCGGTGCGGTAGAGAGAGAGAGGTAGAGACAGCCGGTGCAGTAGATAGAGAGGTAGAGACAGCCGGTGCGGTAGAGAGAGAGGTAGAGACTGCTGGTTTGGTAGAGAGAGAGAGGTATAGACAGCCGGTGCGGTAGAGTGGTAGAGACAGCCGGTGCGGTAGAGAGAGAGGTAGAGACAGCCGGTGCGGTAGAGAGAGAGAGGTATAGACAGCCGGTGCGGTAGAGTGGTAGAGACAGCCGGTGCGGTAGAGAGAGAGAGGTAGAGACAGCCGGTGCGGTAGAGAGGTAGAGACAGCCGGTGCGGTAGAGAGAGAGGTAGAGACAGCCGGTGCGGTAGAGAGAGAGGTAGAGACAGCCGGTGCGGTAGAGAGAGAGAGGTAGAGACAGCCGGTGCGTTAGAGAGAGAGAGGTAGAGACAGCCGGTGCGGTAGAGAGAGAGAGACAGCCGGTGACGAGGCACGGTGGCTAGGAAAAACTCCCTAGAAAAGCCCAGTAGAGAGAGAGAGGTAGAGACAGCCGGTGCAGTAGAGAGACAGAGGTAGAGACAGCCGGTGCGGTAGAGAGAGAGGTAGAGACAGCCGGTGCGGTGGAGAAGTAGAGACAGCCGGTGCGGTAGAGAGAGAGTGGTAGAGACAGCCCGTGCGGTAGAGAGAGAGAGGTAGAGACAACCGGTGCGGTAGAGAGAGAGGGGTAGAGACAGCCGGTGCGGTAGAGAGAGAGGTAGAGACAGCCGGTGCGGTAGAGTGGTAGAGACAGCCGGTGCGGTAGAGAGAGAGAGGTAGAGACAGCCGGTGTGGTAGAGAGAGAGAGGTAGAGACAGCCGGTGCGGTAGAGAGGTAGAGACAGCCGGTGCGGTAGAGAGAGTGGTAGAGACAGCCGGTGCGGTAGAGAGAGAGAGGTAGAGACAGCCGGTGCGGTAGAGAGAGTGGTAGAGACAGCCGGTGCGGTTGAGAGAGAGAGGTAGAGACAACCGGTGCGGTAGAGAGAGAGAGGTAGAGACAGCCGGTACGGTAGAGAGGTAGAGACAGCCGGTGCGGTAGAGAGAGGTAGAGACAGCCGGTGCAGTAGAGAGAGAGTGGTAGAGACGGCCGGTGCGGTAGAGAGAGAGAGGTAGAGACAGCCGGTGCAGTAGATAGAGAGGTAGAGACAGCCGGTGCGGTAGAGAGAGAGGTAGAGACTGCTGGTGTGGTAGAGAGAGAGAGGTATAGACAGCCGGTGCGGTAGAGAGGTAGAGACAGCCGGTGCGGTAGAGAGAGAGGTAGAGACAGCCGGTGCGGTAGAGAGAGAGAGGTAGAGACAGCCGGTGCGGTAGAGAGAGAGAGGTAGAGACAGCCGGTGCGTTAGAGAGAGAGAGGTAGAGACAGCCGGTGCGGTAGAGAGAGAGAGACAGCCGGTGTCGAGGCACGGTGGCTAGGAAAAACTCCCTAGAAAAGGCCAGTAGAGAGAGAGAGGTAGAGACAGCCGGTGCTGTAGAGAGAGAGGTAGAGACAGCCGGTGCGGTGCGGTAGAGAGAGAGAGACAGCCGGTGCGGTAGAGAGAGAGAGACAGCCGGTGTCGAGGCACGGTGGCTAGGAAAAACTCCCTAGAAAAGCCCAGTAGAGAGAGAGAGGTAGAGACAGCCGGTGCAGTAGAGAGACAGAGGTAGAGACAGCCGGTGCGGTAGAGAGAGAGTGGTAGAGACAGCCCGTGTGGTAGAGAGAGAGAGGTAGAGACAACCGGTGCGGTAGAGAGAGAGGGGTAGAGACAGCCGGTGCGGTAGAGAGAGAGAGGTAGAGACAGCCGGTGCGGTAGAGAGAGAGGTAGAGACAGCCGGTGCGGTAGAGAGAGAGAGGTAGAGACAGCCGGTGCGGTAGAGAGAGAGTGGTAGAGACAGCCGGTGCGGTAGAGAGAGAGAGGTAGAGACAGCCGGTGCAGTAGAGAGAGAGGTAGAGACAGCCGGTGTGGTAGAGAGAGAGGTAGAGACTGCTGGTGTGGTAGAGACTGCTGGTGTGGTAGAGAGAGAAAGGTAGAGACAGCCGGTGCGGTAGAGAGAGAGAGATAGAGACAGCCGGTGTGGTAGAGAGAGAGAGGTAGAGACAGCCGGTGCGGTAGAGAGGTAGAGACAGCCGGTGCGGTAGAGAGAGTGGTAGAGACAGCCGGTGCGGTAGAGAGAGAGAGGTAGAGACAGCCGGTGCGGTAGAGAGAGTGGTAGAGACAGCCGGTGCGGTTGAGAGAGAGAGGTAGAGACAACCGGTGCGGTAGAGAGAGAGAGGTAGAGACAGCCGGTACGGTAGAGAGGTAGAGACAACCGGTGCGGTAGAGAGAGAGAGGTAGAGACAGCCGGTGCAGTAGAGAGAGAGGTAGAGACAGCCGGTGCGGTAGAGAGAGAGGTAGAGACAACCGGTGCGGTAGAGAGAGAGGTAGAGACAGCCGGTGCGGTAGAGAGGTAGAGACAGCCGGTGCGGTAGAGAGAGTGGTAGAGACAGCCGGTGCGGTAGAGAGAGAGAGGTAGAGACAGCCGGTGCGGTAGAGAGAGTGGTAGAGACAGCCGGTGCGGTTGAGAGAGAGAGGTAGAGACAACCGGTGCGGTAGAGAGAGAGAGGTAGAGACAGCCGGTACGGTAGAGAGGTAGAGACAACCGGTGCGGTAGAGAGAGAGAGGTAGAGACAGCCGGTGCAGTAGAGAGAGAGGTAGAGACAGCCGGTGCGGTAGAGAGAGAGGTAGAGACAGCCGGTGCGGTAGAGAGAGAGAGGTAGAGACAGCCGGTGCGGTAGAGAGAGTGGTAGAGACAGCCGGTGCGGTTGAGAGAGAGAGGTAGAGACAACCGGTGCGGTAGAGAGAGAGAGGTAGAGACAGCCGGTACGGTAGAGAGGTAGAGACAGCCGGTGCGGTAGAGAGAGGTAGAGACAGCCGGTGCAGTAGAGAGAGAGTGGTAGAGACGGCCGGTGCGGTAGAGAGAGAGAGGTAGAGACAGCCGGTGCAGTAGATAGAGAGGTAGAGACAGCCGGTGCGAGAGAGAGAGAGGTAGAGACTGCTGGTGTGGTAGAGAGAGAGAGGTATAGACAGCCGGTGCGGTAGAGAGGAGGAGACAGCCGGTGCGAGACAGCCCAGAGAGAGAGAGTAGAGACAGCCGGTGCGGTAGAGAGAGAGAGGTAGAGACAGCCGGTGCGGTAGAGAGAGAGAGGTAGAGACAGCCGGTGCGTTAGAGAGAGAGAGGTAGAGACAGCCGGTGCGGTAGAGAGAGAGAGACAGCCGGTGTCGAGGCACGGTGGCTAGGAAAAACTCCCTAGAAAAGGCCAGTAGAGAGAGAGAGGTAGAGACAGCCGGTGCTGTAGAGAGAGAGGTAGAGACAGCCGGTGCGGTAGAGAGAGAGAGAGAGAGACAGCCGGTGTGCGGTGCGGTAGAGAGAGAGAGACAGCCGGTGCGGTAGAGAGAGAGAGACAGCCGGTGTCGAGGCACGGTGGCTAGGAAAAACTCCCTAGAAAAGCCCAGTAGAGAGAGAGAGGTAGAGACAGCCGGTGCAGTAGAGAGACAGAGGTAGAGACAGCCGGTGCGGTAGAGAGAGAGTGGTAGAGACAGCCCGTGTGGTAGAGAGAGAGAGGTAGAGACAACCGGTGCGGTAGAGAGAGAGAGGGGTAGAGACAGCCGGTGCGGTAGAGAGAGAGAGACAGTAGAGACAGCAGCCGGTGCGGTAGAGAGAGAGACAGCCGGTGCGGTAGAGACAGCCGGTGAGGTAGAGAGATAGAGAGTAGAGACAGCCGGTGCGGTAGAGAGAGAGTAGAGACAGCCGGTGCGGTAGAGAGAGAGAGGTAGAGACAGCCGGTGCGGTAGAGAGAGAGTGGTAGAGACAGCCGGTGCGGTAGAGAGAGAGAGGTAGAGACAGCCGGTGCAGTAGAGAGAGAGGTAGAGACAGCCGGTGCGGTAGAGAGGTAGAGACAGCCGGTGCGGTAGAGAGGTAGAGACAGCCGGTGCGGTAGAGACAGCCGGTGCGGTTGAGAGAGAGAGGTAGAGACAACCGGTGCGGTAGAGAGAGAGAGGTAGAGACAGCCGGTACGGTAGAGAGGTAGAGACAACCGGTGCGGTAGAGAGAGAGAGGTAGAGACAGCCGGTGCAGTAGAGAGAGAGGTAGAGACAGCCGGTGCGGTAGAGAGAGAGGTAGAGACAACCGGTGCGGTAGAGAGAGAGGTAGAGACAGCCGGTGCGGTAGAGAGGTAGAGACAGCTGGTGCAGTAGAGAGAGAGGGGTAGAGACAGCCGGTGCAGTCGAGAGAGAGAGGTAGAGACAGCCGGTGCAGTAGAGAGAGAGGTAGAGACAGCCGGTGCAGTAGATAGAGAGGTAGATGAATATCAACACTTACTGTATATTTAGTTTTGGAGACATATTCTTTCCTTCTGTAAGTTTAAGAAATATTGCCTTGTATCTTGTAATTCTGTTACCACAACCACAATATTGTCTAATTTCTCTCCCTCATGAGGAGGGGCATACTGACAGTCCGCAGAACAAGTACAGGTAGACCTATCAATTTGTTATAGTTCTTTTACTGATATACATGTTGTTTATGAATTATCAAGTGATTAAAACTTGAAATTCCGTTACCAAATCGGTAATGGAATTTCCATAAACATTTGTAACGGAATTTCTGCTATTTAATTTTCTACAATGGGCAATCATAGTAGTCACAAACCACAGTTGGGTTCACAAGTTTGGACAGTATAGGATAGTACAATACAGTAGAGTAGAGTTCATTACAGTACAGTACAGTACAGTAGAGTTTAATACAGTACATTACAGTACAGTACAGTAGAGATCAGTACAGTAGAGATCAGTACAGTAGAGTTCAGTACAGTAGAGATCAGTACAGTAGAGATCAGTACAGTAGAGATCCGTACAGTAGAGATCAGTACAGTAGAGTTCAGTAGAGTTCAGTACAGTACAGTAGAGATCAGTACAGTAGAGTTCAGTACAGTAGAGTTCAGTACAGTAGAGTTCAGTACAGTAGAGATCAGTACAGTAGAGTTCAGTACAGTAGAGATCAGTACAGTAGAGATCAGTACAGTAGAGATCAGTACAGTACAGTAGAGTTCAGTACAGTAGAGTTCAGTACAGTACAGTAGAGTTTAGTACAGTAGAGTAGAGTACAGTGCAGTATAGTACAGTAGAGTTCAGTACAGTACAGTAGAGTTTAGTACAGTAGAGTAGAGTATAGTGCAGTATAGTACAGTAGAGTTTAATACAGTACATTACAGTACAGTACAGTAGAGTTCAGTACAGTAGAGATCAGTACAGTAGAGTTCAGTACAGTAGAGATCAGTACAGTAGAGATCAGTACAGAAGAGTTCAGTACAGTAGAGTTCAGTACAGTAGAGTTCAGTACAGTAGAGTTCAGTACAGTAGAGTTCAGTACAGTACAGTAGAGATCAGTACAGTAGAGATCAGTACAGTAGAGATCAGTACAGTAGAGATCAGTACAGTACAGTAGAGTTTAGTACAGTAGAGTAGAGTACTGTGCAGTATTGTACAGTAGAGTTCAGTACAGTGCAGTTCCGTACAGTACAGTAGAGTATAGTATAGTACATTACAGTACAGTAGAGTATAGTATAGTACATTACAGTGGAGTAGAGTTTAGTACAGTACAGTAGAGTTTAGTACAGTACAGTAGAGTTCAGTATAGTAGAGTTCAGTTCAGTACAGTACAGTGGAGTTCAGTACAGTACAGTAGAGTAGAGCTTAATACAGTAGAGTACACCGCAGAGTTCAGTACAGTACAGTAGAGTATAGTATAGTACATTACAGTGGAGTAGAGTTTAGTACAGTAGAGTACACTGTCGAGTTCACTAGAGTAGAGTACAATAGAGTAGAGTAGAGTTCAGTAGAGTACAGTAGAGTTCAGTAGAGTTCAGTACAGTATAGTAGAGCTTAATACAGTAGAGTACACCGCAGAGTTCAGTACAGTACAGTAGAGTATAGTACATTGCAGTGGAATAGAGTTTAGTACAGTAGAGTACACTGTCGAGTTCACTAGAGTAGAGTACAATAGAGTAGAGTAGAGTTCAGTAGAGTACAGTAGAGTTCAGTACAGTATAGTAGAGCTTAATACAGTAGAGTACACTGCAGAGTTCAGTACAGTACAGTAGAGTATAGTACATTGCAGTGGAATAGAGTTTAGTACAGTAGAGTACACTGTCGAGTTCACTAGAGTAGAGTACAATAGAGTAGAGTAGAGTTCAGTAGAGTACAGTAGAGTTCAGTAGAGTTCAGTACAGTATAGTAGAGCTTAATACAGTAGAGTACACCGCAGAGTTCAGTACAGTACAGTAGAATATAGTACATTACAGTGGAGAGTTTAGTACAGTACAGTAGAGTTTAATACAGTAGAGTACACTGTCGAGTTCAGTAGAGTAGAGTTCAGTAGAGTTCAGTAGAGTACACTAGAGTAGAGTTCAGTTGAGTACAATAGAGTAGAGTTCAGTAGAGTAGAGTTCAATACAGTACAGCAGAGTTCAGTAGAGTACAGTACAGTAGAGTTCAAGAAGAGTTCAGTGGAGTAGAGTACAGTAGAGTTCAGTAGAGTAGAGTTCAGTAGAGTAGAGTTCAGTAGAGTAGAGTTCAGTAGAGTACAGTACAGTAGAGTTCAAGAAGAGTTCAGTAGAGTAGAGTACATTAGAGTTCAGTAGAGTTCAGTACAGTAGAGTTCAAGAAGAGTTCAGTGGAGTAGAGTTCAGTAGAGTAGAGTTCAGTAGAGTAGAGTTCAGTAGAGTAGAGTTCAGTAGAGTACAGTACAGTAGAGTTCAAGAAGAGTTCAGTAGAGTAGAGTACATTAGAGTTCAGTAGAGTTCAGTAGAGTAGAGTTCAGTACAGTACAGTAGAGTACAGTAGATTATAGTTCAGTACAGTAGAGTAGAGTTTAGTAGAGTATAATTCAGTAGAGTAGAGTTCAGTAGCGACCAGTAGAGTAGAGTTCAGTAGAGTTCCGTAGAGTGGAGTTCAGTAGAGTACAATAGAGTAGAGTTCAGTAGAGTTCAGTAGAGTACAGTAGAGTAGATTTCAGTACAGTACAGTAGAGTACAGTAGAGTATAGTTCAGTATATTACAGTAAAGTAGACTTCAGTACAGTAGAGTTCAGGAGAGTAAAGTACAGTAGAGTACAGTAGAGTTTAATACAGTACAGTACACAGTAGAGTTCAGTAGAGTAGAGTTCTGTAGAGTTTAATACAGTACAGTACACAGTAGAGTAGAGTTCAGTAGAGTGCAGTACAGTACAGTAGAGTTCAGTAGATTACAGTAGAGTAAAGTAAAGTTCAGTAGAGTTCAGTGGAGTAAAGTTGAGAAGAGTACAGTAGAGTAAAGATCAGTAGAGTATAGTAAAGTTCAGTACAGTAGAGTTCAGTAGATTACAGTAGAGTAAAGGAAAGTTGAGTAGAGTCGAGTTCAGTGGAGTACAATACTGTAGAGTAGAGTTCAGTACATTAGAGTTCAGTAGAGTACAGTACAGTACAGTAGAGTTTAATACAATATAATACACACAAGAGTTGAATACAGTACAGTACACAGTAGAGCAAACGAGTTGAGTACAACTGTACTGTACTGTATTCTACTGTTCTGTAATATACTGTATTCTACTGTACTGTATTCTACTGTTCTGTAATGTATTGTGTTCTACTGTACTGTATTCTACTGTTCTGTAATGTACTATATTATACTGTACTCTATTCTACTGTACTGTAATGTACTGTATTCTACTGTACTGTATTCTACTGTTCTGTAATGTATTGTGTTCTACTGTACTGTATTCTACTGTTCTATAATGTACTGTATTATACTGTACTCTATTCTACTGTAATGTAATGTACTGTATTCTACTGTTCTGTAATGTACTGTATTCTATCCTACTGTACTGTACTGTATTCTACTGTTCTGTAATGTACTGTATTCTATCCTACTGTACTGTACTGTATTCTACTGTTCTGTAATGTACTGTATTCTATTCTACTGTACTGTACTGTATTATGCTGTACTGTACTGTTTTGTACTGTACTGTATTCTACTGTACTCTACTGTATTCTACTGTACTGTATTCTACTGTACTGTAATGTATTCTACTGTACTGTACTGTATTCTACTGTACTGTAATGTATTCTACTGTAATGTACTGTATTCTTCTGTTCTGTACTGTATTCAACTGTACTGTACTCTACTGTTCTGTACTGTATTATACTGTATTCTACTGTTCTGTACGGTATTCTACTGTATTCTACTGTTCTGTACTGTACTGTACTGTACTGTATGCTACTGTATTCTACTGTACTGTACTGTATTCTACTGTTCTGTACTGTATTCTACTGTACTGTACTGTACTGTATTCTACTGTTCTGTACTGTACTGTACTCTACTGTTTTGTACTGTACTGTATTCTACTGTTCGGTACTGTACTGTATTCTACTGTATTGTTCTGTATTCTACTGTTCTCTACTGTACTGTACTGTATTCTACCGTATTCTATTGTACTGTACTGTATTATACTGTATTCTACTGTTCGGTACTGTTCTGTACTGTATTCTACTGTTCTGTACTGTTCTGTACTGTATTCTACTGTTCTGTACTGTACTGTATTCTACTGTTCTGTACTGTACTGTACTGTATTCTACTGTTCTGTACTGTACTGTATTCTACTGTTCGGTACTGTTCTGTACTGTATTCTACTGTTCTGTACTGTTCTGTACTGTATTCTACTGTTCTGTACTGTACTGTACTGTATTCTACTGTTCTGTACTGTACTGTACTGTATTCTACTGTTCTGTACTGTACTCTACTGTTCTGTACTGTATTCTACTGTTCTGTACTGTACTGTATTCTACCGTATTATATTGTACTGTACTGTACTCTACTGTTCTGTACTGTATTGTATTCTACTGTTCTGTACTGTACTCTACTGTTCTGTACTGTATTGTATTCTACTGTTCTGTACTGTACTCTACTGTTCTGTACTGTATTGTATTCTACTGTTCTGTACTGTACTCTACTGTTCTGTACTGTACTGTTCTCTACTGTACTGTACTGTATTCTACTGTATTCTACTGTTCTGTACTGTTCTGTATTCTACTGTTCTGTATTCTACTGTTCTGTATTCTACTGTTCTGTTCTGTATTCTACTGTACTGTTCTGTATTCTACTGTTCTGTTCTGTATTCTACTGTTCTGTTCTGTATTCTACTGTTCTGTTCTGTTCTGTATTCTACTGTTCTGTTCTGTTCTGTATTCTACTGTTCTGTTCTGTATTCTACTGTTCTGTACTGTATTGTATTCTACTGTTCTGTACTGTACTCTACTGTTCTGTACTGTATTGTATTCTACTGTTCTGTACTGTACTCTACTGTTCTGTACTGTACTGTTCTCTACTGTACTGTACTGTATTCTACTGTATTCTACTGTTCTGTACTGTTCTGTATTATACTGTTCTGTTCTGTATTCTACTGTTCTGTACTGTTCTGTATTCTACTGTTCTGTATTCTACTGTTCTGTTCTGTATTCTACTGTACTGTTCTGTATTCTACTGTTCTGTTCTGTATTCTACTGTTCTGTTCTGTATTCTACTGTTCTGTTCTGTTCTGTATTCTACTGTTCTGTTCTGTATTCTACTGTTCTGTTCTGTTCTGTATTCTACTGTACTGTTCTGTATTATACTGTATTCTACTGTATTCTACTGTACTGTTCTGTATTCTACTGTTCTGTTCTGTATTCTACTGTTCTGTTCTGTTCTGTATTCTGCTGTTCTGTTCTGTACTCTACTGTTCTGTTCTGTACTGTATTCTACTGTTCTGTACTGTACTGTATTCTACTGTTCTGTTCTGTATTCTACTGTTCTGTTCTGTTCTGTATTCTACTGTACTGTTCTGTACTGTTCTGTACTGTATTCTACTGTTCTGTTCTGTTCTGTATTCTGCTGTTCTGTACTGTTCTGTACTGTACTGTATTCTACTGTTCTGTACTGTATTCTACTGTTCTGTTCTGTTCTGTATTATACTGTTCTGTTCTGTATTCTACTGTTCTGTTCTGTATTCTACTGTTCTGTTCTGTTCTGTATTCTACTGTTCTGTTCTGTATTCTACTGTTCTGTTCTGTATTCTACTGTTCTGTTCTGTATTCTACTGTTCTGTTCTGTATTCTACTGTTCTGTTCTGTACTGTATTCTACTGTTCTGTTCTGTATTCTACTGTTCTGTTCTGTATTCTACTGTTCTGTTCTGTATTCTACTGTTCTGTTCTGTTCTGTATTCTACTGTTCTGTTCTGTACTGTATTCTACTGTTCTGTTCTGTATTCTACTGTTCTGTTCTGTATTCTACTGTTCTGTTCTGTTCTGTATTCTACTGTTCTGTACTGTTCTGTATTCTACTGTTCTGTTCTGTATTCTACTGTTCTGTACTGTATTCTACTGTTCTGTTCTGTTCTGTATTCTACTGTTCTGTTCTGTACTGTATTCTACTGTTCTGTACTGTACTGTACTCTACTGTTTTGTACTGTACTGTATTCTACTGTTCGGTACTGTACTGTATTCTACTGTATTGTTCTGTATTCTACTGTTCTCTACTGTACTGTACTGTATTCTACCGTATTCTATTGTACTGTACTGTATTATGCTGTATTCTACTGTTCGGTACTGTTCTGTACTGTATTCTACTGTTCTGTACTGTTCTGTACTGTATTCTACTGTTCTGTACTGTACTGTATTCTACTGTTCTGTACTGTACTGTACTGTATTCTACTGTTCTGTACTGTACTGTATTCTACTGTTCGGTACTGTTCTGTACTGTATTCTACTGTTCTGTACTGTTCTGTACTGTATTCTACTGTTCTGTACTGTACTGTACTGTATTCTACTGTTCTGTACTGTACTGTACTGTATTCTACTGTTCTGTACTGTACTCTACTGTTCTGTACTGTACTGTATTGTATTCTACTGTTCTGTACTGTACTCTACTGTTCTGTACTGTACTGTATTGTATTCTACTGTTCTGTACTGTACTCTACTGTTCTGTACTGTATTGTATTCTACTGTTCTGTACTGTACTCTACTGTTCTATACTGTATTCTACTGTTCTGTACTGTACTGTATTCTACCGTAGTATATTGTACTGTACTGTACTCTACTGTTCTGTACTGTATTGTATTCTACTGTTCTGTACTGTACTCTACTGTTCTGTACTGTATTGTATTCTACTGTTCTGTACTGTACTGTTCTCTACTGTACTGTACTGTATTCTACTGTATTCTACTGTTCTGTACTGTTCTGTATTATACTGTTCTGTTCTGTATTCTACTGTTCTGTACTGTTCTGTATTATACTGTTCTGTATTCTACTGTTCTGTACTGTTCTGTATTCTACTGTTCTGTATTCTACTGTTCTGTTCTGTATTCTACTGTACTGTTCTGTATTCTACTGTTCTGTTCTGTATTCTACTGTTCTGTTCTGTATTCTACTGTTCTGTTCTGTTCTGTATTCTACTGTTCTGTTCTGTATTCTACTGTTCTGTTCTGTTCTGTATTCTACTGTACTGTTCTGTATTCTACTGTATTCTACTGTACTGTTCTGTATTCTACTGTTCTGTTCTGTATTCTACTGTTCTGTTCTGTTCTGTATTCTACTGTTCTGTTCTGTACTGTATTCTACTGTTCTGTTCTGTACTGTATTCTACTGTTCTGTTCTGTATTCTACTGTTCTGTTCTGTATTCTACTGTTCTGTTCTGTATTCTACTGTTCTGTACTGTATTCTACTGTTCTGTTCTGTATTCTACTGTTCTGTACTGTATTCTACTGTTCTGTTCTGTATTCTACTGTTCTGTTCTGTATTCTACTGTTCTGTTCTGTACTGTATTCTACTGTTCTGTTCTGTATTCTACTGTTCTGTTCTGTATTCTACTGTTCTGTTCTGTTCTGTATTCTACTGTTCTGTTCTGTTCTGTATTCTACTGTTCTGTTCTGTTCTGTATTCTACTGTTCTGTTCTGTTCTGTATTCTACTGTTCTGTTCTGTTCTGTATTCTACTGTTCTGTTCTGTATTCTGCTGTTCTGTATTTCTGTACTGTTCTGTTCTGTATTCTACTGTTCTGTTCTGTATTCTACTGTTCTGTTCTGTATTCTACTGTTCTGTTCTGTTCTGTATGTTCTGTTCTGTTCTGTTCTGTTCTGTATTCTACTGTTCTGTTCTGTTCTGTTCTGTTCTGTATTCTACTGTTCTGTTCTGTTCTGTTCTGTACTGTATTCTGTTCTGTTCTGTATTCTACTGTTCTGTTCTGTATTCTACTGTTCTGTTCTGTTCTGTACTCTACTGTTCTGTTCTGTTCTGTACTCTACTGTTCTGTTCTGTTCTGTATTCTACTGTTCTGTTCTGTATTCTACTGTTCTGCTCTGTTCTGTACTCTACTGTTCTGCTCTGTTCTGTATTCTACTGTTCTGTACTGTACTGTACTGTATTCTACTGTTCTGTACTGTACTGTACTGTATTCTACTGTTCTGTACTGTACTGTACTACTGTTTTGTACTGTACTGTATTCTACTGTTCGGTACTGTACTGTATTCTACTGTTCTGTATTCTGTTCTCTACTGTACTGTACTGTATTCTACCGTATTCTGTTGTACTGTATTATACTGTATTCTACTGTTCTGTTCTGTACTGTATTCTACTGTTCTGTACTGTTCTGTATGTATTCTACTGTTCTGTATTCTACTGTTCTGTACTGTTCTGTATTCTACTGTTCTGTATTCTACTGTTCTGTTCTGTATGTATTCTACTGTTCTGTACTGTTCTGTATTCTACTGTTCTGTACTGTACTGTATTATTCTACTGTTCTGTTCTGTATTCTACTGTTCTGTTCTGTTCTGTATTCTATTGTTCTGTTCTGTATTCTACTGTTCTGTACTCTGTATTGTATTCTACTGTTCTGTACTGTTCTGTTCTGTACTCTACTGTATTCTACTGTACTGTTCTGTATTCTACTGTTCTGTACTGTATTCTACTGTTCTGTACTCTACTGTCTGTTCTGTATTCTACTGTTCTGTTCTGTACTGTATTCTACTGTTCTGTTCTGTACTGTATTCTACTGTTCTGTACTCTGTATTGTACTGTTCTGTTCTGTATTCTACTGTTCTGTTGTACTGTATTCTACTGTTCTGTACTGTATTCTACTGTTCTGTTGTACTCTACTGTATTCTACTGTTCTGTTCTGTACTGTATTCTACTGTTCTGTACTGTACTCTACTGTTCTGTACTGTATTGTATTCTACTGTTCTGTATTCTCTACTGTTCTGTACTCTGTTCTCTACTGTACTGTACTGTATTCTACTGTATTCTGTTCTGTACTGTTCTGTATTATACTGTTCTGTTCTGTATTCTACTGTTCTGTTCTGTTCTGTATTATACTGTTCTGTTCTGTGTTCTGTACTGTTCTGTATTCTGTTCTGTATTCTACTGTTCTGTTCTGTTCTGTATTCTACTGTTCTGTTCTGTATTCTACTGTTCTGTTCTGTATTCTACTGTTCTGTTCTGTATTCTACTGTTCTGTTCTGTATTCTACTGTTCTGTTCTGTATTCTACTGTTCTGTTCTGTTCTGTATTCTACTGTTCTGTTCTGTATTCTACTGTTCTGTTCTGTTCTGTATTCTACTGTTCTGTTCTGTTCTGTATTCTACTGTTCTGTTCTGTTCTGTATTCTACTGTTCTGTTCTGTTCTGTATTCTACTGTTCTGTTCTGTATTCTACTGTTCTGTTCTGTATTCTGTTCTGTACTGTATTCTACTGTTCTGTTCTGTTTCTACTGTTCTGTACTGTACTGTTCTGTTCTGTTCTGTATTCTACTGTTCTGTTCTGTATTCTACTGTTCTGCTCTGTTCTGTACTCTACTGTTCTGTTCTGTATTCTACTGTTCTGTATTCTACTGTTCTGTATTCTACTGTTCTGTACTGTTCTGTATTATACTGTTCTGTTCTGTATTCTACTGTTCTGTTCTGTTCTGTATTCTACTGTTCTGTTCTGTACTGTTCTGTATTCTACTGTTCTGTTCTGTACTCTACTGTTCTGTTCTGTTCTGTATTCTACTGTTCTGTTCTGTTCTGTATTCTACTGTTCTGTTCTGTACTCTACTGTTCTGTTCTGTTCTGTATTCTACTGTTCTGTTCTGTTCTGTATTCTACTGTTCTGTTCTGTTCTGTATTCTACTGTTCTGTTCTGTTCTGTATTCTACTGTTCTGTTCTGTATTCTACTGTTCTGTATTCTACTGTTCTGTTCTGTTCTGTACTCTACTGTTCTGTACTGTATTCTACTGTTCTGTTCTGTTCTGTACTCTACTGTTCTGTACTGTTCTGTACTCTACTGTTCTGTTCTGTTCTGTATTCTACTGTTCTGTACTGTTCTGTATTCTACTGTTCTGTTCTGTAATCTACTGTTCTGTACTGTTCTGTATTCTACTGTTCTGTTCTGTACTGTTCTGTATTCTACTGTTCTGTTCTGTACTGTTCTGTTCTGTACTCTACTGTTCTGTACTGTATTCTACTGTTCTGTATTCTACTGTTCTGTTCTGTATTCTACTGTTCTGTACTGTTCTGTATTCTACTGTTCTGTACTGTACTGTATTCTACTGTTCTGTACTGTACTGTATTCTACTGTTCTGTTCTGTATTCTACTGTTCTGTTCTGTATTCTACTGTTCTGTATTCTACTGTATTCTACTGTTCTGTTCTGTTCTGTACTCTACTGTTCTGTTCTGTATTCTACTGTTCTGTTCTGTATTCTACTGTTCTGTTCTGTTCTGTATTCTACTGTTCTGTACTGTATTCTACTGTTCTGTTCTGTATTCTACTGTTCTGTTCTGTATTCTACTGTTCTGTACTGCATTCTACTGTTCTGTTCTGTATTCTACTGTTCTGTACTGTACTGTATTCTACTGTTCTGTACTGTACTCTACTGTTCTGTTCTGTATTCTACTGTTCTGTACTGTATTCTACTGTATTCTACTGTTCTGTACTGTTCTGTATTCTACTGTTGTGTACTCTACTGTATTCTACTGTTGTGTACTCTACTGTATTCTACTGTTCTGTACTCTACTGTATTCTACTGTGTTCTACTGTTCTGTCCTGTTCTGTATTCTACTGTTCTGTACTGTTCTGTATTCTACTGTTCTGTACTCTACTGTACTCTACTGTATTCTACTGTACTGTCCTGTTCTGTATTCTACTGTTGTGTACTCTACTGTATTCTACTGTTGTGTACTCTACTGTATTCTACTGTTGTGTACTCTACTGTATTCTACTGTTCTGTACTCTACTGTATTCTACTGTGTTCTACTGTTCTGTCCTGTTCTGTATTCTACTGTTCTGTCCTGTTCTGTATTCTACTGTTCTGTCCTGTTCTGTATTCTACTGTTCTGTCCTGTTCTGTATTCTACTGTTCTGTACTGTTCTGTATTCTACTGTACTCTACTGTATTCTACTGTATTCTACTGTATTCTACTGTACTGTATTCTGCTGTTCTGTTCTTTGATGTCCAAACTTGTGAAACATAGACTTGTATGATTGGTTGAGATTTTGTCCGGTCCCAGGATGATATTCCGTTAGTTCTCAGGTGTTCCCAGGTTTTTTTGGGGGGGGGGACATCACCCAATGTCATTCCACTCTTTTGGTGTTTTATTCCAGATGTCTGGATGTTGGAGATATTTTGGAGAAATTAAATATTAAAAGTTAATAAAAAATCTTTATTGTTAATAAATTACTTTTTTTTTTTATCCCCCCCGAATGTCACCGTATAATTCGCACTCTGGATTGTTCAATTCATTTGAAGAATCAGAAATGAATTGAATTCAAATTAATCTCCTGAATTGATTGGAGTGAAATGGAATTGATCCCACCCCTGATGGTAAAACTCAACAGAGTTGATTCAGTCTCTCAACGGAGCTGGTTCAGTCTCTCAACGGAGCTGGTTCAGTCTCTCAACAGAGCTGGTTCAGTCTCTCAACGGAGTTGATTCAGTCTCTCAACGGAGTTGATTCAGTCTCTCAACGGAGTTGATTCAGTCTCTCAACAGAGCTGGTTCAGTCTCTCAACAGAGTTGATTCAGTCTCTCAAATGAGTTGATTCAGTCTCTCAACAGAGCTGGTTCAGTCTCTCAACAGAGCTGATTCAGTCTCTCAACAGAGTTGATTCAGTCTCAAAACAGAGATCCCCTCTACTCTACTCTATACATGACTGATTCCCTCTCCTCTACACATGACTGATCCCCTCTACTCTACTCTATACATGACTGATCCCCTCTACTCTATACATGACTGATCCCCTCTACTCTACTCTACACATGACTGATCCCCTCTACTCTACTCTATACATGACTGATCCCCTCTACTCTACTCTATACATGACTGATCCCCTCTACTCTACTCTACACATGACTGATCCCCTCTACTCTACTCTATACATGACTGATTCCCTCTACTCTACTCTATACATGACTGATCCCCTCTACTCTACTCTATACATGACTGATCCCCTCTACTCTACTCTATACATGACTGATCCCCTCTACTCTACTCTACACATGACTGATCCCCTCTACTCTATACATGACTGATTCCCTCTACTCTACTCTACACATGACTGATTCCCTCTACTCTACTCTATACATGACTGATCCCCTCTACTCTACTCTCTACATGACTGATCCCCTCTACTCTACTCTATACATGACTGATCCCCTCTACTCTACTCTATACATGACTGATCCCCTCTACTCTACTCTACACATGACTGATCCCCTCTACTCTACTCTATACATGACTGATTCCCTCTACTCTACTCTATACATGACTGATCCCCTCTACTCTACTCTATACATGACTGATTCCCTCTACTCTACTCTATACATGACTGATCCCCTCTACTCTACTCTACACATGACTGATCCCCTCTACTCTACTCTACACATGACTGATCCCCTCTACTCTACTCTATCTACATGACTGATCCCCTCTACTCTACTCTATACATGACTGATCCCCTCTACTCTACTCTATACATGACTGATTCCCTCTACTCTACTCTATACATGACTGACCCCCTCTACTCTACTCTATACATGACTGATCTCCTCTCCTCTCCTCTCCTCTCCTCTCCTCTCATCTCCTCTACTCGTCTTGTCATCTCCTTTATTGATCCCAAACTGTAAATAAAATAAACTGAATAGATTCCTATTTTGTCATCATCATATCCTAAAATGGTTATTATTAAACTAAGGCCTGTCCCCTGTAGAGAGTCCCTTTGTCCCAGCATGCACTCCATTCTCAATATAGTGTGCTTCTAATGACCAGACCCCAAGTAGTGCACTATGTAGGGCAGTGTTTCCCATCTCCAGTCCTCCAGTCCCCCCAACAGCCCAGCTCCAGCTCCAGTCCCCCCAACAGCCCATCTCCAGTCCCCCCAACAGCCCAACTCCAGTCCTCCAGTCCCCCCAACAGCCCAGCTCCAGCTCCAGTCCCCCCAACAGCCCAACTCCAGTCCTCCAGTCCCCCTAACAGCCCATCTCCAGTCCTCCAGTCCCCCCAACAGCCCAACTCCAGTCAGTCCCCCAACAGCCCAACTCCAGCTCCAGTCCCCCAACAGCCCATCTCAGTCCTCCAGTCCCCCAACAGCCCATCTCCAGTCCTCCAGTCCCCCAGTCCCCCCCCAACAGCCCAACTCCAGTCCCCCCCAACAGCCCAACTCCTCCAGTCCCCCAACAGCCCAACTCCAGCTCCAGTCCCCCAACAGCCCAACTCCAGTCCTCCAGTCCCCCAACAGCCCTCCCTTCAGTCCTCCTGTCTCCCAACCTACAACAGCCCAACTCCAGTCCTCCAACAGTCCCCCCTAAACTCCAGTCCTCCAACTCCAGTCCTCCAGTTCCCCCAACAGCCCAACTCCAGTCCTCCAGTTCCCCCAACAGCCCAACTCCAGTCCTCCAGTACCCCAACAACCCAACTCCAGTCCTCCACTATCCCCAACAGCCCAACTCCAGTCCTCCAGTCCCCCCAATAGGCCAACTCCAGTCCTGCAGTCCAATACTGGAGTTGGGCTGTTGGGGGTAGTGGAGGACTGGAGTTGGGAAACACTGAATAGGGTGTAATTTGGGACGGAGACTGTTTCAAATCAATCCATTTCCCGTCAACTTTTTTTTGTGTATTTGTCCTTTTTAAAATGTGTATTAATTAATAAAAATGATTTAACTATTGTTGAGTGTGTAAACACATGATCACGACTAGTTGGGTATGTCCTGTAGTGTGTCCATTAGCCTGTAGTAAAAACCAGAGGGGATGTTGATGTTTATATACACTGACTGACTATGTATGTATGTAACACACTGCTCTTTGACACACAAACTGCTTTTATTGTTCTTATTCCCTGATCTGTTGACAGTTTTTATATTTTGTATTTTTCCCCCATTTTTTCTCCCCAATTCCATGGTATCCAATTGGTAGTTACAGTCTTGTCTCATCTCTGCAACTCCCGTACGGACTCGGGAGAGGCGAAGGTCGAGAGCCGCGCGTCCTCCGAGACACAACCCAAACGCACTGCTCAACCCAACACAATGCCCACTTAACCCGGAAGCCAGCCGCACCAATGTGTCGGAGGAAACACCGTAACACCTGGCGACCGTGTCAGCGTGCACTGCGCCCGGCCCGCCACAGGAGTCGCTAGAGCATGATGGGACAAGAACATCCCTGCCGGCCAAACCCTCCCCTAACCCGGACGACACTGGGCCAATTGTGCGCCTGCCCCATGGGTCTCCCGGTCACGGCCGGCTGTGACAGGGCCTGGACTTGAACCAGGATCTCTAGTAGCCTTAGACCACTACACCACTCGGGAGGCCCTTGTTGACTGGTTTTGATCATGTTGAACTTGATTGATTCTACTGTATACTGCTTTGTTCATCTTCTTCTGATCTTCTTCTGATGTAAACTTCTTGAGACCCTTTCAGATGTTGGCCTGCCGCCTGTCCTTATTCTTATAAGGTCTGTCTGTCTGTCTGTCTGTCTGTCTGTCTGTCTGTCTTTCAATAAAACATCCAGAACTAAACTTGTCGCGGTGCATTGGCTCTCTGATTCGTGTTTAACACACATGCACACCATTTTTAATGGTCACCAGAAATCCACAATAGATCATTGCTATAAAGATGTGACATCTATCGTAGGTACACTATAAAGATCCTCTCGAGACTGCAGTAATAGAGAATAGTCTGTTTTTGTACAATGCCAGGAGAAGCTAGGTTGTTTGACCGAGCCTACACAGTGCCATCGGTCCAGAAGGGTTCTGAGTGTGTTGTTTGACCTAGCCTACACAGTGCCATCGGTCCAGAGGGGTTCTGAGTGTGTTGTTTGACCTAGCCTACACAGTGCCATCGGTCCAGAAGGGTTCTGAGTGTGTTGTTTGACCGAGCCTACACAGTACCATCGGTCCAGAGGGGTTCTGAGTGTGTTGTTTGACCTAGCCTACACAGTACCATCGGTCCAGAGGGTTCTGAGTGTGTTGTTTGACCTAGCCTACACAGTGCCATCGGTCCAGAGGGTTCTGAGTGTGTTGTTTGACAGTACCATCGGTCCAGAGGGGTTCTGAGTGTGTTGTTTGACCTAGCCTACACAGTACTAGAGGGTTCACAGTACCATCGGTCCAGAGGGGTTCTGAGTGTGTTGTTTGACCTAGCCTACACAGTGCCATCGGTCCAGAAGGGTTCTGAGTGTGTTGTTTGACCTAGCCTACACAGTGCCATCGGTCCAGAAGGGTTCTGAGTGTGTTGTTTGACCGAGCCTACACAGTACCATCGGTCCAGAGGGGTTCTGAGTGTGTTGTTTGACCTAGCCTACACAGTACCATCGGTCCAGAGGGTTCTGAGTGTGTTGTTTGACCTAGCCTACACAGTACCATCGGTCCAGAGGGGTTCTGAGTGTGTTGTTTGACCTAGCCTACACAGTACCATCGGTCCAGAGGGGTTCTGAGTGTGTTGTTTGACCTAGCCTACACAGTGCCATCGGTCCAGAGGGGTTCTGAGTGTGTTGTTTGACCTAGCCTACACAGTACCATCGGTCCAGAAGGGTTCTGAGTGTGTTGTTTGACCTAGCCTACACAGTACCATCGGTCCAGAGGGGTTCTGAGTGTGTTGTTTGACCGAGCCTACACAGTGTGATCGGTCCAGAGGGGTTCTGAGTGTGTTGTTTGACCGAGCCTACACAGGGCCATCGGTCCAGAGGGGTTCTGAGTGTGTTGTTTGACCTAGCCTACACAGTGCCATCGGTCCAGAGGGGTTCTGAGTGTGTTGTTTGACCGAGCCTACACAGGGCCATCGGTCCAGAGGGGTTCTGAGTGTGTTGTTTGACCTAGCCTACACAGTGCCATCGGTCCAGAGGGGTTCTGAGTGTGTTGTTTGACCTAGCCTACACAGTGCCATCGGTCCAGAAGGGTTCTGAGTGTGTTGTTTGACCTAGCCTACACAGTGCCATCGGTCCAGAAGGGTTCTGAGTGTGTTGTTTGACCTAGCCTACTACCATCGGTCCAGAGGGGTTCTGAGTGTGTTGTTTGACCATCGTGCCATCGGTCCAGAGGGGTTCTGAGTGTGTTGTTTGACCTAGCCTACACAGTACCATCGGTCCAGAGGGGTTCTGAGTGTGTTGTTTGACCTAGCCTACACAGTACCATCGGTCCAGAGGGGTTCTGAGTGTGTTGTTTGACCTAGCCTACACAGTACCATCGGTCCAGAGGGGTTCTGAGTGTGTTGTTTGACCTAGCCTACACAGTACCATCGGTCCAGAAGGGTTCTGAGTGTGTTGTTTGACCTAGCCTACACAGTACCATCGGTCCAGAGGGGTTCTGAGTGTGTTGTTTGACCTAGCCTACACAGTACCATCGGTCCAGAGGGGTTCTGAGTGTGTTGTTTGACCTAGCCTACACAGTACCATCGGTCCAGAGGGGTTCTGAGTGTGTTGTTTGACCTAGCCTACACAGTGCCATCGGTCCAGAGGGGTTCTGAGTGTGTTGTTTGACCTAGCCTACACAGTGCCATCGGTCCAGAGGGGTTCTGAGTGTGTTGTTTGACCTAGCCTACACAGTGCCATCGGTCCAGAGGGGTTCTGAGTCACGTTGAGCCTCCAGGCTGTGTAAGGTCTATTTGACCATGTTGAGCCTCCAGGCTGTGTAAGGTCTATTTGACCACGTTGAGCCTCCAGGCTGTGTAAGGTCTATTTGACCACGTTGAGCCTCCAGGCTGTGTAAGGTCTATTTGACCACGTTGAGCCTCCAGGCTGTGTAAGGTCTATTTGACCACGTTGAGCCTCCAGGCTGTGTAAGGTCTATTTGACCACGTTGAGCCTCCAGGCTGTGTAAGGTCTATTTGACCACGTTGAGCCTCCAGGCTGTGTAAGGTCTATTTGACCACGTTGAGCCTCCAGGCTGTGTAAGGTATATTTGACCAAGAAGGAGAGTGACAGAGTTATGCATGAGATGACCTGGCCTTTAGTTTATTTTGGGTAACGGACATTAACAAACAGTACAATGTGGACCCAAGGGGATATCACTTGAAAGTATTCATTAAAACGCTTGTTTCCAAACTGGTCCTCGATGGTAAAAACAATAACGCACATAATGATTAAAAGACAAGAGTTACAAACAACCATAAATAAATAATAATAATAATAAATACATTCATTTATATTGACGTCCTAAAAAGTTGCACTATTCACGTCTCCCTAACCTTAAAAATCAACCATATTCATTAAAACAATCTATCCATTGGACATCATACCGATCCTTCAAATCAATACACCCGACCAGCACAAGTGGTTTCTCTGACTTAGACAACCTTGTCCAAATGAAAACCTTTTTACATCTGGTTCTACTTATTCTTTGCTTGATCTCCAAGGGAAGGCTACTCCATAGACACATGCCTGTATAGAGAAACACGTTCCTACCAATACTGTTTACTCTTGGGATATTACAAGACATAACACTAGCTCTGGTATTGTAACTGTGGTGGTTATAGACCATGTCAATGTGGTTTTTCATATAACCTGGGGCACGATCATTTAAGATGTCAAACATTCTGATTAAGTTTAAGTTGGTCCACTCTGGACTCCAAAGGCAACAAGCCCACTTCCAAATCTCACTTTCCTGCTAAATGTGGTCAAAAAGGTGGATAAAGTAATTGAAATGAGCTGTTTTAAAGCCAAACTGGAGTTTATAGAGCCAGACTGGAGTTCACAGAGCCAGACTGGAGTTCACAGAGCCAGACTGGAGTTCACAGAGCCAGACTGGAGTCAGACTGGAGTTCACAGAGCCAGACTGGAGTTCACAGAGTCAGACTGGAGTTCACAGAGCCAGACTGGAGTTCACAGAGCCAGACTGGAGTCCACAGAGCCAGACTGGAGTTCACAGAGCCAGACTGGAGTTCACAGAGCCAGACTGGAGTTCACAGAGCCAGACTGGAGTTCACAGAGCCAGACTGGAGTTCACAGAGCCAGACTGGAGTTCACACAGCCAGACTGTAGTGCACAGAGCCAGACTGGAGTTCACAGAGCCAGACTGGAGTTCACAGAGCCAGACTGGAGTTCACAGAGTCAGACTGGAGTTCACAGAGTCAGATTGGAGTTCACAGAGCCAGACTGGAGTTCACAGAGCCAGACTGGAGTTTACAGAGTCAGACTGGAGTTCACAGAGTCAGACTGGAGTTCACAGAGTCAAACTGGAGTTCACAGAGCCAGACTGGAGTTCACAGAGCCAGACTGGAGTTCACAGAGCCAGACTGGAGTCAGACTGGAGTTCACAGAGCCAGACTGGAGTTCACAGAGTCAGACTGGAGTTCACAGAGCCAGACTGGAGTTCACAGAGCCAGACTGGAGTTCACAGAGCCAGACTGGAGTTCATAGAGCCAGACTGGAGTTCACAGAGTCAGACTGGAGTTCACAGAGCCAGACTGGAGTCAGACTGGAGTTCATAGAGCCAGACTGGAGTTCACAGAGTCAGACTGGAGTTCACAGAGCCAGACTGGAGTTCACAGAGCCAGACTGGAGTTCACAGAGCCAGACTGGAGTTCATAGAGCCAGACTGGAGTTCACAGAGTCAGACTGGAGTTCACAGAGCCAGACTGGAGTTCACAGAGCCAGACTGGAGTTCACAGAGCCAGACTGGAGTTCACAGAGTCAGACTGGAGTTCACAGAGCCAGACTGGAGTTCACAGAGCCAGACTGGAGATCACAGAGCCAGACTGGAGTTCACAGAGCCAGACTGGAGTTCACAGAGCCAGACTGGAGTTCACAGAGTCAGACTGGAGTTCACAGAGTCAGACTGGAGTTCACAGAGCCAGACTGGAGTTCACAGAGCCAGACTGGAGTTCACAGAGCCAGACTGGAGTTCACAGAGCCAGACTGGAGTCAGACTGGAGTTCACAGAGCCAGACTGGAGTTCACAGAGTCAGACTGGAGTTCACAGAGCCAGACTGGAGTTCACAGAGCCAGACTGGAGTTCACAGAGCCAGACTGGAGTTCATAGAGCCAGACTGGAGTTCACAGAGTCAGACTGGAGTTCACAGAGCCAGACTGGAGTTCACAGAGCCAGACTGGAGTTCACAGAGCCAGACTGGAGTTCACAGAGTCAGACTGGAGTTCACAGAGCCAGACTGGAGTTCACAGAGCCAGACTGGAGATCACAGAGCCAGACTGGAGTTCACAGAGCCAGACTGGAGTTCACAGAGCCAGACTGGAGTTCACAGAGCCAGACTGGAGTTCACAGAGCCAGACTGGAGTTCACAGAGCCAGACTGTAGTGCACAGAGCCAGACTGGAGTTCACAGAGCCAGACTGGAGTTCACAGAGCCAGACTGGAGTTCACAGAGCCAGACTGGAGTTCACAGAGCCAGACTGGAGTCAGACTGGAGTTCACAGAGCCAGACTGGAGTTCACAGAGTCAGACTGGAGTTCACAGAGCCAGACTGGAGTTCACAGAGTCAGACTGGAGTTCACAGTGCCAGACTGGAGTCAGACTGGAGTTCACAGAGCCAGACTGGAGCCAGACTGGAGTTCACAGAGCCAGACTGGAGCCAGACTGGAGTTCACAGAGCCAGACTGGAGTTCACAGAGCCAGACTGGAGTTCACAGAGCCAGACTGGAGTTCACAGAGCCAGACTGGAGTTCATAAAAAGACTGTTTACCAGAAGGTATCCCTCAAGTTGATTACAAACTCATCTCTCAACAACTTTGGATGAGGTTCTGAGGTTTGACACAGGCCTGTAGTTTCCTACATTTGTTTTACTGCTCTTCTTGTGGAGTGAAACCAGGCTGTTTTGAGATCCTTGGGGAATTGACCACTGCTAATAGAAAGGTTTATAATATGCATTATCATTTTTGCAGTGACACGAGCACTATCCTTTATGAATCTTGCAGGTTATCCAGCCCAGTTGCTTTGTTGGTGCTCATCAAGCATAGTAGATTGGCAATGTTGTCCTCTGTCACCTCCTCTGTCACAGCTCAAACTAATCATTAGTGATCCTTTGATGTGGTACAAGTTGATAATAAAGACTGTCCATAGTGTCCAGAGCAGGTGGGTAACTTCTTAACCAGAGATGAGGCTGAGAGTGGTTAAAATTGTGTTAAAAGTTCAGTAGAGTTACCAGCCTCAAAAATATGCAAAATACTGCACCTCAGATTGCAGCCCAATCACCAGACCTCAACACAATTGAGATGGTTTGGGGATGAGTTGAGTGAAGGAGTGAAGGACCGCAGAGTGAAGGAAAAGCAGCCAACAAGTGCTCAGCATATGTGGGAACTCCTTCAAGACTGTTGGAAAAGCATTCCTCTTGAAGCTGGTTGAGAAAATGCCAAGAGTGTGCAAAGGTGTCATCAAGGTAAAGGGTGGCTCCTTTGAAGAATCTAAAATGTATTTAGATTTTTTTTAAATACTTTTTTGGTTACTATATGATTCCATATGTGTTATTTCATAGTTTTGATGTCTTCACTATTATTCTATAATGTAGAAAAAAGTTTTTAAAAAAGAAAAAAGAAAAAAAGAACAACCCTTGAATGGGTAGGTGTGTCCAAACTTTTGACTGGTACTATATGTTTCAGTAAGATTAGTTTTTTAAAATGTAATTGCAATGGTTATCAACTGTACTGCAGGGATGCAATGTAAGTCGCAGAAAATTGAAGTTGTGGTGGCAGCTGCAGAGAGGTATTTGTGTGCGCGAGACTTGAAGTGAGAAGAGTTACAGGGTGTGTTCAGTGATGGTGTCCCATCCTTTCAGTCTGTTGGCCTGAGGTAGGACTAGATAGATTTAAATAGTGGAGAAGGTTTTTGTTTTTTTGTGAGTGTAGTGTTAGGTAGTACGGTATTTTGTTTTTGTTGTTTTTAAGCAAAGTATAAGGGCGTTATACTCCAGTCCAGTAGGTGGCGGTAAATGCAACATGTATTGGATACCCGTCGCCGTTAAACCTCATCGAAGAAGAAATAGGTGCTGGCTGCAAGCGGTGGAATACCCGGCCGGTAACCGTCCAGCAGTGTGAAAATTCAGTCCATCCTTCAACAGATGAATAACGGACAATAACGTTAAGATTAGTTTTGAAGTTAGTTAGCTAAGCGTTTTTTTTTTGTTGTCTTGTATTTGAAAAATACAAATATATATATATATAAATATATATACTACGGACCAGGCCCCGAGTAATATCGGATGTGGTGAGTCCTGCATACTTATATCGCCAATGTTAACTACTGTAGATGGCTACTGAAAAGGTCGAGTTCTCCCCCCATAAGTGGCTTTAACTAGCTACTTCTTAACAACTTTAGCCTAAATTAACACAGAGAAAATATCGACACATGTTCTACTTGATAGATAACAACGGACAGCCCATTTGTATTATCATCTGTATAACAAACTGGGTTAATAACGTCAGCTAATTAGTTAGCTCTAACTCTTTTACTGTAACGTCGTTTTGCATAAACTAACGGATTCAGCTCGTCAGCTAGCCACCAAACCAGCTAGCCACCTAGTCAGCTAGCCACCTAACCAACTAGCCACCTAACCAACTAGCCACCTAGTCAGCTAGCCACCTAACCAACTAGCCACCAAACCAGCTAGTCAGCTAGCCACCTAACCAACTAGCCACCTAGTCAGCTAGCCACCTAACCAACTAGCCACCTAACCAACTAGCCACCTAGTCAGCTAGCCACCTAACCAACTAGCTACCTAACCAACTAGCCACCTAGTCAGCTAGCCACCTAACCAACTAGCCACCAAACCAGCTAGTCAGCTAGCCACCTAACCAACTAGCCACCTAGTCAGCTAGCCACCTAACCAACTAGCCACCTAACCAACTAGCCACCTAGTCAGCTAGCCACCTAACCAACTAGCTACCTAACCAACTAGCCACCTAGTCAGCTAGCCACCTAACCAACTAGCCACCTAACCAACTAGCCACCTAGTCAGCTAGCCACCTAACCAACTAGCCACCTAACCAACTAGCCACCTAGTCAGCTAGCCACCTAGCATGCTTGGCTAGTTGAACTGCGTCCTCGGCTTTTGTTAAGATCATGGATCCAGGAGCAGCTTTAGCTAAACTACCCATGCCATTAATAACGCTTGTAAACCAACTCGCAAGGCAACGACCAAAAAAGGGGGGGGGGGACATTTTAACAAGTGTCCCATGTGCACGGAGAATATGTTGTACTCATGCAGAAGAGAATCCATTTCCACTTTCTTGCTATGACAAGAGATCCGACCCCCCCAGGCCTCTCTTCCTCTGCACCCCCCCAGGACTCTCTTCCTCTGCACCCCCCAGGCCTCTCTTCCTCTGCACCCCCCAGGCCTCTCTTTCTCTGCACCCCCCGGGCCTCTCTTCCTCTGCACCCCCGGGCCTCTCTTCCTCTGCACCCCCGGGCCTCTCTTCCTCTGCACCCCCAGGCCTCTCTTCCTCTGCACCCCCGGGCCTCTCTTCCTCTGCACCCCCGGGCCTCTCTTCCTCTGCACCCCCGGGCCTCTCTTCCTCTGCACCCCCGGGCCTCTCTTCCTCTGCACCCCCGGGCCTCTCTTCCTCTGCACACTTGGGCCTTTGTGATTTGCCAACCACCCCCTCCCCCAACACTGATTCGCTTCAATTTTCCCAAGAATGCTGTCTCCCCCCCCCCACACCGAACCCCAATATGTGGCAGAGCAGTTCCATATCATTCACTTGGCTTGTGAGCCATCTATTCCAGCATGCTATTGTTTGTAATTATTTGTGGGAGCATGTAGGGAAAAAAAATGGATTATACAGCTAACTTAAGTTCAGTCTCAGGTTGATTTTGACCCAGTGATGTGATCTTTAACATTTAACAAGCAAACACATCACTGCCCCCATAGCGCGCAGATGGAAGGAGCCAGATCTCTCAGGGTGTTTAAAGGAAGCTGTAACCACATTGATTGAACATGTGGATTTGCATTCGTATACGCATCAAATCTAACTTTATTTGCCACATGCCCAGAATACAACAAGTGTAGACTTTACTGTGAAATGCTGACCCTGACCAAGTTCAAGAAGAAGAAAATATTTATCAAGTAGAACAAAATAAAAAGTAATAATAAACAGTAGCACAATAAGAATAACAATAACGAGTCTATATACAGGGGGTATCGGTACTGAGTCTATGTGGAGGCTATATACAGGGGGTATCGGTACTGAGTCAGTGTGGAGGCTATATACAGGGGGTATCGGTACTGAGTCTATGTGGAGGCTATATACAGGGGGTACCGGTACTGAGTCAGTGTGGAGGCTATATACAGGGGGTATCGGTACTGAGTCAGTGTGGAGGCTATATACAGGGGGTACTGGTACAGAGTCAATGTGGAGGCTATATATAGGGGGTACCGGTACAGAGTCAGTGTGGAGGCTATATATAGGGGGTACCGGTACAGAGTCAATGTGGAGGCTATATACAGGGGGTACCGGTACAGAGTGAGTGTGGAGGCTATATATAGGGGGTACCGGTATAGAGTCAATGTGGAGGCTATATACAGGGGGTACCGGTACAGAGTCAATGTGGAGGCTATATACAGGGGGTACCGGTACAGAGTCAATGTGGAGGCTATATACAGGGTGTTACGGTACAGAGTCAATGTGGAGGCTATATACAGGGGGTACCGGTACAGAGTCAATGTGGAGGCTATATACAGGGGGTACCGGTACAGAGTCAATGTGGAGGATATATACAGGGGGTACCGGTACAGAGTCTATGTGGAGGCTATATACAGGGTGTTACGGTACAGAGTCAATGTGGAGGCTATATACAGGGGGTACCAGTACAGAGTCAATGTGGAGGCTATAAACAGGGGGTACCGGTACAGAGTCAGTGTGGAGGCTATATACAGGGGGTACCAGTACAGAGTCAATGTGGAGGCTATATACAGGGGGTACCGGTACAGAGTCAATGTGGAGGCTACATACAGGGGGTACCGGTACAGAGTCAATGTGGAGGCTATATACAGGGGGTACTGGTACAGAGTCAATGTGGAGGCTATATACAGGGGGTACCGGTACAGAGTCAATGTGGAGGCTATATACAGGGTGTTACGGTACAGAGTCAATGTGGAGGCTATATACAGGGGGGTACCGTACAGAGTCAATGTGGAGGCTATATACAGGGGGTACTGTACAGAGTCAATGTGGAGGCTATATACAGGGTGTTACGGTACAGAGTCAATGTGAGGCTATATACAGGGGGTACCAGTACAGAGTCAATGTGGAGGCTATAAACAGGGGGTACCGGTACAGAGTCAGTGTGGAGGATATATACAGGGGGTACTGGTACAGAGTCAATGTGGAGGCTATATACAGGGGGTACCGGTACAGAGTCAGTGTGGAGGCTATATATAGGGGTACGGTACAGAGTCAATGTGGAGGCTATATACAGGGGTACCGGTACAGAGTCAATGTGGAGGCTATATACAGGGTGTTACGGTACAGAGTCAATGTGGAGGCTATATACAGGGGGTACCGGTACAGAGTCAATGTGGAGGCTATATACAGGGGGGTACCCACAGAGTCAATGTGGAGGATATATACAGGGGTACCGGTACAGAGTCTATGTGGAGGCTATATACAGGGGGTACCGGTACAGAGTCAATGTGGAGGCTATATACAGGGGGTACCGGTACAGAGTCAATGTGGAGGCTATATACAGGGTGTTACGGTACAGAGTCAATGTGGAGGCTATATACAGGGGGTACCAGTACAGAGTCAATGTGGAGGCTATATACAGGGGGTACCAGTACAGAGTCAGTGTGGAGGATATATACGGGGGTACTGGTACAGAGTCAATGCGGAGGCTATATACAGGGGGTACCGGTACAGAGTCAGTGTGGAGGATATATACAGGGGGTACTGGTACAGAGTCAATGTGGAGGCTATATACAGGGGGTACCGGTACAGAGTCAGTGTGGAGGCTATATATAGGGGGTACCGGTACAGAGTCAATGTGGAGGCTATATACAGGGGGTACCGGTACAGAGTCAGTGTGGAGGATATATACAGGGGGTACCGGTACAGAGTCAGTGTGGAGGATATATACAGGGGGTACTGGTACAGAGTCAATGCGGAGGCTATATACAGGGGGTACCGGTACAGAGTCAATGTGGAGGCTATATACAGGGGGTACCGGTACAGAGTCAATGTGGAGGCTATATACAGGGTGTTACGGTACAGAGTCAATGTGGAGGCTATATACAGGGGGTACCGGTACAGAGTCAATGTGGAGGCTATATACAGGGGGTACCGGTACAGAGTCAATGTGGAGGATATATACAGGGGGTACCGGTACAGAGTCTATGTGGAGGCTATATACAGGGGGTACCGGTACAGAGTCAATGTGGAGGCTATATACAGGGGGTACCGGTACAGAGTCAATGTGGAGGCTATATACAGGGTGTTACGGTACAGAGTCAATGTGGAGGCTATATACAGGGGGTACCAGTACAGAGTCAGTGTGGAGGATATATACAGGGGGTACTGGTACAGAGTCAATGCGGAGGCTATATACAGGGGGTACCGGTACAGAGTCAGTGTGGAGGATATATACAGGGGGTACTGGTACAGAGTCAATGCGGAGGCTATATACAGGGAGTATCGGTACTGAGTCAGTGTGGAGGATATATACAGGGGGTACCTGTACAGAGTCAATGTGGAGGCTATATACAGGGGGTACCGGTACAGAGTCAATGTGGAGGCTATATACAGGGTGTACCGGTACAGAGTCAGTGTGGAGGATATATACAGGGGGTACTGGTACAGAGTCAATGCGGAGGCTATATACAGGGGGTATCGGTACTGAGTCAGTGTGGAGGATATATACAGGGGGTACCTGTACAGAGTCAATGTGGAGGCTATATACAGGGGGTACCGGTACAGAGTCAATGTGGAGGCTATATACAGGGTACCAGGTACAGAGTCAATGTGGAGGCTATATACAGGGGGTACTGGTACAGAGTCAATGTGGAGGCTATATACAGGGTGTTACGGTACAGAGTCAATGTGGAGGCTATATGTACAGGGGGTACCGGTACAGAGTCAATGTGGAGGCTATATACAGGGGGTACCGGTACAGAGTCAATGTGGAGGCTATATACAGGGGGTACCGGTACAGAGTCAATGTGGAGGCTACATACAGGGGGTACCGGTACAGAGTCAGTGTGGAGGATATATACAGGGGGTACTGGTACAGAGTCAATGTGGAGGCTATATACAGGGGGTACCGGTACAGAGTCAGTGGAGGCTATATACAGGGGGTACGGTACAGAGTCAATGTGGAGGCTATATACAGGGGGTTACCGGTACAGAGTCAATGTGGAGACTATATACAGGGGTTACGGTACAGAGTCAATGTGGAGGCTATATACAGGGGTTACGGTACAGAGTCAATGTGGAGGCTATATACAGGGGGTTACGGTACAGAGTCAATGTGGAGGCTATATACAGGGGGTACCGGTACAGAGTCAATGTGGAGGCTATATACAGGTGTTACGGTACAGAGTCAATGTGGAGGCTATATACAGGGGTACCGGTACAGAGTCAATGTGGAGGCTATATACAGGGGGTACCGGTACAGAGTCAATGTGGAGGATATATACAGGGGGTACCGGTACAGAGTCTATGTGGAGGCTATATACAGGGGGTACCGGTACAGAGTCAATGTGGAGGCTATATACAGGGGGTACCGGTACAGAGTCAATGTGGAGGCTATATACAGGGTGTTATGGTACAGAGTCAATGTGGAGGCTATATACAGGGGGTACCAGTACAGAGTCAATGTGGAGGCTATATACAGGGGGTACCAGTACAGAGTCAGTGTGGAGGATATATACAGGGGGTACCGGTACAGAGTCAATGTGGAGGCTATATACAGGGTGTTACGGTACAGAGTCAATGTGGAGGCTATATACAGGGGGTACCAGTACAGAGTCAATGTGGAGGCTATATACAGGGGGTACCAGTACAGAGTCAGTGTGGAGGATATATACGGGGGTACTGGTACAGAGTCAATGCGGAGGCTATATACAGGGGGTACCGGTACAGAGTCAGTGTGGAGGATATATACAGGGGGTACTGGTACAGAGTCAATGTGGAGGCTATATACAGGGGGTACCGGTACAGAGTCAGTGTGGAGGCTATATATAGGGGGTACCGGTACAGAGTCTATGTGGAGGCTATATACAGGGTGTTACGGTACAGAGTCAATGTGGAGGCTATATACAGGGGGTACCAGTACAGAGTCAATGTGGAGGCTATATACAGGGGGTTGCGGTACAGAGTCAGTGTGGAGGATATATACAGGGGTACCGGTACAGAGTCAATGTGGAGGATATATACAGGGGGTACTGGTACAGAGTCAATGCGGAGGCTATATACAGGGGGTACCGGTACAGAGTCAATGTGGAGGCTATATACAGGGGGTACCGGTACAGAGTCAATGTGGAGGCTATATACAGGGTGTTACGGTACAGAGTCAATGTGGAGGCTATATACAGGGGGTACCGGTACAGAGTCAATGTGGAGGCTATATACAGGGGTACCGGTACAGAGTCAATGTGGAGGATATATACAGGGGTACCGGTACAGAGTCTATGTGGAGGCTATATACAGGGGGTACCGGTACAGAGTCAATGTGGAGGCTATATACAGGGGGTACCGGTACAGAGTCAATGTGGAGGCTATATACAGGGTGTTATGGTACAGAGTCAATGTGGAGGCTATATACAGGGGGTACCAGTACAGAGTCAATGTGGAGGCTATATACAGGGGGTACCAGTACAGAGTCAGTGTGGAGGATATATACAGGGGGTACCGGTACAGAGTCAATGTGGAGGCTATATACAGGGGGTACCGGTACAGAGTCAATGTGGAGGATATATACAGGGGGTACCGGTACAGAGTCTATGTGGAGGCTATATACAGGGGGTACCGGTATAGAGTCAATGTGGAGGCTATATACAGGGGGTTACGGTACAGAGTCAATGTGGAGACTATATACAGGGGGTTACGGTACAGAGTCAATGTGGAGGCTATATACAGGGGGTTACGGTACAGAGTCAATGTGGAGGCTATATACAGGGGGTTACGGTACAGAGTCAATGTGGAGGCTATATACAGGGGGTACCGGTACAGAGTCAATGTGGAGGCTATATACAGGGTGTTACGGTACAGAGTCAATGTGGAGGCTATATACAGGGGGTACCGGTACAGAGTCAATGTGGAGGCTATATACAGGGGGGTACCGGTACAGAGTCAATGTGGAGGATATATACAGGGGGTACGGTACAGAGTCTATGTGGAGGCTATATACAGGGGGTACCGGTACAGAGTCAATGTGGAGGCTATATACAGGGGTACCGGTACAGAGTCAATGTGGAGGCTATATACAGGGTGTTATGGTACAGAGTCAATGTGGAGGCTATATACAGGGGTACCAGTACAGAGTCAATGTGGAGGCTATATACAGGGGTACCAGTACAGAGTCAGTGTGGAGGATATATACAGGGGTACCGGTACAGAGTCAATGTGGAGGCTATATACAGGGGGTTACGGTACAGAGTCAATGTGGAGGATATATACAGGGGTACCGGTACAGAGTCTATGTGGAGGCTATATACAGGGGTACCGGTACAGAGTCAATGTGGAGGCTATATACAGGGGTACCGGTACAGAGTCAATGTGGAGGCTATATACAGGGTGTTATGGTACAGAGTCAATGTGGAGGCTATATACAGGGGGTACCAGTACAGAGTCAATGTGGAGGCTATATACAGGGGGTACCAGTACAGAGTCAGTGTGGAGGATATATACAGGGGTACCGGTACAGAGTCAATGTGGAGGCTATATACAGGGGGTACCGGTACAGAGTCAATGTGGAGGATATATACAGGGGGTACCGGTACAGAGTCTATGTGGAGGCTATATACAGGGGGTACCGGTATAGAGTCAATGTGGAGGCTATATACAGGGGGTTACGGTACAGAGTCAATGTGGAGACTATATACAGGGGGTTACGGTACAGAGTCAATGTGGAGGCTATATACAGGGGGTTACGGTACAGAGTCAATGTGGAGGCTATATACAGGGGGTTACGGTACAGAGTCAATGTGGAGGCTATATACAGGGGGTACCGGTACAGAGTCAATGTGGAGGCTATATACAGGGTGTTACGGTACAGAGTCAATGTGGAGGCTATATACAGGGGGTACCGGTACAGAGTCAATGTGGAGGCTATATACAGGGGGTACCGGTACAGAGTCAATGTGGAGGATATATACAGGGGGTACCGGTACAGAGTCTATGTGGAGGCTATATACAGGGGGTACCGGTACAGAGTCAATGTGGAGGCTATATACAGGGGGTACCGGTACAGAGTCAATGTGGAGGCTATATACAGGGTGTTATGGTACAGAGTCAATGTGGAGGCTATATACAGGGGGTACCAGTACAGAGTCAATGTGGAGGCTATATACAGGGGGTACCAGTACAGAGTCAGTGTGGAGGATATATACAGGGGGTACCGGTACAGAGTCAATGTGGAGGCTATATACAGGGTGTTACGGTACAGAGTCAATGTGGAGGCTATATACAGGGGGTACCAGTACAGAGTCAATGTGGAGGCTATATACAGGGGGTACCAGTACAGAGTCAGTGTGGAGGATATATACGGGGGTACTGGTACAGAGTCAATGCGGAGGCTATATACAGGGGGTACCGGTACAGAGTCAGTGTGGAGGATATATACAGGGGGTACTGGTACAGAGTCAATGTGGAGGCTATATACAGGGGGTACCGGTACAGAGTCAGTGTGGAGGCTATATATAGGGGGTACCGGTACAGAGTCTATGTGGAGGCTATATACAGGGTGTTACGGTACAGAGTCAATGTGGAGGCTATATACAGGGGGTACCAGTACAGAGTCAATGTGGAGGCTATATACAGGGGGTACCGGTACAGAGTCAGTGTGGAGGATATATACAGGGGGTACCGGTACAGAGTCAGTGTGGAGGATATATACAGGGGGTACTGGTACAGAGTCAATGCGGAGGCTATATACAGGGGGTACCGGTACAGAGTCAATGTGGAGGCTATATACAGGGGGTACCGGTACAGAGTCAATGTGGAGGCTATATACAGGGTGTTACGGTACAGAGTCAATGTGGAGGCTATATACAGGGGGTACCGGTACAGAGTCAATGTGGAGGCTATATACAGGGGGTACCGGTACAGAGTCAATGTGGAGGATATATACAGGGGTACCGGTACAGAGTCTATGTGGAGGCTATATACAGGGGTACCGGTACAGAGTCAATGTGGAGGCTATATACAGGGGTACCGGTACAGAGTCAATGTGGAGGCTATATACAGGGTGTTACGGTACAGAGTCAATGTGGAGGCTATATACAGGGGTACGTACAGAGTCAATGTGGAGGCTACATACAGGGGGTACCGGTACAGAGTCAGTGTGGAGGATATATACAGGGGGTACTGGTACAGAGTCAATGTGGAGGCTATATACAGGGGGTACCGGTACAGAGTCAGTGTGGAGGCTATATATAGGGGGTACCGGTATAGAGTCAATGTGGAGGCTATATACAGGGGGTTACGGTACAGAGTCAATGTGGAGACTATATACAGGGGTACCGGTACAGAGTCAATGTGGAGGCTATATACAGGGGGTTACGGTACAGAGTCAATGTGGAGGCTATATACAGGGGGTTACGGTACAGAGTCAATGTGGAGACTATATACAGGGGGTACCGGTACAGAGTCAATGTGGAGGCTATATACAGGGGGCACCGGTACCGAGTCAATGTGGAGGCTATATACAGGGGGCACTGGTACAGAGTCAATGTGGAGACTATATACAGGGGGTAACGGTACAGAGTCAATGTGGAGGCTATATACAGGGGGTTACGGTACAGAGTCAATGTGGAGACTATATACAGGGGGTACCGGTACAGAGTCAATGTGGAGGCTATATACAGGGGGTTACGGTACAGAGTCAATGTGGAGGCTATATACAGGGGGCACCGGTACCGAGTCAGTGTGCGGGGGTACAGGCTAGTTGAGGTAATCTGTACATGTAGGTGGGGGCGAAGTGACTATGCATAGATAATAAACAAACAGAGTAGCAGCATTGTACAAGAGGAGGGGGGGGGTGTAAATAGTCCGGTGGCGGTTTGTAGGACTTGTTCATCAGTCTAATGGCTTGGGGGTAGAAGCTGTTGAGGAGCCTTTCGGTCCTAGACTTGGTGCTCCGGTACAGCTTGCTGTGCGGTAGCAGAGAAAACAGTCTATAACTGTTGGGTGACTGGAGTCTCTGACTCTGCCTGTTATACAGGATTAAAGACAGGTCCTGGATTAAAAGTCCCAAAGTTACACCTAACTATATCTATTGTATTAGTTATTCCGTAAAACCGATCAGAATTTCAAAGAATGCCGAAGCCGTGCCAGAATTGTTTTCTTGCGGGGTGTGACGTAATATGGCCTATTTACTATAAAATGTTATAACATTTTAACTATATTTACTATACCGTAAACTATATTTACTATACCGTGAACTATATTTACTATACCGTAAACTATATTTACTATACCGTGAACTATATTTACTATACCGTAAACTATATTTACTATACCGTGAACTATATTTACTATACCGTAAACTATATTTACTATACCGTGAACTATATTTACTATACCGTGAACTATATTTACTATACCGTAAACTATATTTACTATACCGTAAACTATATTTACTACACCGTGAACTATATTTACTATACCGTAAACTATATTTACTACACCGTAAACTATGTTTACTATACCGTGAACTATATTTACTATACCGTGAACTATATTTACTATACCGTGAACTATATTTACTATACCGTAAACTATATTTACTATACCGTAAACTATATTTACTATACCGTGAACTATATTTACTATACCGTAAACTATATTTACTATACCGTAAACTATATTTACTGTACCGTAAACTATATTTACTATACCGTGACCTATATTTACTATACCGTGAACTATATTTACTATACCGTGAACTATATTTACTACACCGTAAACTATATTTACTATACCGTAAACTATATTTACTATACCGTAAACTATATTTACTACACCGTAAACTATATTTACTATACCGTGAACTATATTTACTATACCGTGAACTATATTTACTATACCGTAAACTATATTTACTATACCGTAAACTATATTTACTATACCGTGAACTATATTTACTATACCGTAAACTATATTTACTATACCGTGAACTATATTTACTATACCTTACTATACCGTAAACTATATTTACTATACCGTAAACTATATTTACTACACCGTAAACTATATTTACTATACCGTGAACTATATTTACTATACCGTAAACTCCAACAGAAATGCAGGGTCATTTAAACACCCTGGAAAAGTCATGGAGTTTGAAGTTTTTTCCCCAGGCCTGGAAAAGTTCTGGAAAATGATAAAAGTAATTGAAATTAATTTAATTTCTGTTTAATGTAATTTAATTTATGCAGTTTTAAAATATTTGATCAATAAAGTCAACCATCCTCCAGGAGAGATAATGGGTGGTCCACCATCCTCCAGGAGAGATAATGGGTGGTCCACCATCCTCCAGGAGAGATAATGGGTGGTCAACCATCCTCCAGGAGAGATAATGGGTGGTCCACCATCCTCCAGGAGAGATAATGGGTGGTCAACCATCCTCCAGGAGAGATAATGGGTGGTCAACCATCCTCCAGGAGAGATAATGGGTGGTCCACCATCCGCCAGGAGAGATAATGGGTGGTCCACCATCCTCCAGGAGAGATAATGGGTGGTCCACCATCCTCCAGGAGAGATAATGGGTGGTCCACCATCCTCCAGGAGAGATAATGGGTGGTCAACCATCCTCCAGGAGAGATAATGGGTGGTCAACCATTCTCCAGGAGGGATAATGGGTGGTCAACCATCCTCCAGGAGGGATAATGGGTGGTCAACCGTCCTCCGGGAGGGATAATGGGTGGTCAACCATCCTCCGGGAGAGATAATGGGTGGTCCACCATCCTCCAGGAGAGATAATGGGTGGTCAACCATCCTCCAGGAGAGATAATGGGTGTGCAGGCTTTTATCCGACCATTTCTACTGACCCTGCGTGCCAGTTATGATATTCATACGCATATTTCGTGAAACATTTTCATTTACTTTATAATGATCTTCATATTGCAATGTCATGTGGTTAATCAAAATTCTATCTAAATTAAAATGGATACAAATCTAACAGTAACTTCTATTGCCAATATGTAAACATAGCCTACATAAAGCCAACAAATAAAAACATTGCAGCCTGCAGGTAGAAAATATCCTGATTTAAAAAATAAATATCCTATAAATCACATTGGCTATCCATGGCCTGTCTGGAAGGAACTTGAAATATTGAATCAACTATTAACTTGGGTCTGGCCTGAAGCTAGCACTAGTAAACTTGCAACATTACATAAAATATTCTGGGCCCTTAGCGTTTCCTGCCCCGGTGAGCTCCAGACAGACACAGCTGTAGTCTATAAGAAGTAATCAGGTAGGTGTTTTATAACATTTCTACCGGATCAGAGCATCAAATTTCCCCCCCCTCCCCCCTTTCATGCTGAGTGGTTATTGAAAGGGAGAGGGCTGAAATGTGTTTTCTAATAGGATACGTTGACGAACTAGTGTCATTCTCAATGGATGTAAAAAATAAAAACAGACTTCGTTTACTTGCTTTTTGAGGCCGAAGAGAGAGATATTTTGAGAAGCTCCACAGTGATGGGGAGTTAAGACAATCAGAAATAGTATCACATCCCCAAAGGGGCACATTTTATAGGCCTACATTTGCACACAGACAGGCCAGGTAGCCCAGTTCTATCTGTAGGCAGGTGCGTGTCCTTACTCAACATTGACGCTCCAAACAAAAGACAATGAATAAATTGACAACTTGTAAACAGAATGAAATCAACCTAAACGTATTTCTCACAACTGTAGGTTGTGCGCTCTGCAAACAACGTGTCCACTGTTACAATGACAACTGTAAAAACTTGAATAATCATATATTGAATGCATTAACATAAATTACTATAACCAAACAAACCTTGTAGATTTGAAATTATGGTAATTAATGGTAAATGTACTACTGGTGTGCCATCCCCGCAGCCTCCACAATGGATTAGTCCACTCAGAAGGGCTTTATAAATACATTTGATTTGATTGGTGGTGATTTGAAAAGGTGTTTCTTTGTTGAAAGTGATTTACATTTTTACAGATCATGACACACGAATGCAAAATGGAAAATGCTGTGTAGCAGGTAGCTAGTGGTTAGAGCAGGTAGCCTAGTGGTTAGAGACAGGTAGCCTAGTGGTTAGAACAGGTAGCCTAGTGGTTAGAGCAGGTAGCCTAGTGGTTAGAGCAGGTAGCCTAGTGGTTAGAGCAGGTAGCCTAGTGGTTAGAGACAGGTAGCCTAGTGGTTAGAACAGGTAGCCTAGTGGTTAGAGCAGGTAGCCTAGTGGTTAGAACAGGTAGCCTAGTGGTTAGAGCAGGTAGCCTAGTGGTTAGAGCAGGTAGCCTAGTGGTTAGAGCAGGTAGCCTAGTGGTTAGAACAGGTAGCCTAGTGGTTAGAGCAGGTAGCCTAGTGGTTAGAGACAGGTAGCCTAGTGGTTAGAGCAGGTAGCCTAGTGGTTAGAGCAGGTAGCCTAGTGGTTAGAGCAGGTAGCCTAGTGGTTAGAGCAGGTAGCCTAGTGGTTAGAGCAGGTAGTCTAGTGGTTAGAGCAGGTAGCCTAGTGGTTAGAGCAGGTAGCCTAGTGGTTAGAGCAGGTAGCCTAGTGGTTAGAGACAGGTAGCCTAGTGGTTAGAGCAGGTAGCATAGTGGTTAGAGCAGGTAGCCTAGTGGTTAGAGACAGGTAGCCTAGTGGTTAGAGACAGGTAGCCTAGTGGTTAGAGACAGGTAGCCTAGTGGTTAGAGCAGGTAGCCTAGTGGTTAGAGCAGGTAGCCTAGTGGTTAGAGCAGGTAGCCTAGTGGTTAGAGACAGGTAGCCTAGTGGTTAGAGACAGGTAGCCTGGTGGTTAGAGCAGGTAGCCTAGTGGTTAGAGCAGGTAGCCTAGTGGTTAGAGCAGGTAGCCTAGTGGTTAGAGCAGGTAGCCTAGTGGTTAGAGCAGGTAGTCTAGTGGTTAGAGCAGGTAGCCTAGTGGTTAGAGACAGGTAGCCTAGTGGTTAGAACAGGTAGCCTAGTGGTTAGAACAGGTAGCCTAGTGGTTAGAACAGGTAGCCTAGTGGTTAGAGCGGGTAGCCTAGTGGTTAGAGCAGGTAGTCTAGTGGTTAGAGACAGGTAGCCTAGTGGTTAGAGCAGGTAGTCTAGTGGTTAGAGACAGGTAGCCTAGTGGTTAGAGCAGGTAGCCTAGTGGTTAGAGCAGGTAGCCTAGTGGTTAGAGCAGGTAGCCTAGTGGTTAGAGCAGGTAGCCTAGTGGTTAGAGCCTAGTGGTTAGAGCAGGTAGCCTAGTGGTTAGAGCAGGTAGCCTAGTGGTTAGAGCAGGTAGCCTAGTGGTTAGAGCAGGTAGCCTAGTGGTTAGAGCAGGTAGCCTAGTGGTTAGAGACAGGTAGCCTAGTGGTTAGAGACAGGTAGCCTGGTGGTTAGAGCAGGTAGCCTAGTGGTTAGAGCAGGTAGCCTAGTGGTTAGAGCAGGTAGCCTAGTGGTTAGAGCAGGTAGTCTAGTGGTTAGAGCAGGTAGCCTAGTGGTTAGAGACAGGTAGCCTAGTGGTTAGAACAGGTAGCCTAGTGGTTAGAACAGGTAGCCTAGTGGTTAGAACGGGTAGCCTAGTGGTTAGAGCGGGTAGCCTAGTGGTTAGAGCAGGTAGTCTAGTGGTTAGAGACAGGTAGCCTAGTGGTTAGAGCAGGTAGTCTAGTGGTTAGAGACAGGTAGCCTAGTGGTTAGAGCAGGTAGCCTAGTGGTTAGAGCAGGTAGCCTAGTGGTTAGAGCAGGTAGCCTAGTGGTTAGAGCAGGTAGCCTAGTGGTTAGAGCCTAGTGGTTAGAGCAGGTAGCCTAGTGGTTAGAGCTGGTTAGAGCAGGTAGTCTAGTGGTTAGAGCAGGTAGTCTAGTGGTTAGAGCAGGTAGCCTAGTGGTTAGAGACAGGTAGCCTAGTGGTTAGAGCAGGTAGCCTAGTGGTTAGAGCAGGTAGCCTAGTGGTTAGAGCAGGTAGCCTAGTGGTTAGAGACAGGTAGCCTAGTGGTTAGAGCAGGTAGCCTAGTGGTTAGAGCAGGTAGCCTAGTGGTTAGAGCAGGTAGCCTAGTGGTTAGAGCAGGTAGCCTAGTGGTTAGAGCAGGTAGCCTAGTGGTTAGAGACAGGTAGCCTAGTGGTTAGAGACAGGTAGCCTATTGGTTAGAGACAGGTAGCCTAGTGGTTAGAGACAGGTAGCCTAGTGGTTAGAGACAGGTAGCCTAGTGGTTAGAGCAGGTAGCCTAGTGGTTAGAGCAGGTAGCCTAGTGGTTAGAGACAGGTAGCCTAGTGGTTAGAGCAGGTAGCCTAGTGGTTAGAACAGGTAGCCTACTGGTTAGAGCAGGTAGCCTAGTGGTTAGAGCAGGTAGTCTAGTGGTTAGAACAGGTAGCCTAGTGGTTAGAGCAGGTAGCCTAGTGGTTAGAACAGGTAGCCTAGTGGTTAGAGCAGGTAGCCTAGTGGTTAGAGCAGGTAGCCTAGTGGTTAGAGCAGGTAGCCTAGTGGTTAGAGACAGGTAGCCTAGTGGTTAGAGACAGGTAGCCTAGTGGTTAGAGACAGGTAGCCTAGGGGTTAGAGCGGGTAGCCTAGTGGTTAGAGCGGGTAGCCTAGTGGTTAGAGCGGGTAGCCTAGTGGTTAGAGCAGGTAGCCTAGTGGTTAGAGCGTTGGGCCAGTAACCAGCAGGTAGCCTAGTGGTTAGAGCAGGTAGCCTAGTGGTTAGAGCAGGTAGCCTAGTGGTTAGAGCAGGTAGTGATGTGTGTTCACAATACATTAGAGCAGGTAGCCTAGTGGTTAGAGCAGGTAGCCTAGTGGTTAGAGCAGGTAGTGATGTGTGTTCACAATACATTAGAGCAGGTAGCCTAGTGGTTAGAGCAGGTAGCCTAGTGGTTAGAGCAGGTAGTGATGTGTGTTCACAATACATTAGAGCAGGTAGCCTAGTGGTTAGAGCAGGTAGCCTAGTGGTTAGAGCAGGTAGCCTAGTGGTTAGAGCAGGTAGTCTAGTGGTTAGAGCAGGTAGCCTAGTGGTTAGAGACAGGTAGCCTAGTGGTTAGAGCAGGTAGCCTAGTGGTTAGAGCAGGTAGCATAGTGGTTAGAGCAGGTAGCCTAGTGGTTAGAGACAGGTAGCCTAGTGGTTAGAGCAGGTAGCCTAGTGGTTAGAGCAGGTAGTCTAGTGGTTAGAGACAGGTAGCCTAGTGGTTAGAGACAGGTAGCCTAGTGGTTAGAGCAGGTAGCCTAGTGGTTAGAGCAGGTAGCCTAGTGGTTAGAGCAGGTAGCCTAGTGGTTAGAGCAGGTAGCCTAGTGGTTAGAGCAGGTAGCCTAGTGGTTAGAACAGGTAGCCTAGTGGTTAGAGCAGGTAGCCTAGTGGTTAGAGCAGGTAGCCTAGTGGTTAGAGCAGGTAGCCTAGTGGTTAGAGCAGGTAGCCTAGTGGTTAGAGACAGGTAGCCTAGTGGTTAGATCAGGTAGCCTAGTGGTTAGAGACAGGTAGCCTAGTGGTTAGAGACAGGTAGCCTAGTGGTTAGAGACAGGTAGCCTAGTGGTTAGAGACAGGTAGCCTAGTGGTTAGAGACAGGTAGCCTAGTGGTTAGAGACAGGTAGCCTAGTGGTTAGAGCAGGTAGCCTAGTGGTTAGAGCAGGTAGCCTAGTGGTTAGAGACAGGTAGCCTAGTGGTTAGAGCAGGTAGCCTAGTGGTTAGAACAGGTAGCCTAGTGGTTAGAACAGGTAGCCTACTGGTTAGAGCAGGTAGCCTAGTGGTTAGAGCAGGTAGTCTAGTGGTTAGAACAGGTAGCCTAGTGGTTAGAGCAGGTAGCCTAGTGGTTAGAACAGGTAGCCTAGTGGTTAGAGCAGGTAGCCTAGTGGTTAGAGCAGGTAGCCTAGTGGTTAGAGCAGGTAGCCTAGTGGTTAGAGACAGGTAGCCTAGTGGTTAGAGACAGGTAGCCTAGTGGTTAGAGCAGGTAGCCTAGTGGTTAGAGCAGGTAGCCTAGTGGTTAGAGCAGGTAGCCTAGTGGTTAGAGCAGGTAGCCTAGTGGTTCGAGACAGGTAGCCTAGTGGTTAGAGACAGGTAGCCTAGTGGTTAGAGACAGGTAGCCTAGTGGTTAGAGACAGGTAGCCTAGTGGTTAGAGACAGGTAGCCTAGTGGTTAGAGCAGGTAGCCTAGTGGTTAGAGCAGGTAGCCTAGTGGTTAGAGACAGGTAGCCTAGTGGTTAGAGCAGGTAGCCTAGTGGTTAGAACAGGTAGCCTACTGGTTAGAGCAGGTAGCCTAGTGGTTAGAGCAGGTAGTCTAGTGGTTAGAACAGGTAGCCTAGTGGTTAGAGCAGGTAGCCTAGTGGTTAGAACAGGTAGCCTAGTGGTTAGAGCAGGTAGCCTAGTGGTTAGAGCAGGTAGCCTAGTGGTTAGAGCAGGTAGCCTAGTGGTTAGAGACAGGTAGCCTAGTGGTTAGAGACAGGTAGCCTAGTGGTTAGAGACAGGTAGCCTAGGGGTTAGAGCGGGTAGCCTAGTGGTTAGAGCGGGTAGCCTAGTGGTTAGAGCGGGTAGCCTAGTGGTTAGAGCGGGTAGCCTAGTGGTTAGAGCAGGTAGCCTAGTGGTTAGAGCGTTGGGCCAGTAACCAGCAGGTAGCCTAGTGGTTAGAGCAGGTAGCCTAGTGGTTAGAGCAGGTAGCCTAGTGGTTAGAGCAGGTAGTGATGTGTGTTCACAATACATTAGAGCAGGTAGCCTAGTGGTTAGAGCAGGTAGCCTAGTGGTTAGAGCAGGTAGTGATGTGTGTTCACAATACATTAGAGCAGGTAGCCTAGTGGTTAGAGCAGGTAGCCTAGTGGTTAGAGCAGGTAGTGATGTGTGTTCACAATACATTAGAGCAGGTAGCCTAGTGGTTAGAGCAGGTAGCCTAGTGGTTAGAGCAGGTAGTCTAGTGGTTAGAGCAGGTAGTCTAGTGGTTAGAGCAGGTAGCCTAGTGGTTAGAGACAGGTAGCCTAGTGGTTAGAGCAGGTAGCCTAGTGGTTAGAGCAGGTAGCCTAGTGGTTAGAGCAGGTAGCCTAGTGGTTAGAGACAGGTAGCCTAGTGGTTAGAGCAGGTAGCCTAGTGGTTAGAGCAGGTAGTCTAGTGGTTAGAGACAGGTAGCCTAGTGGTTAGAGACAGGTAGCCTAGTGGTTAGAGCAGGTAGCCTAGTGGTTAGAGCAGGTAGCCTAGTGGTTAGAGCAGGTAGCCTAGTGGTTAGAGCAGGTAGCCTAGTGGTTAGAGCAGGTAGCCTAGTGGTTAGAGCAGGTAGCCTAGTGGTTAGAGCAGGTAGCCTAGTGGTTAGAGCAGGTAGCCTAGTGGTTAGAGCAGGTAGCCTAGTGGTTAGAGACAGGTAGCCTAGTGGTTAGAGACAGGTAGCCTAGTGGTTAGAGACAGGTAGCCTAGTGGTTAGAGACAGGTAGCCTAGTGGTTAGAGCAGGTAGCCTAGTGGTTAGAGCAGGTAGCCTAGTGGTTAGAGCAGGTAGTGATGTGTGTTCACAATACATTAGAGCAGGTAGCCTAGTGGTTAGAGCAGGTAGCCTAGTGGTTAGAGCAGGTAGTGATGTGTGTTCACAATACATTAGAGCAGGTAGCCTAGTGGTTAGAGCAGGTAGCCTAGTGGTTAGAGCAGGTAGTGATGTGTGTTCACATTAGAGCAGGTAGCCTATGGTTAGAGCAGGTAGCCTAGTGGTTAGAGCAGGTAGCCTAGTGGTTAGAGCAGGTAGTCTAGTGGTTAGAGCAGGTAGTCTGAGTGGTTAGGTTAGAGCAGGTAGCCTAGTGGTTAGAGACAGGTAGCCTAGTGGTTAGAGCAGGTAGCCTAGTGGTTAGAGCAGGTAGCCTAGTGGTTAGAGCAGGTAGCCTAGTGGTTAGAGACAGGTAGCCTAGTGGTTAGAGCAGGTAGCCTAGTGGTTAGAGCAGGTAGTCTAGTGGTTAGAGACAGGTAGCCTAGTGGTTAGAGACAGGTAGCCTAGTGGTTAGAGACAGGTAGCCTAGTGGTTAGAGCAGGTAGCCTAGTGGTTAGAGCAGGTAGCCTAGTGGTTAGAGCAGGTAGCCTAGTGGTTAGAGCAGGTAGCCTAGTGGTTAGAACAGGTAGCCTAGTGGTTAGAGCAGGTAGCCTAGTGGTTAGAGCAGGTAGCCTAGTGGTTAGAACAGGTAGCCTAGTGGTTAGAGCAGGTAGCCTAGTGGTTAGAGACAGGTAGCCTAGTGGTTAGAGCAGGTAGCCTAGTGGTTAGAACAGGTAGCCTAGTGGTTAGAGCAGGTAGCCTAGTGGTTAGAGCAGGTAGTCTAGTGGTTAGAACAGGTAGCCTAGTGGTTAGAGCAGGTAGCCTAGTGGTTAGAACAGGTAGCCTAGTGGTTAGAGCAGGTAGCCTAGTGGTTAGAGCAGGTAGCCTAGTGGTTAGAGCAGGTAGCCTAGTGGTTAGAGACAGGTAGCCTAGTGGTTAGAGACAGGTAGCCTAGGGGTTAGAGCGGGTAGCCTAGTGGTTAGAGCGGGTAGCCTAGTGGTTAGAGCAGGTAGCCTAGTGGTTAGAGCAGGTAGCCTAGTGGTTAGAGCGTTGGGCCAGTAACCAGCAGGTAGCCTGAGTGGTTAGAGCAGGTAGCCTAGTGGTTAGAGCAGGTAGCCTAGTGGTTAGAGCAGGTAGTGCTGTGTGTTCACAATACATTAGAGCAGGTAGCCTAGTGGTTAGAGCAGGTAGCCTAGTGGTTAGAGCAGGTAGCCTAGTGGTTAGAGCAGGTAGTGATGTGTGTTCACAATACATTAGAGCAGGTAGCCTAGTGGTTAGAGCAGGTAGCCTAGTGGTTAGAGCAGGTAGTGATGTGTGTTCACAATACATTAGAGCAGGTAGCCTAGTGGTTAGAGCAGGTAGCCTAGTGGTTAGAGCAGGTAGTGATGTGTGTTCACAATACATTAGAGCAGGTAGCCTAGTGGTTAGAGCAGGTAGCCTAGTGGTTAGAGCAGGTAGTCTAGTGGTTAGAGCAGGTAGTCTAGTGGTTAGAGCAGGTAGCCTAGTGGTTAGAGACAGGTAGCCTAGTGGTTAGAGCAGGTAGCCTAGTGGTTAGAGCAGGTAGCCTAGTGGTTAGAGCAGGTAGCCTAGTGGTTAGAGACAGGTAGCCTAGTGGTTAGAGCAGGTAGCCTAGTGGTTAGAGCAGGTAGTCTAGTGGTTAGAGACAGGTAGCCTAGTGGTTAGAGACAGGTAGCCTAGTGGTTAGAGCAGGTAGCCTAGTGGTTAGAGCAGGTAGCCTAGTGGTTAGAGCAGGTAGCCTAGTGGTTAGAGCAGGTAGCCTAGTGGTTAGAGCAGGTAGCCTAGTGGTTAGAGCAGGTAGCCTAGTGGTTAGAGCAGGTAGCCTAGTGGTTAGAGCAGGTAGCCTAGTGGTTAAAGCAGGTAGCCTAGTGGTTAGAACAGGTAGCCTAGTGGTTAGAACAGGTAGCCTAGTGGTTAGAGCAGGTAGCCTAGTGGTTAGAGCAGGTAGCCTAGTGGTTAGAGCAGGTAGCCTAGTGGTTAGAACAGGTAGCCTAGTGGTTAGAGCAGGTAGCCTAGTGGTTAGAGCAGGTAGCCTAGTGGTTAGAGCAGGTAGCCTAGTGGTTAGAGACAGGTAGCCTAGTGGTTAGAGACAGGTAGCCTAGTGGTTAGAGACAGGTAGCCTAGGGGTTAGAGCGGGTAGCCTAGTGGTTAGAGCGGGTAGCCTAGTGGTTAGAGCGGGTAGCCTAGTGGTTAGAGCGGGTAGCCTAGTGGTTAGAGCAGGTAGCCTAGTGGTTAGAGCGTTGGGCCAGTAACCAGCAGGTAGCCTAGTGGTTAGAGCAGGTAGCCTAGTGGTTAGAGCAGGTAGCCTAGTGGTTAGAGCAGGTAGTGCTGTGTGTTCACAATACATTAGAGCAGGTAGCCTAGTGGTTAGAGCAGGTAGCCTAGTGGTTAGAGCAGGTAGCCTAGTGGTTAGAGCAGGTAGTGCTGTGTGTTCACAATACATTAGAGCAGGTAGCCTAGTGGTTAGAGCAGGTAGCCTAGTGGTTAGAGCAGGTAGCCTAGTGGTTAGAGCAGGTAGTGCTGTGTGTTCACAATACATTAGAGCAGGTAGCCTAGTGGTTAGAGCAGGTAGCCTAGTGGTTAGAGCAGGTAGTGCTGTGTGTTTACAATACATTAGAGCAGGTAGCCTAGTGGTTAGAGCAGGTAGCCTAGTGGTTAGAGCAGGTAGTGATGTGTTTTCACAATACATTAGAGCAGGTAGCCTAGTGGTTAGAGCAGGTAGCCTAGTGGTTAGAGCAGGTAGCCTAGCGGTTTGAGCAGGAGCAGGTAGCCTAGTGGTTAGAGCAGGTAGCCTAGTGGTTAGAGCAGGTAGTGCTGTGTGTTCACAATACATTTGGCATGATATTGATCCCATAGTAGACGTTCTATTTTGCTATCCCCCAAAATGGAGGCAATTTTGTAGCCTAGTGGTTAGAGCAGGTAACCTAGTGGTTAGAGCGTTGGGCCAGTAACCAGCAGGTAGCCTAGTGGTTAGAGCAGGTAGCCTAGTGGTTAGAGCGTTGGGCCAGTAACCAGCAGGTAGCCTAGTGGTTAGAGCGTTGGGCGAGTAACCAGCAGGTAGCCTTTTGGTTAGAGCGTTGGGCGACAGGTAGCCTAGTGGTTAGAGCGTTGGGCGACAGGTAGCCTAGTGGTTAGAGCGTTGGACGGCAGGTAGCCTAGTGGTTAGAGCGTTGGGCGACTTGTAGCCTAGTGGTTAGAGCGTTGGGCGACTTGTAGCCTAGTGGTTAGAGCGTTGGGCGACTTGTAGCCTAGTGGTTAGAGCGTTGGGCCAGTAACCGAAAGGTTGCTGGATTGAGACCCCAAGCTGACATTTTTCCAGCCAAAGAGAGGAGTCACAAAAAGCAGAAATAGAGAGAATTAATCACTAACCTTTGATGATCTTCATCAGATGACACTCATAGGACTTCATGTTACACAATACATGTATGTTTTGTTCGATAAAGTGCATATTTATATCCAAACATCTCAGGTTACATTGGCGCGTTATGTTCAGTAGTTCCAAAAACATCTGGTGATATTGCAGAAAGCCACATCAATTTACAGGAATACTCATTATAAATGTAGATGAAAATACAAGTGTTATATATGGAAATAAATAAAGATAAACTTCTCCTTAATACAACCGCTGTGTCAGATTTCAAACCATGCAATAATCTGAGTACGGCACTCAGACAAACAAATACATATATCCGCCATGTTGGAGTCAACAGAAGTCAGAAATAACATTATAAATATTCACTTACCTTTGATCTTCATCAGAAAGCACTCCCAGGAATCCCAGGTCCACAATAAATATTTTTGTTCGATAATGTCCATCCTTTATGTCCAAATAGCTACTTTAGTTAGCACATTTGGTAAACAAATCAAAGCACACGAAGCGCGTTCGCTAGTTGCAGACGAAATGTCAAAAAGTTCCACTACAGCCCGTAGAAACTTGTCAAACGATGTATAGAATCAATCTTTAGGATGTTTTTAACATAAATCTTCAATAATGTTCCAACCGGAGAATTCCTTTGTCTTCAGAAAAGCAAAGGAACGGGAGATGCCGCTAATGTGAAATGCGCGTGACCAGCGCGTGACCAGCGCGTGACCAGCGCGTGACCAGCGCGTGACCAGCGCGTGACCAGCGCGTGACCAGCTCGTGACCAGCGCGTGACCAGCGCGTGACCAGCGCGTGACCAGCGCGTGACCAGCGCGTGACCTGCGCGTGACTGCTGGCAGTCCTCTGACTCATTCCCCTCTCATTCAGCCCCCCTTCATAGTAGAAGCCTCAAACAAATTTCTAAAGACGGTTGACATCTAGTGGAAGCCTTAGGAAGTGCAACATGACCAATATCCCACTATCTTCGATAGGGGCTGAGTTGAAAATCGACCAACCTCAGATTTCCCACTTCCTGGTTGGATTTTTTCTCAGGTTTTTGCCTGCCATATGAGTTCTGTTACACTCACAGACATCATTCAAACCGTTTTAGAAACTTCAGAGTGTTTTCTATCCAATACTAATAATAATATGCATATATTAGCATCTGGGACTGAGGAGCGGGCAGTTTACTCTGGGCACCTCTGGGCACCTTTCATCCAAGCTACTCAATACTGCCCCTGCAGCCATAAGAAGTTAAGACACTACAGCTTACAGACTGTATGCAATTAAGGTCAGTTATGAAAACTAAGGACACTAAAGAGGCCTTTCTACAGACTCTGAAAAACACAAAGAAAGATGCCCAGAGTCCTTGCCCTTCTGCGTGAACGTGCCTTAGGCATGCTGCAAGGAGGCATGAGGACTGCAGATGTGGCCAGGGCAATAAATTGCAATGTCCGTACTGTGAGACGCCTAAGACAGCACTACGGCGAGACCGGACGGACATCCGATCGTCCTCACAGCGGCAGACCACGTGTAACAACACCTGCACATCCAAACATAACACCTGCGGGACAGGTACAGGATGGCAACAACTGCCCGAGTTACACCAGGAACGCACAATCCCTCCATCAGTGCTCAGAATGTCCGCAATAGCCTGAGAGAGGCTGGACTGAGGGCTTGTAGGCCTGTTGTAAGGCAGGTCCTCACCAGACATCACCGGCAACAACATTGCCTATGGGCACAAACCCACTGTCGCTGGACCAGACAGGACTGGCAAAAAGTGTCTTCACTGACGAGTTTTGTCTCACCAGGGGTGATGGTCAGATTTGCATTTATCGTCGAAGGAATGAGCGTTACACTGAGGCCTGTACTCTGGAGAGGGATCAATTTGTAGGTGGAGGGTCCGTCATGGTCTAGTGCGGTGTGTCACAGCATCATCGGACTGAGCTTGATGTCATTGCAGGCAATCTCAACGCTGTGCGTTACAGGGAAGACATCCTCCTCCCTCATGTGGTACCCTTCCTGCAGGCTCATCCTGACATGACCCTCCAGCATTACAATGCCACCAGCCATACTGCTCATTCTGTGCGTGATTTCCTGCAAGCAGGAATGTCAGTGTTCTGCCATGGCCAGCAAAGAGGCCGGATCTCAATCCCATTGAGCACGTCTGGGACCTGTTGGATCGGAGTGTGAGGGCTAGGGCCATTCCCCCCAGAAATGTCCGGGAACTAGCAGGTGCCTTTGTGGAAGAGTGGCGTAACATCTCACAGCAAGAACTGGCAAATCTGGTGCAGTCCATGAGGAGATGCACTGCAGTACTTAATGCAGCTGGTGGCCACACCAGATACTGACTGTTACTTTTGATTTTGACCCCCTTTGTTCAGGGACACATTATTCAATTTCTGTTAGTCACATGTCCGTGGAACTTGTTCAGTTTGTCTGTTGTTGAATCTTGTTGTGTTCATACAAATATTTGCACATGTTAAGTTTGCTGAAAATAAACGTAGTTGACAGTGAGAGGACATTTATTTTTTTGCCTCTTTGAGATGTTTAGTCAGTGTCCATGGTAACCATATACTCTCTCTGTCATACATGCCTTAAACTACCGTAAACCCCTTACCGAAGGAAACATCCCAAGGATCCCTGATAGCACGGACACATTTCAATCTGTCCTAGCCCACGAGGGGCAGATTTGGAGAGCGCACATATATGACATTTGAAATGTCTCTCTTCCTCTGAAACTTTTTTGAATGTTTACTTTTCGTTTTGATTGGTTTATTTCACTTTAAAAAAAATCATTTTTCACTTTGACAATGTCAACAAACATATGTTTCCCATGCCAATAAAAGCCCATTGAATTGAGAGCTTGTGGAGGCAGAGATACGGTATATAATGACTAGATGGTTTCGGGCCCTAACAGTGGGATTCGTCCGAAGTGAGACAAGGCAGTTTATCGCTCGCTGTTTACGGACAGAGGTTTGATGGAAGTGGATCATCTCGCTTCGCGTCTTCCTCTCTGGCTAAGGCCACCCCTTCCGCCAGAGATATTCGAGGAAAGAGTATCTACCTCTGCCATTTTGGTTTTTGTTCCCGTCTTGTGCTCGCAAATACAGGAACGCGAATACACAGGATTCGACCAGCTAAACGACATAGTGACTCGACATTATAGTCAGAAACCTTTTCACCCCATTTTTTATTTATTTTTGTCAGCAGAACAATCATCGTTATTGACGTTTACACACCAGAGAGGAGCGGTTTGCACAGAGAAGGGACAGAGAAGGATTATTGGTAAGCCAGGCAAATCAATGGACACTAGGTGCGAAATAACTAGTCACAATAGCTACTCCAGTAATGTACATACGGTTATTTCTGCTCGATTATTCATTGTAGGCGCTTAGTCATAGCCTAGATATTGCATTCGGGGTTATTTAAAAACATCTGTTTGCTACCTATGCTAGAGCTATATACCACTCAGCGGCTCTGTTTTAGCTGAAGGTAGCAGCACAACCGTACCGAGTGCCGACGTTAGGCCCCAGTCCAGCAGCGCTGGTCTCCCTACACGGACCGAGCGCAGGAAGGGAGGCAGTCTGGTGATGGCACGTTTTGTTGTTATTCCTGTTCCGATCGTATTCAGCAGTGATCCACTTGCCAAAATGACTTTATGTGATTAGTTAGTCAGCTGCACACGGCCTACTAATAATAGCTTTGTCCTCTTGGTGCTGTTGCCGGACATTTTTAACGTCCCTTTTGTTGTTCACCAAAACGATAGACTAAGTTGGTGTGTTATTGGTGTGTTGGTTCGGTAGACTGGTTCGTTGGGCCCCAGTGCTGACTGTCAACCAGTCAATATTTTTTTTTGGGGGGGGTCATTCACTCGAAATAACGTGGAGTGTTATAGCCAACAGAACACATGTTATGATATTCATTTTTTGTTTCAGTTTTGGACTTTGCTGTATCATTGTGGTATTTTCGATTTTTTTATTTTATTGATGGGCAATTATTATTATGATATGAGTTACTTTGTACCCGCATATATGACACTTGACGCGCTCTCTTGCCTCAGTTTGTCCCGTGTACATTCAGCCATTGCAGAAGATCAGTCGTTGTTTCTTGTCGCTATGCGCTTGCTAGTTATAACAGGCAGTTGCAGTGGATGCGGCATTTCCGCCTCTCTTGTTGGCTGGTTGTCATGAATCTAGAAGTTACGGTCTGTTCCCACACTGTCCCGGAAACACCGCTGTCCTATCTTGGTGGGAGTCTTAGTTGATTGCTATTTACCGGTAGATTCGTACAACGTTAAAGACCTATAGCTTTTGTGTGCTATCTCAACCCGTTTTCTAATGATGTTTTAATTCTGTCGCAACTTTTTTTATAAATAACTTGACTGTGATTTGCTTTTGTGAACAGAGACTATTTCCCATATATTATGTTTCCTTTTGTCGCGTGATGACTGACATCAATAACCAGACGTGCTCGAGTTAAATGGCTGTTGTTGTATGCGGCCTAGACGAACCCCACCACGAGGTTTTGTTAAGCGTTGCACCACTACAGTTCACTGCAGTAAAGTTTTACTGAATCAGCATTTTTTTAGTGTTTAGGCAGAGATGGGGGGGCTTACATATAATTAACAATACCAGTGGAGTTTGTGTGCTGCCACTTCCTTACTGTATAATTAAGCGTTAAGGCTTGTGTTTAGGGCTGTTCTTATGCAAGACGCAGCAAGGAGTGCCTGGATACAGCCCTTCGCCGTGGTATATTGGCCATATACCACACACCCTCAGGGGCTCCCGAGTGGCACAGCAGTGCACTGCATCTCAGTGCCTGAGGCGTCACAACAGAAACCCTGGTTCGAATCCGGCTGTGATTGGGAATCCCACAGGGCGGCGCACAATTGGCTGGCGCTAGGCCGTCATTGTAAATAAGACATTTTTCTTTAACTGACTTGCCTAGTTAAAGGTTAGATAAAGATTTAAATAAATACACCACAAACCACCGAGGTGCCTTAATGCTATTATAAACTGGTTACCAAAGTCATTATGGTGGCAGGTAGTCTAGTGGTTAGAGTGTAGAGGTGGCAGGTAGTCTAGTGGTTAGAGTGTAGGGGTGGCAGGTAGTCTAGTGGTTAGAGTGTAGAGGAGGCAGGTAGCCTAGTGGTTAGAGTGTAGAGGTGGCAGGTAGCCTAGTGGTTAGAGCGTTGGACTAGTAACTGGAAGGTTGCAAGATCGAATCCCCGAGCTGACAAGGTAAAAATATGTTTAAGTGATAGTGCCCTCGAAGCAGTGTTTAGAGGATATATTGGCACGGTTTGACTTCCCTCGACTTAATATCGGGCCTAACACCTGTGTCAATACATCCTCCAAACAGGGCATTATCACTTAAACATGCTACGGCTGTCAGCCGGGCTCGAACCACCAAGTTTATAATACACAATACCAGTAGAGATGGGGTATAGTATAATACCACTAGAGATGGGGTGAGCCTTCCTTATAGTATAATACCAGTAGAGATGGGGTGGGTCTTCCTTATAGTATAATACCAGTAGAGATGGGGTGAGCCTTCCTTATAGTATAATACCAGTAGAGATGGGGTGGGCCTTCCTTATAGTATAATACCAGTAGAGATGGAGTGGGCCTTCCTTATAGTATAATACCAGTAGAGATGGGGTGGGCCTTCCTTATAGTATAATACCAGTAGAGATGGGGTGGGCCTTCCTTATAGTATAATACCAGTAGAGATGGGGTGGGCCTTCCTTATAGTATAATACCACTAGAGATGGGGTGGGCCTTCCTTATAGTATAATACCAGTAGAGATGGGGTGGGCCTTCCTTATAGTATAATACCAGTAGAGATGGGGTGGGCCTTCCTTATAGTATAATACCACTAGAGATGGGGTGGGCCTTCCTTATGGTATAATACCACTAGAGATGGGGTGGGCCTTCCTTATAGTATAATACCACTAGAGATAGGGTGGGCCTTCCTTATAGTATAATACCACTAGAGATGGGGTGGGCCTTCCTTATAGTATAATACCACTAGAGATGGGGTGGGCCTTCCTTATAGTATAATACCACTAGAGATGGGGTGGGCCTTCCTTATGGTATAATACCACTAGAGATGGGGTGGGCCTTCCTTATAGTATAATACCACTAGAGATAGGGTGGGCCTTCCTTATAGTATAATACCACTAGAGATGGGGTGGGCCTTCCTTATAGTATAATACATAATACCAGTATGTGGTCTGTCTCTGAATGAAACATATGATACCTCTGTTCGTATCTGTTACCAGTAGAGCTCTGCTGCCGACCCCGACGGGCCCCGACGTTATTCATCCGGGTCGTTTTGTTCCATGAATAACGAGGGTACGGGCAGGGCTCGGCTGTCACTAAATTGATCACTAACATGTTTAAACTGAGCCATTTGCTCTGCTGCACATTCTAGTCATATCTGACTAGAACCACAACATGGCGTCAGAAGTGCTATAATTAAATATTAAGACGAGAGATTATTTCACAGAATTTCCCTGGAGTTTTGTCTTGAGTTTAGAGCGATGAAAAGTAGCTAACTGCTAACTGATCTCATGTCTCTTCATTGAGCAGCCCAAGTGGAGCCGTTGCTATGGTTACTCAGACTCCAAACCCCCATGAGCAGAAACCATGCAGCGCGATCTGCCTGCGCAGAGATCAAGTGACAGAGAGGAGATTTACTAACGGTGCCTTAAATTTGACAAAAGCAAAAATCGGGGTAGGGCCTGAACGTCGCAGGCATGAGGTAGGGCTTAAAATGAATGCCCCGGGCCTCCCGGGTGGCGCAGTGGTCTAAGGCACTGCATCAGAGTGCTAGCTGTGCCACCAGAGACTCTGGGTTCGAGCCCAGGCCCTGTCGCAGCCGGCTGCGACCGGGAGGTACATGGGGCGACGCACAATTGGCGTGGCGTTGTCCGGGTTAGGGGATGGTTTGGCCGGTAGGGATATCATTGTCTCATCGTGCTCTAGCGACTCCTAGTGGCGGGCCGGGCGCAGTGCACGCTGACCAGGTGTTATGGTGTTTCCTCCTCCGTCACATTGGTGCGGCTGGCTTCCAGGTGTTATGGTGTTTCCTCCTCCGACACATTGGTGCGGCTGGCTTCCAGGTGTTATGGTGTTTCCTCCTCCGACACATTGGTGCGGCTGGCTTCCAGGTGTTATGGTGTTTCCTCCTCCGACACATTGGTGCGGCTGGCTTCCAGGTGTTATGGTGTTTCCTCCTCCGTCACATTGGTGCGGCTGGCTTCCAGGTGTTATGGTGTTTCCTCCTCCGTCACATTGGTGCGGCTGGCTTCCAGGTGTTATGGTGTTTCCTCCTCCGTCACATTGGTGCGGCTGGCTTCGGCTGGGTTGGATGCGCGCTGTGTTGGGTTGTGTTTCGGAGGACGCGTGGCTTTCGACCTTCGTCTCTCCCGAGCCCGTACGGGAGTTGTAGCGATGAGACAAGATAGTAACTACTAACAATTGGATACCATTAAATTGGGGAGGAAAAAGGGGGTAAAATTAAAAAGAAAAAAATGAATGCCCCGTGCAGGGCTCTAGTTCCCAGGGACCGCCCTGATCCATATACATATCTCTTCTCAGGCCTGGTCCGTGTTCTACCGGATGTTTCTCTAGTGGGCAGTGCAGCTGCTCGTTAATTTAAATAAATATTTTTCTATCGTCTCTGGGGTGAGTAGAATTGAATGTTAGTGGAAGGAGGGATGGATAAAGGTTTGTTTTCTGTCTAGCCTTTTATTTTATTTATTTATTTATTTCACCTTTATTTAACCAGGTAAGCAAGTTGAGAACAAGTTCTCATTTACAACTGTAACCTGACCAAGATAAAGCAAAGCAGTTCGACACATACAACGACACAGAGTTACACATGGAGTAAAACAAACATACAGTCAATAAAACAGTAGAAACAAGTCTACATACGATGTGAGAAAAATAGGTGAGAAGGGAGGTAAAGGCAAAAAGGCCATGGTGGCAAAGTAAATACAATATAGCAAGTAAAACACCAGAATGGTAGATTTGCAATGGAAGAATGTGCAAAGTAGAAATAAAAATAATGGTGTGCAAAGGAGCAAAATAAATAAATACAGTAGGGGAAGAGGTAGTTGTTTGGGCTAAATTATAGGTGGGCTATGTACAGGTTCAGTAAACTGTGAGCTGCTCTGACAGCTGGTGCTTAAAGCTAGTGAGGGAGATAAGTGTTTCCAGTTTCAGAGATTTTTGTAGTTCGTTCCAATCATTGGCAGCAGAGAACTGGAAGGAGAGGCGGCCAAAGGAAGAATTGGTTTTGGGGGTGACCAGAGAGATATACCTGCTGGAGCGTGTGCTACAGGTGGGAGATGCTATGGTGACCAGCGAGCTGAGATAAGGGGGGACTTTACCTAGCAGGGTCTTGTAGATGACATGGAGCCAGTGGGTTTGGCAACGAGTATGAAGCGAGGGCCAGCCAACGAGAGCATACAGGTCGCAGTGGTGGGTAGTAAATGGGGCTTTGGTGAACCAGGCGAGGCAATCATTTGAGAAACCAAGGCTGTCGAGTCTGCCGATGAGGATGTGGTGATCGACAGATTCGAAAGCCTTGGCCAGATCAATGAATACGGCTGCACAGTAATGTTTCTTATCGACGGCTGTTAAGATGTCGTTTAGGACCTTGAGCGTGGCTGAGGTGCACCCATGACCAGCTCTGAAACCAGATTGCATAGCAGAGAAGGTATGGTGAGATTCGAAATGGTCGGTAATCTGTTTGTTGACTTGGCTTTCGAAGACCTTAGAAAGGCAGGGTAGGATAGATAAGTCATAAGTCAATTCTTACAACTGTTACATCAGCTGTTTGAAGGAAAATACATTCACCTGCAGTCCTCATTTAATCCTATTGACATTGGCTGGTCAGACTGCAAGGATTTAGTCAGTTGTTGGTCAGGCAGTCTCATTGCACTGAGATGACTTACCAACTAAATGATGACTTACCAACTAAATGATGACTTACCAACTAAATGATGACTTACCAACTAAATAATGACTTACCAACTAAATAATGACTTACCAACTAAATAATGACTTACCAACTAAATAATGACTTACCAACTAAATAATGACTTACCAACTAGATAATGACTTACCAACTAAATGATGACTTACCAACTAAATGATGACTTACCAACTAAATGATGACTTACCAACTAAATGATGACTTACCAACTAAATGATGACTTACCAACTAAATGATGACTTACCAACTAAATAATGACTTACCAACTAGATAATGACTTACCAACTAAATAATGACTTACCAACTAGATAATGACTTACCAACTAGATAATGACTTACCAACTAGATAATGACTTACCAACTAAATAATGACTTACCAACTAGATAATGACTTACCAACTAGATAATGACTTACCAACTAAATAATGACTTACCAACTAAATAATGACTTACCAACTAAATAATGACTTACCAACTAAATCATAATTTACACACTATCACAGTCATCAAAATGTCATGTTTTGATTTTGAAGTCTTCAGTAGGTTGTGTCAGGGCTGTCCGGGTACTGCAGTATGTTAGTCTACAGACTCCTGTTAGGACTGTGTGTGTCTGTGTTGTCAGACAGAAAGGAGAGCCTCACACTCTAGGAGCTCAGATGTAATAATAGAACAACCAACATTTCAACAGCCTTCCTCAGGGTATAATGACAAACACTGTGGGTTACTAGTTTATTGAGTTTGAAAGGACACACACAGGTGTCTGTAATCATGGCCGGCTGTGGCTTGATATCATTGGTTGATTTACTGATAATAAATAGAACATATAAAAAACATGAATTGATAGCATACGGTCATAGATACAATATGGCTACATTGGCTAAGGGATAGCATACGGTCATAGATACAATATGGCTACATTGGCTAAGGGATAGCATACGGTCATAGATACAATATGGCTACATAGGCTAATGGATAGCATACGGTCATAGATACAATATGGCTACATAGGCTAATGGATAGCATACGGTCATAGATACAATATGGCTACATAGGCTAATGGATAGCATACGGTCATAGATACAATATGGCTACATTGGCTAAGGGATAGCATACGGTCATAGATACAATATGGCTACATAGGCTAATGGATAGCATACGGTCATAGATACAATATGGCTACATAGGCTAATGGATAGCATACGGTCATAGATACAATATGGCTACATAGGCTAATGGATAGCATACGGTCATAGATACAATATGGCTACATAGGCTAATGGATAGCATACGGTCATAGATACAATATGGCTACATAGGCTAATGGATAGCATACGGTCATAGATACAATATGGCTACATAGGCTAATGGATAGCATACGGTCATAGATACAATATGGCTACATAGGCTAATGGATAGCATACGGTCATAGATACAATATGGCTACATAGGCTAATGGATAGCATACGGTCATAGATACAATATGGCTACATAGGCTAATGGATAACATACGGTCATAGATACAATATGGCTACATAGGCTAATGGATAGCATACGGTCATAGATACAATATGGCTACATAGGCTAATGGATAGCATACGGTCATAGATACAATATGGCTACATAGGCTAATGGATAGCATACGGTCATAGATACAATATGGCTACATAGGCTAATGGATAGCATACGGTCATAGATACAATATGGCTACATAGGCTAATGGATAGCATACGGTCATAGATACAATATGGCTACATAGGCTAATGGATAGCATACGGTCATAGATACAATCCATTAGCCTATGTAGCCACATTGTTTTTATGCTTTTATGCTACATAGGCTAATGGATAGCATACGGTCATAGATACAATCCATTAGCCTATGTAGCCACATTGTATTTATGCTTTTATGCTACATAGGCTAATGGATAGCATACGGTCATAGATACAATCCATTAGCCTATGTAGCCACATTGTATTTATGCTTTTATGCTACATAGGCTAATGGATAGCATACGGTCATAGATACAATATGGCTACATAGGCTAATGGATAGCATACGGTCATAGATACAATATGGCTACATAGGCTAATGGATAGCATACGGTCATAGATACAATATGGCTACATAGGCTAATGGATAGCATACGGTCATAGATACAATATGGCTACATAGGCTAATGGATAGCATACGGTCATAGATACAATATGGCTACATAGGCTAATGGATAGCATACGGTCATAGGTACAATATGGCTACATAGGCTAATGGATAGCATACGGTCATAGATACAATATGGCTACATAGGCTAATGGATAGCATACGGTCAAAGATACAATATGGCTACATAGGCTAATGGATAGCATACGGTCATAGATACAATATGGCTACATTGGCTAAGGGATAGCATACGGTCATAGGTACAATATGGCTACATAGGCTAATGGATAGCATACGGTCATAGATACAATATGGCTACATAGGCTAATGGATAGCATACGGTCAAAGATACAATATGGCTACATAGGCTAATGGATAGCATACGGTCATAGATACAATATGGCTACATAGGCTAATGGATAGCATACGGTCATAGATACAATATGGCTACATAGGCTAATGGATAGCATACGGTCATAGATACAATGTGTCTACTAGATAAGCCTACAAACATTTACAATGGCAAAATCCACAATAATCACAAGAATGGCTTCAGATCAAAGTCTATGGTGAGACCGACGGGAGCCAAGGGTCTTTAACGGTGGGGTTGGTCTTCCAGACAGGGGGCCAGTACTGGGTAGGTTGTCTGTGTGTATGTCACTGTGAGGTTGTCAACCTAATAATTGTGTTTTTGTTTTCAGATGTCCAGCTCGCCGCTGTCCAAGAAGCGTCGCGTGTCAGACTCGGAGACGAAGACGGGATCTCACTGCTCCTCCTCTAACTCTGTCAGAACTGAACTGTCTCACACACCCACCAACGTACGTACACACACACACACACACACACACACACACACACACTGCTCCTCCACTAACTCTGTCAGAACTGAACTCTCACACACCCACCAACGTACGTACACACACACACACACACTGCTCCTCCTCTAACTCTATCAGAACTGAACTGTCTCACACACCCACCAACGTACGTACACACACACACACACACACACACACACACACACACACGCACACACTGTTTGTCTTCTATGTCTTGTCACAACTGAACTGTCTCTCATACTGCTGGGTTAGTTTGACTGGTTCTCACTCCTGTTGTTCTCCAGGGCATGGCTAAGAATGGCAATGATGCTGAGATCGATGAAGGCCTGTACTCCAGACAGCTGTAAGTACCATATCTATAACCCTTGAGTAACCCTTGAGTAACCCTTGAGTAACCCTTGAGTAACCCTTGAGTAACCCTTGAGCGTTGGTGACAAACTGCTGCAGGCAGTTTACTGATACTGACCATATTGAACGGGTGTTGAGCGTTGGTACATTCATCAGTTATTCTACTCTCTGATACACTCAGACCAGAGTGCTCTGAAATCGGAGTAGATAGACTTTAGAGAGAATTTACGAAAACACCTGAATGTCCATTGAGAGACGCACTAGTGACTGTACCGCTAAGCTAAGAATGCCGGGAATAATCAAGTCAATAAACGTTGAGAGACGCACTAGTGACTGTACCGCTAAGCTAAGAATTACGGGAATAATCAAGTCAATAAACGTTGGGTAGTTGGTTAGTTAGCCTACAGCATATAGTTAATATACTGGCTAACATACCAGTACATACTGCTGTAATGATATGCTATGTGGTTCATAAGGACAGCGTAGCTAACTAACATACCAGTACATACTGCTGTAATGATATGCTATGTGGTTCATAAGGACAGCGTAGCTAACTAACATACCAGTACATACTGCTGTAATGATATGCTATGTGGTTCATAAGGACAGTGTAGCTAACTAACATACCGGTACATACTGCTGTAATGATATGCTATGTGGTTCATAAGGACAGCTAACTAACATACCAGTACATACTGCTGTAATGATATGCTATGTGGTTCATAAGGACAGTGTAGCTAACTAACATACCAGTACATACTGCTGTAATGATATGCTATGTGGTTCATAAGGACAGCTAACTAACATACCAGTACATACTGCTGTAATGATATGCTATGTGGTTCATAAGGACAGCTAACTAACATACCAGTACATACTGCTGTAATGATATGCTATGTGGTTCATAAGGACAGTGTAGCTAACTAACATACCAGTACATACTGCTGTAATGATATGCTATGTGGTTCATAAGGACAGCTAACTAACATACCAGTACATACTGCTGTAATGATATGCTATGTGGTTCATAAGGACAGTGTAGCTAACTAACATACCGGTACATACTGCTGTAATGATATGCTATGTGGTTCATAAGGACAGTGTAGCTAACTAACATACCAGTACATACTGCTGTAATGTTATGCTATGTGGTTCATAAGGACAGCGTAGCTAACTAACATACCAGTACATACTGCTGTAATGATATGCTATGTGGTTCATAAGGACAGCTAACTAACATACCAGTACATACTGCTGTAATGATATGCTATGTGGTTCATAAGGACAGCGTAGCTAACTAACATACCGGTACATACTGCTGTAATGATATGCTATGTGGTTCATAAGGACAGCGTAGCTAACTAACATACCAGTACATACTGCTGTAATGATATGCTATGTGGTTCATAAGGACAGCGTAGCTAACTAACATACCAGTACATACTGCTGTAATGATATGCTATGTGGTTCATAAGGACAGCTAACTAACATACCAGTACATACTGCTGTAATGATATGCTATGTGGTTCATAAGGACAGCGTAGCTAACATACCAGTACATACTGCTGTAATGATATGCTATGTGGTTCATAAGGACAGCTAACTAACATACCAGTACATACTGCTGTAATGATATGCTATGTGGTTCATAAGGACAGTGTAGCTAACTAACATACCAGTACATACTGCTGTAATGATATGCTATGTGGTTCATAAGGACAGCGTAGCTAACATACCAGTACATACTGCTGTAATGATATGCTATGTGGTTCATAAGGACAGCGTAGCTAACTAACATACCAGTACATACTGCTGTAATGATATGCTATGTGGTTCATAAGGACAGCTAACTAACATACCAGTACATACTGCTGTAATGATATGCTATGTGGTTCATAAGGACAGTGTAGCTAACTAACATACCAGTACATACTGCTGTAATGATATGCTATGTGGTTCATAAGGACAGCGTAGCTAACATACCAGTACATACTGCTGTAATGATATGCTATGTGGTTCATAAGGACAGTGTAGCTAACTAACATACCGGTACATACTGCTGTAATGATATGCTATGTGGTTCATAAGGACAGTGTAGCTAACTAACATACCAGTACATACTGCTGTAATGTTATGCTATGTGGTTCATAAGGACAGCGTAGCTAACTAACATACCAGTACATACTGCTGTAATGATATGCTATGTGGTTCATAAGGACAGTGTAGCTAACTAACATACCAGTACATACTGCTGTAATGATATGCTATGTGGTTCATAAGGACAGTGTAGCTAGCTAACATACCGGTACATACTGCTGTAATGATATGCTATGTGGTTCATAAGGACAGCGTAGCTAACTAACATACCAGTACATACTGCTGTAATGATATGCTATGTGGTTCCTAAGGACAGCGTAGCTAACTAACATACCAGTACATACTGCTGTAATGATATGCTATGTGGTTCATAAGGACAGCTAACTAACATACCAGTACATACTGCTGTAATGATATGCTATGTGGTTCATAAGGACAGTGTAGCTAACATACTGCAGGCGCTACACAAAACGCAGAAATAAAATATAAAACATGCCTTACCTTTGACGAGCTTCTTTTGTTGGCACTCCCAATATGTCCCATAAACATCACAATTGGTCCTTTAGTTCGATTAATTCCGTCCAAAATGTCCATTTATTTGGTGCGTTTGATCCAGAAAAGCACAGCTTCCAATTTGCCCAACGTCACTACAAAATATCTCAAAAGTTACCTGTAAACTTTGCCAAAACATTTCAAACGATGTTTGTAATACAACTTTAGGTTTTTTTAAACGTTAATAATCGATCAAATTGAAGACGGGTCTATCTGTTTTCAATGGAGGACGAGAGGAAACTAACGCTACTTTTCAAGTCTTGCGCAACTCTCAACAGTGTTACGCAGTTCCTAGATGGCCGTACTTCTTCATTGCACAAAGGAATAACCTCAACCAAATTCCAAAGACTGGTGACATCCAGTGGAAGAGGTAGGAACTAAAAACAGGTTCCTAAGAAATATCGTTTCCCAGAACTCACTGAACAAACAGAGACCTCAAAAAAATAAAATCTGAACGGTCCTCTGGGTTTTTCCTGCTACATAAGTTCTGTTATACTCACAGACATGATTCAAACAGTTTTAGAAACTTCAGTTTTTTTTTCCTATCCAAATCTACTAATAATATGCATATCTTATATTCTTGGCATGAGTAGCAGGAAGTTGAAATTGGGCACGCCATTTATCCAAAAGTGAAAATGCTGCCCCCTATACCTTAAGAAGTTAAGCAATGAATTTTTAAATTCGCTCTCGTTGGACTTTGGCTGCATATTTTCGTCAAATTTGAAAATGATGTGAAGCCACACCCATTTTCTGAAGAGTTGCATTATGGGCCCAAAAAGCACAGAAATAGTGTCCACTGCGTATTTTGGAGAATATTGTACGATGTCCGGAAACTTGTCATGCTAACTATATCCATACTATATACTCCATTTACTTCACAAATAGTACTATATTATATATGTTATTATATATATTATATTAGTGTGAGTTTTTGAACACCGCTCTGGTCTCTCTCCGTAGAGCTCCAACATCCTGGTCTCAGGGCTGAGAGGACTGACGTAGTGTTATAGAGGTGTTATGTAGTCTTATAAAGCCTGTATTCTCTCCTCCATAGCTACGTGTTGGGCCATGATGCTATGAAACGCATGCAGAGCTCCAACATCCTGGTCTCAGGGCTGAGAGGGCTGACGTAGTGTTATAGAGGTGTTATGTAGTCTTATAAAGCCTGTATTCTCTCCTCCATAGCTACGTGTTGGGCCATGATGCTATGAAGCGCATGCAGAGCTCCAACATCCTGGTCTCAGGGCTGAGAGGGCTGGGCGTGGAGATCGCTAAGAACGTCATCCTAGGAGGAGTGAAGAGTGTTACCCTGCACGACCAGGGACAGGCCGAGTGGAGAGACCTCTCCTCACAGGTACGTGATGTGTGTTTGTGGAGCTTCTCTTTGGGCATGCTCAGGTCAAGATGATATTGTTTGGATCATGTTGTTAGTTTCCGTTAGGTCCACCTGAGAGAAGAGGACTTGTCTCTGTCACGACCCCGTCTCTGTCAACGACCCCGTCTCTGTCACGACCCCGTCTCTGTCGCGACCCCGTCTCTGTCGCGACCCCGTCTCTATCGCGACCCCGTCTCTGTCGCGACCCCGTCTCTGTCAACGACCCCCTCTCTGTCAACGACCCCCTCTCTGTCAACGACCCCCTCTCTGTCAACGACCCCGTCTCTGTCAACGACCCCGTCTCTGTCAACGACCCCGTCTCTGTCGCGACCCCGTCTCTGTCGCGACCCCGTCTCTGTCGCGACCCCGTCTCTGTCGCGACCCCGTCTCTGTCACGACCCCGTCTCTGTCACGACCCCGTCTCTGTCACCACCCCGTCTCTGTCACGACCCCGTCTCTGTCACGACCCCGTCTCTGTCACGACCCCGTCTCTGTCAACGACCCCTCTCTGTCAACGACCCCTCTCTGTCACGACCCCTCTCTGTCAACGACCCCTCTCTGTCGACGACCCCCTCTCTGTCGACGACCCCGTCTCTGTCGACGACCCCGTCTCTGTCAACGACCCCGTCTCTGTCAACGACCCCTCTCTGTCACGACCCCTCTCTCTGTCAACGACCCCTCTGTCAACGACCCCTCTCTGTCAACGACCCCCTCTCTGTCAACGACCCCTCTCTGTCAACGACCCCCTCTCTGTCAACGACCCCCTCTCTGTCAACGACCCCGTCTCTGTTAACGACCCCCTCTCTGTCTCCAGTTCTACCTGAGAGAAGAGGATCTGGGGAAGAACAGGGCTGAGGTGTCTCAGACTCGCCTGGCTGAACTCAACAGCTACGTACCAGTAGTGGCCTACACTGAAGCCCTCACCGACGATTACCTGACTCAGTTTCAGGTAAAACTACATTACCCATCTACCCCCTTACCTAGTGAAACTACATTACTCTGGAGCCCTCACTGATGACTACCTGACTCTGTTCCAGGTAGGGTATAAACTACATTACCCATCAACCCCCATTGCCTGGTTAAACTACATTACACTGGAGCCCTTACTGATGACTAGTGTTGCACGGTATACTGACTGGTACATTTTACATACTAAAACTTGAAAAATGGATCCCTACTAGAATGTATTTTTAGGACTTCTGTCAAATGTGTCTCTGTGATCAAGCCTGTCCATCATCCCAGCCAACCTCTAGCCTGTACTGGGAGTCTGGGCTGTATCATGTTAGCTCCACTAACTCACTGCTAGGCTGGGAGTCTGGACTGTATCATGTTAGCTCCACTAACTCACTGCTAGGCTGGGAGTCTGGACTGTATCATGTTAGCTCCACTAACTCACTGCTAGCCTGTACTGGGAGTCTGGGCTGCATCATGTTAGCTCCACTAACTCACTGCTAGGCTGGGAGTCTGGACTGTATCATGTTAGCTCCACTAACTCACTGCTAGGCTGGGAGTCTGGGCTGTATCATGTTAGCTCCACTAACTCACTGCTAGCCTGGGAGTCTGTTAGCTCCACTAACTCACTGCTAGGCTGGGAGTCTGGACTGTATCATGTTAGCTCCACTAACTCACTGCTAGCCTGCACTGGGAGTCTGGGCTGTATCATGTTAGCTCCACTAACTCACTGCTAGGCTGGGAGTCTGGGCTGTATCATGTTAGCTCCACTAACTCACTGCTAGGCTGGGAGTCTGGGCTGTATCATGTTAGCTCCACTAACTCACTGCTAGCCTGGGAGTCTGGGCTGTATCATGTTAGCTCCACTAACTCACTGCTGGCCTGTACTGGGAGTCTGGGCTGTATCATGTTAGCTCCACTAACTCACTGCTAGGCTGGGAGTCTGGACTGTATCATGTTAGCTCCACTAACTCACTGCTAGGCTGGGAGTCTGGACTGTATCATGTTAGCTCCACTAACTCACTGCTAGGCTGGGAGTCTGGGCTGTATCATGTTAGCTCCACTAACTCACTGCTAGCCTGGGAGTCTGTTAGCTCCACTAACTCACTGCTAGGCTGGGAGTCTGGACTGTATCATGTTAGCTCCACTAACTCACTGCTAGCCTGCACTGGGAGTCTGGGCTGTATCATGTTAGCTCCACTAACTCACTGCTAGGCTGGGAGTCTGGGCTGTATCATGTTAGCTCCACTAACTCACTGCTAGGCTGGGAGTCTGGGCTGTATCATGTTAGCTCCACTAACTCACTGCTAGCCTGGGAGTCTGGGCTGTATCATGTTAGCTCCACTAACTCACTGCTGGCCTGTACTGGGAGTCTGGGCTGTATCATGTTAGCTCCACTAACTCCCTGCTAGCCTGCACTGGGAGTCTGGGCTGCATCATGTTAGCTCCACTAACTCACTGCTGGCCTGTACTGGGAGTCTGGGCTGTATCATGTTAGCTCCACTAACTCACTGCTAGGCTGGGAGTCTGGGCTGTATCATGTTAGCTCCACTAACTCACTGCTAGCCTGGGAGTCTGGGCTGCATCTTGTTAGCTCCACTAACTCACTGCTAGCCTGGGAGTCTGGGCTGCATCATGTTAGCTCCACTAACTCACTGCTAGCCTGTACTGGGAGTCTGGGCTGTATCATGTTAGCTCCACTAACTCACTGCTAGCCTGGGAGTCTGGGCTGCATCATGTTAGCTCCACTAACTCACTGCTAGCCTGTACTGGGAGTCTGGGCTGCATCATGTTAGCTCCACTAACTAACTGCTAGCCTGGGAGTCTGGGCTGTATCATGTTAGCTCCACTAACTCACTGCTAGCCTGGGAGTCTGGGCTGCATCATGTTAGCTCCACTAGCTCACTGCTAGGCTGGGAGTCTGGGCTGTATCATGTTACCTCCACTAACTCACTGCTAGCCTGGGAGTCTGGGCTGTATCATGTTAGCTCCACTATCTCCCTGCTAGCCTGGGAGTCTGGGCTGCATCATGTTAGCTCCACTAACTCCCTGCTAGCCTGGGAGTCTGGGATGCATCATGTTAGCTCCACTAACTCACTGCTAGCCAGGGAGTCTGGGCTGCATCATGTTAGCTCCACTAACTCACTGCTAGCCAGGGAGTCTGGACTGTATCATGTTAGCTCCACTAACTCACTGCTAGCCTGGGAGTCTGGGATGCATCATGTTAGCTCCACTAACTCACTGCTAGCCAGGGAGTCTGGGCTGTATCATGTTACCTCCACTAACTCACTGCTAGGCTGGGAGTCTGGGCTGTATCATGTTAGCTCCACTAACTCACTGCTAGCCAGGGAGTCTGGGCTGTATCATGTTAGCTCCACTAACTCACTGCTAGCCAGGGAGTCTGGGCTGTATCATGTTAGCTCCACTAACTCACTGCTAGCCAGGGAGTCTGGGCTGCATCATGTTAGCTCCACTAACTCACTGCTAGCCAGGGAGTCTGGGCTGCATCATGTTAGCTCCACTAACTCACTGCTAGCCAGGGAGTCTGGACTGTATCATGTTACCTCCACTGTTATCATGTTAGCTCCACTATCTCCCTGCTAGCCTGTAATGGGAGTCTGGGCTGCATCATGTTAGCTCCACTAACTCACTGCTAGCCTGGGAGTCTGGGCTGCATCATGTTAGCTCCACTAACTCACTGCTAGCCAGGGAGTCTGGGCTGCATCATGTTAGCTCCACTAACTCACTGCTAGCCAGGGAGTCTGGACTGTATCATGTTAGCTCCACTAACTCACTGCTAGCCTGGGAGTCTGTTAGCTCCACTATCTCCCTGCTAGCCTGTAATGGGAGTCTGGGCTACATCATGTTAGCTCCAAGTTAACACACTTGAACCCCCATTACGTGGTTAAACTATATTATACTGGAGCCCTCACCGACGACCACCTGCGTTCCAGGTGAGGTTACCTGTTTAGATGCATTACACTGGTACAGGTAATGTCCAGGGGGCGTACTGTACATGAAGCGGTCTCACTACAGAAACAGGAGTTATCACACAGGAACCTGTAGCCGCTCGCTTGTCAGTTGGCGTTTGATGGACCCCGTTGCCACGGAGCAGTGAGATGACTTGACCGTGGCCATGACGACAGTCTGTTCACTGTAATCACCATGACGACAGTCTGTTCACTGTAATCACCATGACGACAGTCTGTTCACTGTAATCACCATGACGACAGTCTGTTCACTGTAATCACCATGACGACAGTCTGTTCACTGTAATCACCATGACGACAGTCTGTTCACTGTAATCACCATGACGACAGTCTGTTCACTCTAATCACCATGACGACAGTCTGTTCACTCTAATCACCATGACGACAGTCTGTTCACTCTAATCACCATGACGACAGTCTGTTCACTCTAATCACCATGACGACAGTCTGTTCACTCTAATCACCATGACGACAGTCTGTTCACTCTAATCATGCTATATTCTCCCACCATATATGGTAGAGCAGCCATATTGTCTTTAATGCAATTCTCTTCTGAATTAATATATATTTTTTATAAACGTTGAATGTGTGATAACATGTCTCTGTGTTGTAGGTTGTGGTCCTGACCAACTCCCCTCTAGAGGAGCAGCAGCGTGTTGGAGACTTCTGTCACAGTAACTGCATCAAGCTGGTGATCGCTGACACACGGGGACTCTTCGGACAGCTCTTCTGCGACTTCGGAGAGGAGATGCTGGTGATCGATACCAACGGAGAGCAGCCTCTCTCTGCTATGATCTCCATGATCACCAAGGTTAGTGCCTTACTACAATTCAACAACAAAATGTGGAGATTTTTAAGTCTAAATAAGCTTTGTTTCAAGGTCAAAAATGCTGCATTTCAGACAGAAATTAATGTCATGAATTCAGGGCTTGTGAAATTATACTATATATACTATATATATACTATACACTATATATCCTATATACTATATAGGAAAAATATAAGCCTTCCACAAATTTGAGACCCACTAATAATTGTATAATTTTATCAAAATACAAGGATGCAAACTAGTCACCTTACGGTGAAATTCGCCGTTTTGAATCCAAAATAGGTGACCTGCGTGATTCGTGTAGATCCGATGAGTAAAGTTTGGGAGGGTTGGATCACTACTGGCTGTAAGGGAACGAGTGATCAAAGTTTGGAGCAATACTCTGCTGTATCGAAGGCTCAACCAATATACTGTCTGCTGTATCCAAGGCTCAGCCAATATACTGTCTGCTGTATCCAAGGCTCAGCCAATATACTGTCTGCTGTATCCAAGGCTCAGCCAATATACTGTCTGCTGTATCCAAGGCTCAGCCAATATACTGGCTGCTGTATCCAAGGCTCAGCCAATATACTGTCTGCTGTATCCAAGGCTCAGCCAATATACTGGCTGCTTTATCCAAGGCTCAACCAATATACTGGCTGCTGTATCCAAGGCTCAGCCAATATACTGGCTGCTTTATCCAAGGCTCAGCCAATATACTGGCTGCTTTATCCAAGGCTCAACCAATATACTGGCTGCTGTATCCAAGGCTCAGCCAATATACTGGCTGCTGTATCCAAGGCTCAGCCAATATACTGGCTGCTTTATCCAAGGCTCAGCCAATATACTGGCTGCTGTATCCAAGGCTCAGCCAATATACTGGCTGCTTTATCCAAGGCTCAGCCAATATACTGGCTGCTGTATCCAAGCTCAGCTATACTGGCTGCTGTATCAAGGCTCAGCCAATATACTGGCTGCTTTATCCAAGGCTCAGCCAATATACTGGCTGCTTTATCCAAGGCTCAACCAATATACCGGCTGCTGTATCCAAGGCTCAGCCAATATACTGGCTGCTGTATCCAAGGCTCAGCCAATATACTGGCTGCTTTATCCAAGGCTCAGCCAATATACTGGCTGCTGTATCCAAGGCTCAGCCAATATACTGGCTGCTTTATCCAAGGCTCAGCCAATATACCGGCTGCTGTATCCAAGGCTCAGCCAATATACTGGCTGCTTTATCCAAGGCTCAGCCAATATACTGTCTGCTGTATCCAAGGCTCAGCCAATATACCGGCTGCTGTATCCAAGGCTCAGCCAATATACTGGCTGCTGTATCCAAGGCTGCTTTATCCAAGGCTCAGCCAATATACTGGCTGCTGTATCCAAGGCTCAGCCAATATACTGGCTGCTGTATCCAAGGCTGCTTTATCCAAGGCTCAGCCAATATACTGGCTGCTTTATCCAAGGCTCAGCCAATATACTGGCTGCTGCATCCAAGGCTCAGCCAATATACTGGCTGCTGTATCCAAGGCTGCTTTATCCAAGGCTCAGCCAATATACTGGCTGCTGTATCCAAGGCTCAGCCAATATACCGGCTGCTTTATCCAAGGCTCAGCCAATATACTGGCTGCTGTATCCAAGGCTCAGCCAATATACTGGCTGCTGTATCCAAGGCTCAGCCAATATACTGGCTGCTGTATCCAAGGCTCAGCCAATATACTGGCTGCTGTCTCCAAGGCTCAGCCAATATACTGTCTGCTTTATCCAAGGCTCAGCCAATATACTGGCTGCTGTATCCAAGGCTCAGCCAATATACTGGCTGCTTTATCCAAGGCTCAGCCAATATACCGGCTGCTGTATCCAAGGCTCAGCCAATATACTGTCTGCAGAGAGGTAACGTTAGGTGAGGAGGTTACAGCAGGGCGTCCCCTGAACGGTAACAGAGAGGTAACGTTAGGTGAGGAGGTTACAGCAGGGTGTCCCCTGAACGGTAACGTTAGGTGAGGAGGTTACAGCAGGGCGTCCCCTGAACGGTAACAGAGAGGTAACGTTAGGTGAGGAGGTTACAGCAGGGTGTCCCCTGAACGGTAACAGAGAGGTAACGTTAGGTGAGGAGGTTACAGCAGGGTGTCCCCTGAACGGTAACAGAGGTAACGTTAGGTGAGGAGGTTACAGCAGGGCGTCCCCTGAACGGTAACAGAGAGGTAACGTTAGGTGAGGAGGTTACAGCAGGGTGTCCCCTGAACGGTAACAGAGAGGTAACGTTAGGTGAGGAGGTTACAGCAGGGCGTCCCCTGAACGGTAACAGAGGGGTAACGTTAGGTGAGGAGGTTACAGCAGGGCGTCCCCTGAACGGTAACAGAGAGGTAACGTTAGGTGAGGAGGTTACAGCAGGGTGTCCCCTGAACGGTAACAGAGAGGTAACGTTAGGTGAGGAGGTTACAGCAGGGTGTCCCCTGAACGGTAACAGAGAGGTAACGTTAGGTGAGGAGGTTACAGCAGGGCGTCCCCTGAACGGTAACAGAGGTAACGTTAGGTGAGGAGGTTACAGCAGGGCGTCCCCTGAACGGTAACAGAGAGGTAACGTTAGGTGAGGAGGTTACAGCAGGGTGTCCCCTGAACGGTAACAGAGAGGTAACGTTAGGTGAGGAGGTTACAGCAGCGCGTCCCCTGAACGGTAACAGAGAGTTAACGTTAGGTGAGGAGGTTACAGCAGGGCGTCCCCTGAACGGTAACAGAGAGGTAACGTTAGGTGAGGAGGTTACAGCAGGGCGTCCCCTGAACGGTAACAGAGAGGTAACGTTAGGTGAGGAGGTTACAGCAGGGCGTCCCCTGAACGGTAACAGAGAGGTAACGTTAGGTGAGGAGGTTACAGCAGGGCGTCCCCTGAACGGTAACAGAGGTAACGTTAGGTGAGGAGGTTACAGCAGGGCGTCCCCTGAACGGTAACAGAGAGGTAACGTTAGGTGAGGAGGTTACAGCAGGGCGTCCCCTGAACGGTCCAAGGTAACGTTAGGTGAGGAGGTTACAGCAGGGCGTCCCCTGAACGGTAACAGAGAGGTAACGTTAGGTGAGGAGGTTACAGCAGGGCGTCCCCTGAACGGTAACAGAGAGGTAACGTTAGGTGAGGAGGTTACAGCAGGGCGTCCCCTGAACGGTAACAGAGAGGTAACGTTAGGTGAGGAGGTTACAGCAGGGCGTCCCCTGAACGGTAACAGAGGTAACGTTAGGTGAGGAGGTTACAGCAGGGCGTCCCCTGAACGGTAACAGAGGTAACGTTAGGTGAGGAGGTTACAGCAGGGCGTCCCCTGAACGGTAACAGAGAGGTAACGTTAGGTGAGGAGGTTACAGCAGGGCGTCCCCTGAACGGTAACAGAGAGGTAACGTTAGGTGAGGAGGTTACAGCAGGGCGTCCCTGAACGGTAACAGAGAGGTAACGTTAGGTGAGGAGGTTACAGCAGGGCGTCCCCTGAACGGTAACAGAGAGGTAACGTTAGGTGAGGAGGTTACAGCAGGGCGTCCCCTGAACGGTAACAGAGAGGTAACGTTAGGTGAGGAGGTTACAGCAGGGCGTCCCCTGAACGGTAACAGAGAGGTAACGTTAGGTGAGGAGGTTACAGCAGGGCGTCCCCTGAACGGTAACAGAGAGGTAACGTTAGGTGAGGAGGTTACAGCAGGGCGTCCCCTGAACGGTAACAGAGAGGTAACGTTAGGTGAGGAGGTTACAGCAGGGCGTCCCTGAACGGTAACAGAGAGTCCACGTTACTGGGAGGTTACAGCAGGGCGTCCCCTGAACGGTAACAGAGAGGTAACGTTAGGTGAGGAGGTTACAGCAGGGCGTCCCCTGAACGGTAACAGAGAGGTAACGTTAGGTGAGGAGGTTACAGCAGGGCGTCCCCTGAAGTCCACTACTGGAGCTGTTTGGTTAGTCCACTACTGGAGCTGTTTGGTTAGTCCACTACTGGAGCTGTTTGGTTAGTCCACTACTGGAGCTGTTTGGTTAGTCCACTACTGGAGCTGTTTGGTTAGTCCACTACTGGAGCTGCTTGGTTAGTCCACTACTGGAGCTGTTTGGTTAGTCCACTACTGGAGCTGTAGATGCTGTTTGGTTAGTCCACTACTGGAGCTGTTTGGTTAGTCCACTACTGGAGCTGTTTGGTTAGTCCACTACTGGAGCTGTTTGGTTAGTCCACTACTGGAGCTGTTTGGGTAGTCCACTACTGGAGCTGTTTGGTTAGTCCACTACTGGAGCTGTTTGGTTAGTCCACTACTGGAGCTGTTTGGGTAGTCCACTACTGGAGCTGTTTGGTTAGTCCACTACTGGAGCTGTTTGGTTAGTCCACTACTGGACCTGTTTGGTTAGTCCACTACTGGAGCTGTTTGGTTAGTCCACTACTGGAGCTGTTTGGTTAGTCCACTACTGGAGCTGTAGATGCTGTTTGGTTAGTCCACTACTGGAGCTGTTTGGTTAGTCCACTACTGGAGCTGTTTGGTTAGTCCACTACTGGAGCCGTAGATGCTGTTTGGTTAGTCCACTACTGGAGCTGTAGATGCTGCGGTTTAATACCAGGAGCCCCTCTGATTAGTACCTCGCTACACCAGAACTCAGTCTGGAACTGGGCTAAACACTAGAACTCAGTTGTCAGTGTGGACCATTTCAGGATAAGAAAAGCAGTTTTGGAAACACTGGCATAATATATGCCGTTCAGCAGATGCTTTTATCCAAAGTGACTTAGTCATGCGTGCATCCATTTTACTTATGGGTGGCCCCAGGAATCGAACCCACTACCCCCTGGTGTTACAAGCGCCGTGCTCTACCAACTGAGCTATAAAGAGCAACGAAGGACCACTCATCATATGTGATACATACACCCCCCCCCTCCAGTCTTCCTAGTACTCTCTTACATTTTAATTTTATCATGGAGTGGAGCTGGTAACCTCTGTCCCTGGCTTCCCGTGCTGTGCAGATCTCATCCCTGCTTGTCTGTTAGGATGCTGCAGGCGTGGTGACGTGTTTGGACGAGGCTCGCCACGGGTTTGAGAACGGAGACTCTGTGATCTTCACTGAGGTGCAGGGCATGACGGAGCTCAACGGCTGCCAGCCAATAGAGATCAAGACCCTGGGTGAGTCCTGTCCTGTAGCAATACTTAGTATCAGCCTAATCAACTGTGTTATTTTGAGATTTTTTTTTTCACGTTATTTTGTACATAATGTTGCTGCTTACCGTCTCTTATGACCGAAAAGAGCTTCTGTACATCAGTACAGCAATTACTCACCTCGAACTGGACAAAGATGTTTTTTCTTTATTGAGTACGACGAGAAGGATATACTGCTTCCCCGAGACCAGGCTCAAATCCATGACATCCATTCACAAGGCCGCAGTGCCAGCTGGATTACCAGGACGTGTACTCAGGGCATGCACGGAACAACTGGCAAGTGTCACTGATATATTCAACCTCTCCCTGACGGAGTCTGTAATACCTACATGTTTCAAACAGACGACCATAGTCCCTGTGCCCAAGAACACGAAGGTAACCTGCCTAGATGACTACCGCCCCGTAATGCTCAAGTGCCGTAGCCATGAAATGCTTCGAAAGGCTGGCCATGGCTCACATCAACACCGAAATCCTAGACCCCTTCAATTCGCATACCGCCCCAACGGATCCACAGACGACGCAATCTCGCACTCCATGCTGCCCTTTCCCACCTGGACGAAAGGAACACCTACGTGAGAATGCGAGACACCACCCTCTGGATCCTGAACTTCCTGACGGGCCGCCCCCCCAGGTGGTGAGGGTAGTTAACAGCACGTCTGCCATGCTGATCCTCAACACTGGAGCCCCTCAGGGGTACGTGCTTAGTCCCCTCCTGTACTCTCTGTTCACCGGCGACTGCGTGGCCAAGCACGACTCCCAACACAACCATTAAGTTTGCTGACGACACAACAGTGGTAGGCCTGATCACCGACAGGGAGGAGACAGCCTATAGGGAGGTCGTCAGAGACCTGGCCGTGTGGTGCCAGGACAACAACCTCTCACTCAACGTGAGCAAGACAAAGGAGCTGATCGTGGACTACAGGAAGAGGGAGGTCCGAACACGCCCCCATTCTCATGGTTATCTGATGGCAACGTTGAATGTCCACAGAGAGCCTATTGTAATGCTGCCGCTGTAGGCATTCATTGGCTGGTGTTGTAGAAATGTACTTTTTAAGTTGAACAATAACTTTTAGGCATATACAGTGTGCAAAACAGTCCAATTTACCAATGGCCCTATGATTTGGCTGGACTGCTCGAACAGTCCTAGCACCAGGCTGCGAATCACAGTACTACTGGGACCAGGCAGCGAATCACAGTACTACTGGGACCAGGCAGCGAATCACAGTACTACTGGGACCAGGCTGCGAATCACAGTACTACTGGGACCAGGCTGCGAATCACAGTAGTACTGGGACCAGGCTGCGAATCACAGTACTACTGGGACCAGGCTGCGAATCACAGTAGTACTGGGACCAGGCTGCGAATCACAGTAGTACTGGGACCAGGCTGCGAATCACAGTACTACTGGGACCAGGCTGCGAATCACAGTACTACTGGGACCAGGCTGCGAATCACAGTACTACTGGGACCAGGCTGCGAATCACAGTACTACTGGGACCAGGCTGCGAATCACAGTACTACTGGGACCAGGCTGCGAATCACAGTACTACTGGGACCAGGCTGCGAATCACAGTACTACTGGGACCAGGCTGTGTATCACAGTACTACTGGGACCAGGCTGTGTATTTCCTATTCTGGAAGAAGTCTTCTGAAGTCAGTACGTTCTCTCTCTCCGTCCCCCCCTCTCTCTCTCCGTCCCCCCCTCTCTCTCTCCGCCCCCCTCTCTCTCTCTCGTCCCCCCCGTCTCTCCGTCCCCCCTTCTCTCCCGTCCCCCTCTCTCTCTCTCTGTCCCCTGTCCCTCTCTCTCTCTCCGTCCCCCTCTCTCTCTCTCTCCCCCCTCTCTCTCTCTCCGTCCCCCTCTCTCTCCGTCCCCCTCTCTCTCCGTCCCCCTCTCTCTCCGTCCCCCCCCCTCTCTCTCCCGTCCCCCTCTCTCTCCGTCCCCCTCTCTCTCTCTCCGTCCCCCCTCTCTCTCTCCGTCCCACCCTCTCTCTCTGTCCGTCCCCCCTCTCTCTCTGTCCGTCCCCCTCTCTCTCTCCGTCCCCCTCTCTCTCTCGTCCCACCCTCTCTCTCTGTCCGTCCCCCTCTCTCTCTGTCCGTCCCCCCTCTCTCTCTGTCCGTCCCCCTCTCTCTCTGTCCGTCCCCCTCTCTCTCTGTCCGTCCCCCCTCTCTCTCTCTGTCCGTCCCCCTCTCTCTCTGTCCGTCCCCCTCTCTCTCTGTCCGTCCCCCCTCTCTCTCTGTCCGTCCCCCCTCTCTCTCTGTCCGTCCCCCTCTCTCTCTGTCCGTCCCCCTCTCTCTGTCCGTCCCCCCTCTCTCTGTCCGTCCCCCTCTCTCTCTGTCCGTCCCTCTCTCTCTGTCCGTCCCCCTCTCTCCGTCCGTCCCTCTCTCTGCCCCCCTCTCTCCGTCCCTCTCTCTCTCTCTCTGCCTGCCCCCCTCTCTCCGTCCCTCTCTCTCTGTCCGTCCCCCCCCTCTCTCTGTCCGCCCCCTCTCTCTGTCCGTCCCCCTCTCTCTCTCTGTCCGTCCCCCTCTCTCTGTCTGTCCCCCCCTCTCTCTCTGTCCGTCCCCCTCTCTCTCTGTCCGTCCCCCTCTCCCTCTCTCTCTGTCTGTCCCCCTCTCTCTCCGTCCCCCTCTCTCTCCGTCCCCCCCTCTCTCTCCGTCCCCCCCTCTCTCTCCGTCCCTCCCCCTCTCTCTCCGTCCCCCCTCTCTCTCTGTCCGTCCCCCTCTCTCTCTGTCCGCCCCCTCTCTCTCTGTCCGCCCCCCTCTCTCTCTGTCCGCCCCCTCTCTCTCTGTCCGCCCCCCTCTCTCTCTGTCCGCCCCCTCTCTCTCTGTCCGCCCCCTCTCTCTCTGTCCGCCCCCCTCTCTCTCTGTCCGCCCCCTCTCTCTCTCTCTCTTCTCTCTGTCCCCCTCTCTCTCTCTCTGTCCCCCTCTCTCTCTCTCTGTCCCCCTCTCTCTCTCTCTGTCCCCTCTCTCTCTCTCTCTCTGTCTCCTCTCTCTCTGTCCCCCTCTCTCTCTCTCTCTCTGTCCCCCTCTCTCTCTGTCCCCCTCTCTCTCTCTCTCTCTCTCTCTCTCTGTCCCCCTCTCTCTCTCTCTCTCTCTCTCTCTCTCTCTCTCTCTCTCTCTCTCTCTCTCTCTGCCCCCCTCTCTCTCTCTCCGTCCAGGCCCCTACACCTTCAGTATCTGTGACACCACAGGTTTCTCCGACTACGTCAGGGGAGGCATCGTCTCTCAGGTCAAGATGCCCCAGAAGGTGGCCTTCGTAAGTACCAGACATTGTCCCGCGTGTCATGGTGTCAAGTTCATGTAGAGGGTGGAATGTGTTGGTTCTCGTTAAACCGTTCTGTTACTGTGATGTGGCAGACAGTTTACTGTCATTAAACCAATGTTTAATGTAGTGGGTACATGTGCAGGTTGTGTAACAGATCAATGGGGGGAAAATGTAGTTTCTGACTAACCACGACGTGTAGATTTCCCCAGTAAAATAATCTCCAACATCGTTCACTATTACCTGCTGGAAGAAAGGTTGGGTTAATTCGCGTCTCGCCTTCTCTCTCTCTGTAGAAATCCTTCACCACTTCCATGACAGAGCCAGAGTTTGTGGTGACAGACTTTGCCAAGTTTGAGCGACCAGGACAGCTTCACCTGGGCTTCCAGGCTCTACACAGCTACCAGAGGAAACACAGCAGGCTTCCCAAGCCCTGGTGCCAGGTACATACACACACACCTGTATACACACACACACACCTGTGTACACACACACACACACACACACACACACACACACACCTGTATACACACACACACCTGTACCTGGGCTTCCAGGCTCTACACAGCTACCAGAGGAAACACAGCAGGCTTCCCAAGCCCTGGTGCCAGGTACACACACACACACACACACCTGTATACACACACACACACACACACACATAATGATAATCCCATCAATCAAATCTTGTGAACAAGAATAAACGTGTTCTACTTATTTTCGACTTCCCTGGGGTGTTTACCCAGCTGCCATGCTGTTCCTCTGTACCGGTTTATGGAAGACGACTAGTCTGTACCGGTTTATGGAAGACGACTAGTCTGTACCGGTTTATGGAAGACGACTAGTCTGTACCGGTTTATGGAAGACGACTAGTCTGTACCGGTTTATGGAAGACTAGTCTGTACTGGTTTACTAGTCTGTACCGGTTTATGGAAGACGACTAGTCTACTGGTTTATGGAAGACGACTAGTCTGTACCGGTTTATGGAAGACGACTAGACTAGTCTGTACCGGTTTATGGAAGACGACTAGTCTGTACTGGTTTATGGAAGACGACTAGTCTGTACTGGTTTATGGAAGACGACTAGTCTGTACCGGTTTATGGAAGACGACTAGACTAGTCTGTACCGGTTTATGGAAGACGACTAGTCTGTACCGGTTTATGGAAGACGACTAGTCTGTACCGGTTTATGGAAGACTAGTCTGTACTTTAGTCTGTACCGGTTTATGGAAGACGACTAGACTAGTCTGTACTGGTTTATGGAAGACGACTAGTCTGTACCGGTTTATGGAAGACGACTAGTCTGTACCGGTTTATGGAAGACGACTAGTCTGTACCGGTTTATGGAAGACGACTAGTCTGTACCGGTTTATGGAAGACGACTAGACTAGTCTGTACTGGTTTATGGAAGACGACTAGTCTGTACTGGTTTATGGAAGACGACTAGTCTGTACCGGTTTATGGAAGACGACTAGTCTGTACTGGTTTATGGAAGACGACTAGTCTGTACCGGTTTATGGAAGACGACTAGTCTGTACCGGTTTATGGAAGACGACTAGTCTGTACCGGTTTATGGAAGACGACTAGACTAGTCTGTACCGGTTTATGGAAGACGACTAGACTAGTCTGTACCGGTTTATGGAAGACGACTAGTCTACTGGTTTATGGAAGACGACTAGTCTGTACCGGTTTATGGAAGACGACTAGTCTACTGGTTTATGGAAGACGACTAGTCTTAACAAGTCTGTTCTCGTGAAGCAGGAACTATTATTTATTCTTTAAATGTTCACCTTTATTTTACCAGGTAAGGAAGTTGAGAACAAGTTCTCATTTACAACTGTGACCTGGCCAAGATAAAGCAAAGTATCTCGACACATACAACGACACAGAATGTGCAAGTAGAGATACTGATGTGCAAAGGAGCAAAATAAATCAAATAAATAACTGTATGGGGATGAGGTAGTTGGATGGCCTATCTGTAAACAGCCCATCTAAGTACAGGTGCAGTGATCTGTGAGCTCCTCTGACAGCTGGTGCTTAGAGTTAGTGAGGGAGATATGAGTCTCCAGATTCAGTGATTTTTTTTTTTGCAGTTTGTTCCAGTTCATTGGCAGCAGAGAACTGGAAGGAATTGGAATTGGCTTTGGGGGTGACCAATGAGATATACCTGATGGAGCGCGTGCTACGAGTGGGTGCTGCTATGGTGACCAGTCTGTTATGGAACAAGGCCAGTGATATGTCTTCGGTGCCAGAATGTTCCCTGTCTTCTGCTTCTATCCTCAATCTCTTGACATGACACGAGGACGTGTTAAACCCAAAGCAGTACAAGCTTCCACTTGTTCGTGACTAAATATCTAATAGTCACTGGCCTGCAGCACAAAAGGAAATTCAACATGAGCACCACAATCATACTTGACCATTTTTATTCACAAATGAGTGAAAAGCTCGCGCTGTGGAGCCCTTTGCACCCACCAACGTGACTACTGGAATGAATGTCTTACCCACCAACGTGGCTACTGGAATGAATGTCTTACCCACCAACGTGGCTACTGGAATGAATGTCTTACCCACCAACGTGACTACTGGAATGAATGTCTTACCCACCAACGTGGCTACTGGAATGAATGTCTTACCCACCAACGTGACTACTGGAATGAATGTCTTACCCACCAACGTGACTACTGGAATGAATGTCTTACCCACCAACGTGGCTACTGGAATGAACCCACCAATGCCTGAACCCGCAGGTGTTCATTTTAGGCCCTGCCTCTATAGATGAGAGACTGCCCAACACACCACCTGTGGTGATCTGTTGGGCACCTACTGACCCCAAGAAATATGTCTATCTGAGAGAGGGAGAGAAATAAGATCAGGATTTTTAAGCCTCGAGAAAATTACAGTGGCTTGCGAAAGTATTCACCCCCTTGGCATTTTTCCTGTTTTGTTGCCCTACAACCTGGTATTAAAATAGATTTTGGGGGGGGGTTTGCCTACCCCTTTGAAGATGCCAAATATTTTTTATTGTGAAACAAACAAAAAAAATAAGACAAAACAGAACTTGAGCGTGCATAACTATTCACCCCCCCAAAGTCAATACTTTGTCGAGCTAGCTTTTTCAGCAATTACAGCTGCAAGTCTCTTAGGGCATGTCTCTATAAGATTGGCATATCTAGCAACTGGGATTTTTGCAAAACTGCTCCAGCTCCTTCAAATTGGATGGGTTCCATTGTGTACAGCAATCTTTAAGTCATACCACAGATCCTCAATTGAATTGAGGTCTGGGCTTTGACTAGACCATTCCAAGACATTTAAATGTTTCCCCTTAAACCACTCGAGTGTTGCATTAGCAGTATGCTTAGGGACATTATCCTGCTGGAAGGTGAACCTCCGTCCCAGTCTCAAGAATTTCCCTGTATTTAGCGCCATCCATCAATCCTTCAATTCTGACCAGTTTCCCTGCAGATGAAAAACATGCTGCCACCACCATGCTTCACTGTGGGGATGGTGATCTCGGGGTGATGGGAGATCTCGGGGTGATGGGAGATCTCGGGGTGATGAGAGATCTCGGGGTGATGGTGACCTCGGGGTGATGGTGACCTCGGGGTGATGGTGACCTCGGGGTGATGGTGACCTCGGGGTGATGGTGACCTCGGGGTGATGGTGACCTCGGGGTGATGAGAGATGTCGGGGTGATGAGAGATGTCGGGTTTGCGCCAGACATAGCGTTTTCCTTGATGGCCAAAAAAATCAATTTTTGTCTCAACTGACTGTCTTACCTTCTCCCACATGCCTTTTGGCAAACACCAAATGTGTTTCTTTAAAAAAAAATCTTTAAACAATGGATTTTATCTGGCCACTCTTCTGTGAAGCCCAGCTCTGTGGAGTGTACGGCTTAAAGCGGTCCCATGGACAGATACTCCAATCTCCGCTGTAGAGCTCTGCGGCTCCTTCCGGGTTATCTTTGGTCTCTTTGTTGCCTCTCTGTTTAATGCCCTCCTTGCCTGGTGTGAGTTTTGGTGTGCGGCCCTCTCTTGGCAGGTTTGTTGTGGTGCCATATTCTTTCACATTTTTAAAAATTGATTTAATGGTGCTCCGTGGGATGTTCAAAGTTTCTGATATTGCAGACTGGGGCCTTTCAGAGCAGGTGTATATATACTGAGATCATGTGACACTTAGATTGCACACAGGTGGACTTGAACTAATTATGTGACTTCTGAAGGTAATTGGTTGCACCACTGTGAGACATGGATTGTGTATGTGTGCCATTCAGAGGGTGAATGGGTAAGACCAAATATGTAAGTGCCTTTGAACAGGGTATGATAGTAGTTGCCAGGTGAAACCAGTTTGTGTCAAGAACTGCAACGCTGCTGGGTTTTTCACACTCAACAGTTTCCCGTATGCATCAAGAATTGTCCACCACCCAAATGACATCCAGCCATCTTGACACAACTGTTGGAAGCATTGTAGTCAACATGGGCCAGCATCCCTGTGGAATGCTTTCCGCACCTTGTAGTCATGCCTATCAATGTAATGCTTTGTGGTGTGTTCCAGGCTGATGGAGAGGAGTTGGTGTCCCTGGCTAAAGAGGTTAACTCCAGCCAGACGGGGTCAGCCAAAGTGGACGAGCTGGATGACAAGCTCATTAAGAAACTGGCCTTCGTCTCCGCTGGCGACCTGGCACCAATCAACGCTTTCATTGGTGGACTGGCCGCACAGGAAGTAATGAAGGTAAGGAGCGGCTCACCTTCCTGTCTACTCAAAACTGTCTTTCTGCTCAATATGGTTATAGTGTGTGTGTGTGTGTGGACTTGTGTCCGCTGTATTTTTTATTTACCGGACTCATATGCATTGGGTGCGTAACCTGATTAGGGTGTCCACCCACGGTGCTCAGATTGACAGAAATCCCATTTAGGGGGGCGCTAGGGAGCAAGCCATGGAGTAGGTCACGTTTATCCGAGCTACTGAAATGTTAATGTTTTACAATGGTGGGGGGAAAATGCACTATCGTGGTGCTTGAGGTGTTCCTCACCATTATTACGCAGTTTATTCCTTTCTATTTACCCCCCCCCCCACCCCAATCTTGTCTCATCGCTGCAACTCCCGAAAGGGAGCGGCGATCATGCGTCCTCCGAAACATGAACCCCCAAAACCGCGCTTCTTAACACCCGCGTGTCGGAGGAAGCACCGTTCAACTGACGACCCGAAGTCAGCCTGCAGGAGTTGCTAGAGCGCAACGAGCCAGATGGCTGAGGACCTGGGCTCAAGCTCGCCTTTATCGGCCTGAAAGCCCTCGAGACGGCAATGAGCCAGATGGCTGAGGACCTGGGCTCAAGCTCGCCTTTATCGGCCTGAAAGCCCTCGAGACGGCAATGAGCCAGATGGCTTATTTAGGCTTGCCATAACAAAGGGGTTAGTTACTGACTCCAAGATATTTCAAGTCTAAATTCAGGCTATAAGACAACAAAATGTGATGGAAGTCGAGGGCTACTTCCTGGGAACGCTGAGTATCGAGGGCTACTTCCTGGGAACGCTGAGTGTCGAGGGCTACTTCCTGGGAACGCTGAGTGTTGTTAGGGTTGTTGTTAGGTGACCGTATTAACGACACACACGGCAGGCATGAGTCTTGAATGTAGTAAACTTCCACGTGACCGTTGAGTCACGGTGATCTCCTCTTATGCATTTTGGACATGCGTAGGTTGTACCCAACTCTCTAATGACCATCAGGTCCTAATGGCCTGGTACTCAGGGCTCTGTTCATCCATCAGGTCCTAATGGCCTGGTACTCAGGGCTCTATTGTCCCTCCATCAGGTCCTAATGGCCTGGTACTCAGGGCTCTATTGTCCCTCCATCAGGTCCTAATGACCTGGTACTCAGGGCTCTATTGTCCCTCCATCAGGTCCTAATGGCCTGGTACTCAGGGCTCTATTGTCCCTCCATCAGGTCCTAATGGCCTGGTACTCAGGGCTCTATTGTCCCTCCATCAGGTCCTAATGGCCTGGTACTCAGGGCTCTATTGTCCCTCCATCAGGTCCTAATGGCCTGGTACTCAGGGCTCTATTGTCCCTCCCACCCTGTTCACGCCCATGATGCAGTAGCTGTACAGTATTATAACTGTGTGTGTGTGTGTGTCCTAGGCGTGTACAGGGAAGTTCATGCCCATAATGCAGTAGCTGTACAGTATTATAACTGTGTGTGTGTGTGTGTGTGTGTGTGTGTCCCTAGGCGTGTACAGGGAAGTTCATGCCCATAATGCAGTAGCTGTACAGTATTATAACTGTGTGTGTGTGTGTGTGTCCTAGGCGTGTACAGGGAAGTTCATGCCCATAATGCAGTAGCTGTACAGTATTATAACTGTGTGTGTGTGTGTGTGTGTCCTAGGCGTGTACAGGGAAGTTCATGCCCATGATGCAGTAGCTGTACAGTATTATAACTGTGTGTGTGTCCTAGGCGTGTACAGGGAAGTTCAGGCCCATAATGCAGTAGCTGTACAGTATTATAACTGTGTGTGTGTGTGTGTGTGTGTGTGTGTGTGTGTGTGTGTGTCCTAGGCGTGTACAGGGAAGTTCATGCCCATGATGCAGTGGCTGTATTTTGATGCTCTGGAGTGTCTGTCTGAGGAAGAGGGAGGAGCCATGCTCACTGAGGAGGACTGTGCCCCTGTGAGTACATACTCACACACTCTGACGTCTACCATACTCACACACTCTGACGTCTACCATACTCACACACTCTGACGTCTACCATACTCACACACTCTGACGTCTACCATACTCACACACTCTGACGTCTACCATACTCACACACTCTGACGTTTACCATACTCACACACTCTGACGTCTACCATACTCACACACACCGCCCACCAATATGCACACACCTAACACAAACCCTCACAGGCCAAACACATACAGGCACTACAGGTCTGGCACAAAACACATCATGCCACTATTTCAAGTAGAACTTTACAGCCTCTCCTGTTCTCCTTTACAGCCTCACCTTCTACCTGTTCTCCTTTACAGCCTCTCCTGTTCTCCTTACAGCCTCTCCTGTTCTCCTTTACAGCCTCACCTTCTACCTGTTCTCCTTTACAGCCTCTCCTGTTCTCCTTACAGCCTCTCCTGTTCTCCTTTACAGCCTCTCCTGTTCTCCTTTACAGCCTCACCTTCTACCTGTTCTCCTTTACAGCCTCACCTTCTACCTGTTCTCCTTACAGCCTCACCTGTTCTCCTTACAGCCTCACCTGTTCTCTTTACAGCCTCACCTGTTCTCCTTTACAGCCTCACCTGTTCTCCTTTACAGCCTCACCTGTTCTCCTTTACAGCCTCTACCTGTGGGAAAACGATTAAATGACATCTCTCCCTCTCTCCAGAGGAAGAGTCGTTATGACGGCCAGATCGCTGTGTTTGGCTCCCAGCTGCAAGAGGAGTTGGCTAAACAACGTTACTTCCTGGTTGGGGCTGGCGCTATTGGCTGTGAGCTGCTCAAGAACTTTGCCATGATTGGATTGGCTGGCGGAGAGGGTGAGGTCATCGTGACGGACATGGACACCATTGAGAAATCCAACCTCAACAGACAGTTCCTCTTCAGGTGAGAGGGGGGGGGGGGCAAACTTAACCCTTGGAGGGTTTAAATCATGCAACACAAGCATCTCTTAACCCTTGGAGGGTTTAAATGATGCAACACAAGCATCTCTTAACCCTTGGAGGGTTTAAATGATTAACACTGGTTTTAGCCATTGGAGGGTTTGAAATGATGCAACACAACATACTGCTTACCCTTGGATCCGTTTAAATCATGCAACACAAGCATCTCTTAACCCTTGGAGGGTTTAAATGATGCAACACAAGCATCTCTTAACCCTTGACCCTGTGATTACACTGGTTTAGCCATCGGGTGTCTGAAATGGCACCCACTTTCCAACATACTGCATTACTGTAGATCCGTGTGTAACGGATGTGAAACGGCTAGCTTAGTTAGCGGTGGTGCTGGTGTAACGGATGTGAAACGGCTAGCTTAGTTAGCGGTGGTGCTGGTGTAACGGATGTGAAACGGCTAGCTTAGTTAGCGGTGGTGCTGGTGTAACGGATGTGAAACGGCTAGCTTAGTTAGCGGTGGTACTGAGGTAACGGATGTGAAACGGCTAGCTTAGTTAGCGGTGGTGCTGGTGTAACGGATGTGAAACGGCTAGCTTAGTTAGCGGTGGTGCTGGTGTAACGGATGTGAAACGGCTAGCTTAGTTAGCGGTGGTGCTGGTGTAACGGATGTGAAACGGCTAGCTTAGTTAGCGGTGGTGCTGGTGTAACGGATGTGAAACGGCTAGCTTAGTTAGCGGTGGTGCTGGTGTAGGATGTGAAACGGCTAGCTTAGTTAGCGGTGGTGCTGGTGTAACGGATGTGAAACGGCTAGCTTAGTTAGCGGTGGTGCTGGTGTGGTGTAACGGATGTTAGAAACGGCTAGCTTAGTTAGCGGTGGTGCTGGTGTAACGGATGTGAAACTGCTAGCTTAGTTAGCGGTGGTGCTGGTGTAACGGATGTGAAACGGCTAGCTTAGTTAGCGGTGGTGCGGCGCTAAATAACATTTCAATCGGTGACGTCACTCGCTCTGAGACCTTGAAGTAGTAGTTCCCACTTTGCTCTGCAAGGGCCGCGGCTTTTGTGGAACGATGGGTAACGATGCTTCGAGGGGTGACTGTTGTTGATGTGTGCAGAGGGTCCCTGGTTCGCGCCCGGGTATGGGGTCTGTTCAGATGCCGTACTCTACATGGAATAGAGAACCACTTGGGACGTAAGACCTTTGTGTTTTAATTGAGCCGTTACTGTTATTGCTTCTCTTTCGCTTCTATTTCATTGTTCTTCTGTAAAGGGTGACGGGTTTCAAAGGATATTTTATGAAATAAAGTTTTGTTTTGTTTTGGTTTGTAATTCAGGCCGTGGGACGTGACGAAGATGAAGAGCGAGACGGCGGCCGCGGCGGTGAAGCAGATGAACCCGTCCATCCGGATCACGGGACACCAGAACCGCGTCGGACCCGAGACGGAGCGCGTCTACGATGATGACTTCTTCGAGAGCCTCCACGGAGTCGCCAACGCTCTGGATAACGTCGACGCGCGTAAGACGCACTTTTAAAATTACTGCACCGTGTGGGCTGTCGTTATCGACCGTTATCTATCGTTATCAACGGCTACAGGCGGTATCGTCTCCACGGCTACAGGCGGTATCGTCTCCACAGTGAGAAGGGGGAGGAGAAGGTGGCAAAGAGCTTCCTAGGGTTAGAGGCAGATGCTTGGAATTTAGAGTGGTAGAAAGTGGCTTTAGCAGCAGAGAGAGAAGAGGAAAATGTAGAGAGGAGGGAGTGAAAGGATGCCAGGTCCGCAGGGAGGCGAGTTTTCCTCCATTTCCGCTCGGCTGCCCGGAGCCCTGTTCTGTGAGCTCGCAATGAGTCGTCGAGCCACGGAGCGGGAGGGGAGGACCGAGCCGGCTTGGAGGATAGGGGACATAGAGAGTCAAAGAATGCAGAAAGGGAGGAGAGGAGGGTTGAGGAGGCAGAATCATGAGTCAAAGGTAGACGTGGGGAGGTTAAAGTCGCCCAGAACTGTGAGAGGTGAGCCGTCCTCAGGAAAGGAGCTTATCAAGGCATCAAGCTCATTGATGAACTCTCCGAGGGAACCTGGAGGGCAATACATGATAAGGATGTTAAGCTTGAAAGGGCTGGTAACTGTGACAGCATGGAATTCAAAGGAGGCGATAGACAGATGGGTAAGGGGAGAAAGAGAGAATGACCACTTGGGAGAGATGAGGATCCCGGTGCCACCACCCCGCTGACCAGAAGCTCTAGGGGTGTGCGAGAACACGTGGGCAGACGAAGAGAGAGCAGTAGGAGTAGCAGTGTTGTCTGTGGTGATCCATGTTTCCGTCAGTGCCAAGAAGTCGAGGGACTGGAGGGAGGCATAGGCTGAGATGAACTCTGCCTTGTTGGCCGCAGATCGGCAGTTCCAGAGGCTACCGGAGACCTGGAACTCCACGTGGGTCGTGCGCGCTGGGACCACCAGATTAGGGTGGCCGCGGCCACGCGGTGTGGAGCGTTTGTATGGTCTGTGAAGAGAGGAGAGAACAGGGATAGACAGACACATAGTTGACAGGCTACACAAGAGGCTACGCTAATGCAAAGGAGATTGGAATGACAAGTGGACTACACGTCTCGAGTGTTCAGAAAGTTAAGCTTACGTAGCAAGAATCTTATTGACTAAAATGATTAAAATGATACAGTACTGCTGAAGTAGGCTAGCTGGCAGAGGCTGCGTTGTTGACTATGTAGGCTAGCTGGCATTGTCTGCGTTGTTGACACTACACTAATCAAGTCGTTCCGTTGAGTGTAATAGTTTATGTTGATTTACTGTGCTGAACTATTAGCTAACCTAGGGGACTAGCTGGCTAGCTAGCAGTGTTGATTAATGAAATGAAAATGTGATACTACCTGTGGAGCGGCGAAATGCGTTGTTGAAAGTTCTGTTAAGCGACAATAGCTGGCTAGCTAACCTCGGTAAATTAAGATAATCACTCTCTCTAAACTACACAATTATCTTTGATACAAAGACAGCAAAGACAACTATGTAGCTAGCTACACTAATCAAGTCGTTCAGTTGAGTGTAAGTTGTGCTGCTAATCGGTAGCTACTAGCGATCAAACAAATCAGGGCCGTTGGACGATGAAATGTAATGAAATGAAATGAAAAAAATTGCTAAGATTAGACAAATCAAACCGTTGTACTATAATGAAAAATGAAATGTAATACTACCTGTGGAGCGAGTGCAGATGCGACCGCGCTCCAACCCGGGCTGGACTGTCCTGTATCCTGTATTAGCTGGCCGTTCTGTAGCCCCCTCTACTATTAGTCCTGTATCCTGTATTAGCTGGCCGTTGCTACCTGTAGCTAGCTGTTCCTGTATTAGGCTAGCTAGCAGTGTCTCCTGCGTACACTACACTAATCAAGTTAAGGAAGACAAATAGCTGTCTCCACAGTTATCAACGGCTACAGGCGGTATCGTCTCCACAGTTATCAACGGCTACAGGCGGTATCGTTATCTCAGGCATAGTCTCCACAGTTATCAACGGCTACAGGCGGTATCGTCGTTATCTCAGGCGGTATAGTCTCAGTTATCAACGGCTACAGGCGTATCGTCCACAGTTATCGTCTCCACAGTTATCAACGGCTACAGGCGGTATCGTCTCCACAGTTATCAACGGCTACAGGCGGTTTAGTCTCCACAGTTATCAACGGCTACAGGCGGTATCGTCTCCACAGTTATCAACGGCTACAGGCGGTGTAGTCTCCACAGTTATCAACGGCTACAGGCGGTATCGTCTCCACAGTTATCAACGGCTACAGGCGGTATCGTCTCCAGTTATCAACGGCTGCAGGCGGTATGGTCTCCACAGTTATCAACAGCTACAGGCGGTATCGTCTCCACAGTTATCAACGGCTACAGGCGGTATCGTCTCCACAGTTATCAACGGCTACAGGCAGTATCGTCTCCACAGTTATCAACGGCTACAGGCGGTATCGGCTCCACAGTTATCGGCTACAGCGGTATGGTCTCCACAGTTATCAACGGCTACAGGCGGTATCGTCTCCACAGTCTCCACAGTTATCAACGGCGGTATCGTCTCCAGGCAACGGTATCGTCTCCAGTTATCAACGGCTACAGGCGGTATCGTCTCCACAGTTATCAACGGCTACAGGCGGTATCGTCTCCACAGTTATCAACGGCTACAGGCGGTATCGTCTCCACAGTTATCAACGGCTACAGGCGGTATCGTCTCCACAGTTATCAACGGCTACAGGCGGTATCGTCTCCACAGTTATCAAGAGGAGTCCAGGGAGCTGGGCCGGTACAATTAGATTGTTTAGGGCTGAGGAAGAGGTGCCCGGGGGTGGGGGTCGATTGTTTAGGGCTGAGGAAGAGGTGCCCGGGGTGGGGGTCGATTGTTTAGGGCTGAGGAAGAGGTGCCCGGGGGTGGGGGTCGATTGTTTAGGGCTGAGGAAGAGGTGCCCGGGGTGGGGGTCGATTGTTTAGGGCTGAGGAAGAGGTGCCCGGGCTGGGGTGCCCGGGGTGGGGGTCGATTGTTTAGGGCTGAGGAAGAGGTGCCCGGGGTGGGGGTCGATTGTTTAGGGCTGAGGAAGAGGTGCCCGGGGTGGGGAGGAAGAGGTGCGATTGTTTAGGGCTGAGGAAGAGGTGCCCGGGGGTGGGGGTCGATTGTTTAGGGCTGAGGAAGAGGTGCCCGGGGGTGGGGGTCGATTGTTTAGGGCTGAGGAAGAGGAGTCCAGGGAGCTGGGCTGAGGAAGAGGAGTCCAGGGAGCTGGGCCGGTTCAATTAGATTGTTTAGGGCTGAGGAAGAGGAGTCCAGGGGGAGGGGTCGATTGTTTAGGGCTGTGGAAGAGGTGCCCGGGGGAGGGGTCGATTATTTAGGGCTGAGGAAGAGGTGCCCGGGGGGGAGGGGTCGATTATTTAGGGCTGAGGAAGAGGTGCCCGGGGGGTCAATTGTTTAGGGCTGAGGAATATTGGGAACAATTATGCTATGTGACTGTCCCTCTCCTGTAGGTATGTATATGGACCGGAGGTGTGTCTACTACAGGAAGCCCCTGTTAGAGTCCGGGACTCTGGGCACCAAGGGAAACGTGCAGGTGGTCATCCCCTTCCTGACCGAGTCATACAGCTCCTCCCAGGACCCCCCGGAGAAGTCCATCCCCATCTGCACACTGAAGAACTTCCCCAACGCCATCGAACACACCCTGCAGGTAACACACACACACACCCTGCAGGTAACACACACACACACCCTGCAGGTAACACACACACACACCCCTGCAGGTAACACACACACACACCCTGCAGGTAACACACACACACACCCTGCAGGTAACACACACACACACCCTGCAGGTAACACACACACACACCCTGCAGGTAACACACACACACACCCTGCAGGTAACACACACACACACACACCCTGCAGGTAACACACACACACACACACCCTGCAGGTAACACACACACACACACACCCTGCAGGTAACACACACACACCCTGCAGGTAACACACACACACACACACCCTGCAGGTAACACACACACACACACCCTGCAGGTTAACACACACACACACACCCTGCAGGTAACACACACACACACACACCCTGCAGGTAACACACACACACACACCCTGCAGGTTAACACACACACACACACACACCCTGCAGGTAACACACACACACACACCCTGCAGGTAACACACACACACACACCCTGCAGGTAACACACACACTCTCTCTAACCTGCGGGGACTGATGTCTACACACTCACTCACTCACACACACACCTGTCGACTGATGTCCTCTATATGCAGTGTGTGGTAACTCCCGTGTCTCCTTCTCCTCTCTAGTGGGCCCGTGATGAGTTTGAGGGTCTGTTTAAACAGCCGTCAGAGAATGCTATGCAGTACCTCACGTAAGTCTACAGCTCGGGCTTTTTGAAAGGCCTTTTCCGTCTGAAGGCTTATACAAGGCCTTACAATAGTATTTCATCCCCCTTGGCGTTTCTCCTATTTTGTTGCTTTACAACCTGTAATTTAAGTTGATTTTTATTGGGATTTCATCTAATGGACATAAACCAAATAGTCCAAATTGGTGAAGTGAAATGAAAAAAAATTGTTTAAAAAATAAAATATATCTTTAAATAGAAAAGTGTTGTGTATTCACCCCCTTTACTATGAATACGATCTGGTGCATCCAATTACCTTCAGAAGTCACACAATTAGTTACTTTGCACACAGGTGAACTTTAAGTGTCACATGATCTGTCATGTGATCTCAGTATATATACACCTGTTCTGAAAGGCCCCAGAGTCTGCAACACCACCAAGGGCAAGGGGCACCACCAAGAGCAAGGGGCACCATGAAGACCAAGGGGCACCACCAAGGGCAAGGGGCACCACCAAGAGCAAGGGGCACCACCAAGAGCAAGGGGCACCACCAAGAGCAAGGGGCACCACCTAGAGCAAGGGGCACCAGCAAGACCAAGGGGCACCACCAAGACCAAGGGGCACCACCAAGACCAAGGGGCGCCACCAAGAGCAAGGGGCACCACCTAGAGCAAGGGGCACCACCAAGACCAAGGGGCACCACCAAGACCAAGGGGCACCACCAAGGGCAAGGGGCGCCACCAAGAGCAAGGGGCGCCACCAAGGGCAAGGGGCGCCACCAAGGGCAAGGGGCGCCACCAAGGGCAAGGGGCGCCACCAAGGGCAAGGGGCGCCACCAAGGGCAAGGGGCGCCACCAAGGGCAAGGGGCGCCACCAAGGGCAAGGGGCGCCACCAAGGGCAAGGGGCGCCACCAAGGGCAAGGGGCGCCACCAAGGGCAAGGGGCGCCACCAAGGCAAGGGGCGCCACCAAGGGCAAGGGGCGCCACCAAGGGCAAGGGGCGCCACCAAGAGCAAGGGGCACCACCAAGAGCAAGGGGCGCCACCAAGAGCAAGGGGCGCCAGCAAGAGCAAGGGGCACCATGAGGACCAAGGAGCTCTCCATACAGATCAGGGTTGGGTTATAAAAAAATATCAGAAACTTTGATCATCCCACGGAGCACCATTAAATCCATTATTAAAAAATGGAAAGAATATGGCACCACAACAAACCTGCCAAGAGAGGGCCGCCCACCAAAACTCACAGACCAGGCAAGGAGGGCATTAAACAGAGGCAAAAAGAGACCAAAGATAACCCTGAAGGAGCCGCAGAGCTCCACAGCGGAGATTGGAGTATCTATCCATAGGACCACTTTAAGCCGTACACTCCACAGAGCTGGGCTTTACGGAAGAGTGGCCAGAAACAAGCCATTGCTTAAAGAAAGAAATAAGCAACCACATTTGGTGTTTGCAAAAAGGCATGTGGGAGGGGAGATACGGTGGAAAATTCCAAGATTATGTTATAATGCTATTAACAGCATTAAATGGCTGTTTTATGAAACAGAATAAGGGGTTGTTAGAACGCTCATCTGGGCCTCTGGGAGAGAACGCTGACCGGAGATTTATGATGTCTTTTGGGTGATGAAACCGGAGCATGAGTTAATGCTTCTGTTCTATATGGGTAACAGGGAAGAGAGGGCCAGACCCTGATCTGAACAATGAAACAGAACTGTTGACACAGCAGACAGTATCTTTCATACACATCTTAACTCTGTGTCCCATTCTATACATCTGTTGTTCGTCATGTAGGTTGAAAGGGGGTGTATCTTGGCTATAAAATACCTTTGTAATTTTGTCTCGGGGCTCTCAACAAATCATCTGATCGTAATTCGCCGACTAGCCATCATTATCGTAGACAACTCACTTTATGTTTGTGTGTTGTATTGACTTGCTCCCTTAATAATAAGTGATAAAAGATTTAGTTTAAGTATAACTCTTACTTGTGTGATAAGTTTATCTCATTTGATAGTAAAGAAATGGACCACCACCGAGACTCCCCAAACATATGAAAGCAGGTACTCTGGTCAGATGAGACAAAAATGTAGCTTTTTGGCCATCAAGGAAAACACTGTCTGGCACAAACCCAACATCTCTCATCACCCCGAGAACACCATCCCCACAGTGAAGCATGGTGGTGGCAGCATGTTTTTCATCTGCAGGGACTGGGAAACTGGTCAGAATTGAAGGATTGGTGGATGGCGCTAAATACAGGGAAATTCTTGAGACTGGGACGGAGGTTCACCTTCCAGCAGGACAATGGTCCTAAGCATACTGCTAAAGCAACACTCGAGTGGTTTAAGAGGAAACATTTAAATGTCTTGGAATGGCCGAGTCAAAGCCCAGACTTTAATCCAATTGAGAATCTGTGGTATTACTTAAAGATTGCTGTACACCAGCGGAACCCATCCAACTTGAAGGAGCAGTTTTGCCTTGAAGAATGGGCAAACATCCCAGTTGCTAGATGTGCCAAGCTTGTAGAGACATGCCCCAAGAAGCTTGCAGCTGTAATTGCTGTAAAAGGTTGCTCTACAAAGTATTGACTTTGGGGGGGTTGAATAGTTTTGCATGCTAAAGTTTTCTATATTTGTTTGTTTCACAATACAAAAATATTTGGCATCTTCAAAGTGGTAGGAATGTTGTGTAAATCAAATGATACAAACCCCCCCAAAAATCTATTTTAATTCCAGGTTGTAAGGCAACAAAATAGATAAAAATTACAAGGGGGGTGAATACTTTCGCAAGCCACTGTTGCTGGTGCTCTTCTAAGTTGAAGGCTCCTAGCTGGTGCTCTTCTAAGTTGAAGGCTCCTAGCTGGTGCTCTTCTAAGTTGAAGGCTCCTAGCTGGTGCTCTTCTAAGTTGAAGGCTCCTAGCTGGTGCTCTTCTAAGTTGAAGGCTCCTAGCTGGTGCTCTTCTAAGTTGATGTTTTATGATCCAGAGATGCTAAGTTCCTGGAGAGGACCCTGAAGCTGCCTGGAGCCCAGCCTCTAGAAGTGTTGGAGGCCGTCTATAAGAGTTTGGTGATCGACTGCCCTCGCAGCTGGGCCGACTGTGTCACCTGGGCTCGTCACCACTGGCAGTGTCAGTACAGCAACAACATCCATCAGCTACTGCACAACTTCCCCCCAGAACAGGTGTATAGAACACACACACACACCGAGTATACAGAACATTAGGAACACCTCCTCTTTCCATGACATAGACTGACCAGGTGAAAGCTATGATCCCTTATTGATGTTAAACTTGTTAAAATCCACTTTAAATCAGTGTAGATGAAGGGGAAGGAGACAGGTTAAAGAAGGATTTTTAAGCCTTGAGACAATTGAGACATGGATATATATGTGGGTCATTCAGAAGATGAATGGGCAAGACAAGACTAATGTGCCTTTTGAACAGGGTATGGTAGTAGGTGCACACTGGTTTGTTAACTTCTCTGGGCGCTAGCATCCCACCTTGCCAACAGCCAGTGAAATTGCAGTAGCCAAATTCAAAACAGAAATCAAATTAAAATTCCTCAAATGTACAATTATACACCATTTTAAAGATAAACTTCTCATTAATCCAGCCACAGTGTCTGAGTTCAAAAAGGCTTTACGGCGAAAGCACACCTTGCGATTATGTTAGGTCAGCGCCTAGCCACAGAAAAACATACAGCCATTTTCCAAAGGAGAGGTGTCACAAAACTCAGAAATAGCGTTATAAATATTCCCTTACCTTTGATGATCTTCATCGGAATGCACTCCCAGGAATCCCAGTTCCACAATAAATGTTTGTTTTGTTCAATAAAGTCCATTATTTATGTTCAAATACCTCCTTTTTGTTCGCACGTTTAGCCCAGTAAGCCAAATGCACAATGCGCGAGCAAATAGTTCAGACGAAAGTCAAAGTTTTATATTACAGTTCGTAGAGACATGTCAAACGAAGTATAGAATCAATCTTTAGGATGTTTTTATCATCAATCTTCAATAATGTTTCAACCGGACAATTCCTTTGACTTTAGAAATGAAAAGGAACACAGCTACCACTCACGGCCGGGCGCCTGGCTGAGCTCATGGCATTCTGCCAGACTGTTGACATCTAGTGGAAGCCTTAGGAAGTGCAATATGACCCCATAGACACTGTATATTTGATAGGCAAAGACTTGAAAATCTACAAACCTCAGATTTCCCACTTCCAGGTTGGATTTTATTCTCAGGTTTTTTGCCTGCCATATGAGTTCTGTTATATTCACAGACATCATTCAAACAGTTTTAGAAACTTCAGAGTGTTTTCTATCCAAATCTACTATATAAGTATTCTAGCTTTTGGGCCTGAGTAGCAGGCAGTTTACTCTGGGCACCTTATTCATCCAAGCTACTCAATACTGCCCCCCAGTCCCAAAGAAGTTAAGAACTGCAACGCTGCTGGCTTTTTCTCGCTCAACAGTTTCCCGTGTGTATCAAGAATGGTCCACCACCCAAAGGACGTCCAGCCAACTTGACACAACTGTGGGAAGCATAGTGATGAATTTATGCTGTTCTGAGAGCAAAAACTCAGTGTTAGGAAGGTGTTCTTAATGTTTTGTGCTCTGATTGTTGATACACAAACTGGTGGGACAGTTATACACTTAACATGTTTGACTATCTCTAACCCTACTTTCTCTTTCTCTCTCCCCTACTTTCTCTTTCTCTCTCCCCTACTTTCTCTTTCTCTCTCCCCCACTTTCTCTTTCTCTCTCCCCTACTTTCTCTTTCTCTCTCCCCCACTTTCTCTTTCTCTCTCCCCCACTTTCTCTTTCTCTCTCCCCACTTTCTCTTTCTCTCTCCCCACTTTCTCTTTCTCTCTCCCCTACTTTCTCTTTCTCTCTCCCCACTTTCTCTTTCTCTCTCCCCTACTTTCTCTTTCTGTCTCCGCCACTTTCTCCTTTCTCAGCTGACCAGCTCTGGCGCCCCCTTCTGGTCCGGTCCAAAGAGATGTCCTCACCCTCTGGAGTTCAGCACCAGCAATGTGAGTCCTTTCTTCCCCCTCCTGTCCTCCCTATCTATTACCTTACCCCTCTACCCTAGCCCCCTCCCGTCCTCCCTATCTAATACCTTACCCCTCTACCCTAGCCCCTTCTCCCCCCCCCTGTCCTCCCTATCTATTACCTTACCCCTCTACCCTTCCCCCTTCTCCCCTCCTAACCTCCCTATCTATTACCTTACCCCTCTACCCTAGCCCCTCCCCCCTGTCCTCCCTATCCTTACCCCTTCTACCCCTCTACCCTAGCCCCTTCTCCCCTCCTAACCTCCCTATCTATTACCTTACCCCTTCTCCCCTCCTAACCTCCCTATCTATTACCTTACCCCTCTACCCTAGCCCCTTCTCCCCTCCTAACCTCCCTATCTATTACCTTACCCCTTCTCCCCTCCTAACCTCCCTATCTATTACCTTACCCCTCTACCCTAGCCCCTCCTAACCTCCCCTCCTGTCCTCCCTATCTATTACCTTACCCCTCTACCCTAGCCCCTTCTCCCCCCTCCTGTCCTCTCCCTCATACATCCTCTCTCTCTCTCTAGCACCTCCATATGGACTATGTGATGTCAGGAGCCAACTTGTTTGCCCAGTCGTACGGCATGCAGGGCTCTACCGACCGTGTCGGCGTGGCTAAGATCCTGGACAGCCTATCGGTGCCCACCTTCGTCCCCAGGTCAGGGGTCAAGATCCACGTCTCCGACCAGGAGCTGCAGAGCGCCAACGTCAACGTCGGTGAGGGAGAGGGCTTTTACACTTATATAGGCCATTTATTTATACATATATAGGGTGTAGAACTAACCCAGCCATCGCAGCAGAGTCTGCAGGAGGGTGTAGAACTAACCCAGCCATCGCAGCAGAGTCTGCAGGAGGGTGTAGAACTAACCCAGCCATCGCAGAGAGTCTGCAGGAGCGTGTAGAACTAACCCAGCCATCGCAACAGAGTCTGCAGGAGGGTGTAGAACTAACCCAGCCATCGCAGCAGAGTATGCAGGAGGGTGTAGAACTAACCCAGCCATCGCAGCAGAGTCTGCAGGAGGGTGTAGAACTAACCCAGCCATCGCAGCAGAGTATGCAGGAGGGTGTAGAACTAACCCAGCCATCGCAACAGAGTCTGCAGGAGGGTGTAGAACTAACCCAGCCATCGCAGCAGAGTCTGCAGGAGCGTGTAGAACTAACCCAGCCATCGCAGCAGAGTGCAGGAGGGTGTAGAACTAACCCAGCCATCGCAGCAGAGTGCAGGAGGGTGTAGAACTAACCCAGCCATCGCAGCAGAGTGCAGGAGCGTGTAGAATTAACCCAGCCATCGCAGCAGAGTGCAGGAGCATGTAGAACTAACCCAGCCATCGCAGCAGAGTATGCAGGAGGGTGTAGAACTAACCCAGCCATCGCAGCAGAGTGCAGGAGCGTGTAGAACTAACCCAGCCATCGTAGAATGTAGAACTAACCCAGCCATCGCAGCAGAGTGCAGGAGCGTGTAGAACTAACCCAGCCATCGCAGCAGAGTGCAGGAGGGTGTAGAACTAACCCAGCCATCGCAGCAGAGTCTGCAGGAGGGTGTAGAACTAACCCAGCCATCGCAGCAGAGTGCAGGAGCGTGTAGAACTAACCCAGCCATCGCAGCAGAGTGCAGGAGCGTGTAGAACTAACCCAGCCATCGCAGCAGAGTCTGCAGGAGCATGTAGAACTAACCCAGCCATCGCAGCAGAGTGCAGGAGCGTGTAGAACTAACCCAGCCATCGCAGCAGAGTCTGCAGGAGTGTGTAGAACTAACCCAGCCATCGCAGCAGAGTCTGCAGGAGGGTGTAGAACTAACCCAGCCATTGCAGGAGCGTGTAGAACTAACCCAGCCATTGCAGGAGGGTGTAGAACTAACCCAGCCATCGCAGCAGAGTGCAGGAGCGTGTAGAACTAACCCAGCCATCGCAGGAGGGTGCAGGAGCGTGTAGAACTAACCCAGCCATCGCAGCAGAGTCTGCAGGAGCGTGTAGAACTAACCCAGCCATCGCAGCAGAGTGCAGGAGGGTGTAGAACTAACCCAGCCATCGCAGCAGAGTGCAGGAGGGTGTAGAACTAACCCATCCATCGCAGCAGAGTGCAGGAGGGTGTAGAACTAACCCAGCCATCGCAGCAGAGTGCAGGAGCGTGTAGAACTAAGAAAGCCTCTAGAAATGGGACATCTGTTATTTCTGCATTTGCCACAGAATGAAAGCCTTCCACAGACTGGATGGAAGAAGGGCTTGTGTTGAATTAAATGACTACTGAGATGGAAGAATCCCAGTTATGATCAGAGTATGTTTATTGTGTTTCATCAGAAAAAACTAACAAGACAGGTCCCACCTCTCGCCACCGGCCACGTGAGATGATTTTACAACATGCCCCAGTCTCATTGGCCTATTCCCCTGTCTGTCAGCCAATGGACACTGTCGGACTAACGGATGTGTGTCTCTCTCTCTCTCTGGTGTGAATGTCTTTGGGATGTGTGTGTGAATCTGGGGGGTGTGTCTGGGTCTGGGGGGTGTGTCTGGGTCTGGGGGTTGTGTCTGGGTCTGGGGGTTGTGTCTGGGTCTGGGGGTTGTGTCTCTGGGTCTGGGGGGGTTGTGTCTGGGTCGGGGTGTGTCTGGGTCGGGGGTGTGTCTGGGTCGGGGGGTGTGTCTGGGTCTGGGGGTGTGTCTGGGTCTGGGGGTGTGTGTGTGTGTAGATGACAACAGGCTGGAGGAACTGAAGACTCTGCTGCCTGGACCGGAAGCTTCTTCTCAATTTAAACTCACTGCCATCGACTTTGAGAAGGTAGAGATCTCTCCCTTTACCTCCCCTCCCTCTCTTTACTCTACCCCTCCCTCTCTCCCTTTACCTCCCCCTCTCTCTCTTTACTCTACCCCCTCTCTCTTTACTCTGCCCTCCCTCTCTCCCTTTACTCTACCCCTCCCTCTCTCCCTTTACCTCCCCCTCTCTCTTTACTCTACCCCCTCTCTCTTTACTCTGCCCTCCCTCTCTCTCTTTACTCTGCCCTCCCTCTCTCTCTTTACTCTGCCCTCCCTCTCTCCCTTTACTCTACCCCTCCCTCTCTCCCTTTACTCTACCCCCTCCCTCTCTCCTTTACTCTACCCCCTCCCTCTCTTTACTCTACCCCTCCCTCTCTCTCTTTACTCTACCCCCCTCTCTCTCTTTACTCTACCCCCTCTCTCTCTTTACTCTACCCCCCTTTACTCTACCCCCTCTCTCCCTTTACTCTACCCCCTCCCTCTCTTTACTCTACCCCTCCCTCTCTTTTTACTCTACCCCCCTCTCTCTCTTTTACTCTACCCCCCCTCTCTTTACTCTACCCCCTCCCTCCCTTTACTCTACCCCCTCCCTCCCTTTACTCTACCCCCCTCTCTTTACTCTACCCCTCCCTCTCTCTCTTTACTCTACCCCCTCTCTCTTTTACTCTACCCCCCTCTTTACTCTCTCTCTTTACTCTACCCCCCTCTCTGTTTACTCTACCCCCTCCCTCTTTACTCTACCCCCTCCCTCTTTACTCTACCCCCTCTTTACCCTACCCCCTCTTTTCACTACCCCCTCTTTACTCTAACCCCCTCTGTTTACTCTACCCCCTCCCTCTTTACTCTACCCCCTCTTTTACCCTACCCCCTCTTTTCCAGGATGATACCCCCTCTTTACTCTAACCCCCTCTTTTTCCACTACCCCCTCTTTGACCCCCCAGGATGATGACTCTTTGCTCTATCTGACAACGCTCTGAGTTTACTTGACAACAGGATGATGACTCTGTGTTCCAGGATGATGACTCTGGGTGTTCCAGGATGATGACTCTGTGTGTTCCAGGATGATGACTCTGTGTGTTCCAGGATGATGACTCTGTGTGTTCCAGGATGATGACTCTGTGTTCCAGGATGATGACTCTGTGTGTTCCAGGATGATGACTCTGTGTGTTCCAGGATGATGACTCTGTGTGTTCCAGGATGATGACTCTGTGTGTTCCAGGATGATGACTCTGTGTGTTCCAGGATGATGACTCTGTGTGTTCCAGGATGATGACTCTGTGTGTTCCAGGATGATGACTCTGTGTTCCAGGATGATGACGCTGTGTTCCAGGATGATGACTCTGTATGTTCCAGGATGATGACTCTGTGTTCCAGGATGATGACTCTGTGTTCCAGGATGATGACTCTGTGTGTTCCAGGATGATGACTCTGTGTGTTCCAGGATGATGACTCTGTGTGTTCCAGGATGATGACTCTGTGTGTTCCAGGATGATGACTCTGTGTGTTCCAGGATGATGACTCTGTGTGTTCCAGGATGATGACTCTGTGTGTTCCAGGATGATGACTCTGTGTGTTCCAGGATGATGACTCTGTGTGTTCCAGGATGATGACACTGTGTGTTCCAGAATGATGACTCTGTGTTCCAGGATGATGACTCTGTGTTCCAGGATGATGACTCTGTATGTTCCAGGATGATGACTCTGTGTGTTCCAGGATGATGACTCTGTGTGTTCCAGGATGATGACTCTGTGTGTTCCAGGATGATGACTCTGTGTGTTCCAGGATGATGACTCTGTGTGTTCCAGGATGATGACTCTGTGTGTTCCAGGATGATGACTCTGTGTGTTCCAGGATGATGACTCTGTGTGTTCCAGGATGATGACTCTGTGTGTTCCAGGATGATGACTCTGTGTGTTCCAGGATGATGACTCTGTGTGTTCCAGGATGATGACTCTGTGTGTTCCAGGATGATGACTCTGTGTGTTCCAGGATGATGACTCTGTGTGTTCCAGGATGATGACTCTGTGTGTTCCAGGATGATGACTCTGTGTGTTCCAGGATGATGACTGTGTTCCAGGATGATGACTCTGTGTGTTCCAGGATGATGACTCTGTGTGTTCCAGGATGATGACTCTGTGTGTTCCAGGATGATGACTCTGTGTGTTCCAGGATGATGACTCTGTATGTTCCAGGATGATGACTCTGTATGTTCCAGGATGATGACTCTGTGTGTTCTGTATGTTCCAGGATGATGACTCTAACTTCCACATGGACTTCATTGTGGCTGCTTCCAACCTGAGAGCAGAAAACTACAACATTCCCCCTGCAGACAGACACAAGGTGTGTACGTACACACACTGTCGCTCTCGCTGTCCCGGTGGCTCTCTCTGGCTCGTTCGCTGTCTTGCTCTCTGTGACTCTGGCTCGTATCGCTGTCTTGCTCTCTGTGACTCTGGCTCGTAATCGCTGTCTTGCTCTCTGTGACTCTGGCTCGTATCGCTGTCTTGCTCTCTGTGACTCTGGCTCGTATTGCTGTCTTGCTCTCTGTGACTCTGGCTCGTAATCGCTGTCTTGCTCTCTGTGACTCTGGCTCGTTCTCTGTCTTGCTCTCTCTCTGTCTTGCTCTCTCTGGCTCGTATCGCTGTCTTGCTCTCTCTGGCTCGTATCGCTGTCTTGCTCTCTCTGGCTCGTATCGCTGTCTTGCTCTCTCTGGCTCGTATCGCTGTCTTGCTCTCTCTGGCTCGTATCGCTGTCTTGCTCTCTCTGGCTCGTATTGCTGTCTTGCTCTCTCTGGCTCGTATCGCTGTCTTGCTCTCTCTGGCTCGTATCGCTGTCTTGCTCTCTCTGGCTCATATCGCTGTCTTGCTCTCTCTGGCTCGTTAGCTGTCTTGCTCTCTCTGGCTCGTTAGCTGTCTTGCTCTCTCTGGCTCGTTAGCTGTCTTGCTCTCTCTGGCTCGTTAGCTGTCTTGCTCTCTCTGGCTCGTTCTGTCTTGCTCTCTCTGGCTCGTATCGCTGTCTTGCTCTCTCTGGCTCGTATGTCTTGCTGTCTTACTCTTGCTCTCTGGCTGGCTCGTATCGCTGTCTTGCTCTCTCTGGCTCGCTGTCTTGCTCTCTGTGACTCTGCTGTCTTGCTTGCTCTCTGGACTCTGGCTTAGCTGTCTTGCTCTCTCTGACTCTGCTCGTTAGTCTTGCTCTTGCTCTGGCTCTGGTCTTGCTCTCTGTGACTGGCGCTGTCTTGCTCTCTCTGGCTCGTAATCGCTGTCTTGCTCTCTGTGACTCTGGCTCGTATCGCTGTCTTGCTCTCTGTGACTCTGGCTCGTAATCGCTGTCTTGCTCTCTGTGACTCTGGCTCGTATCGCTGTCTTGCTCTCTGTGACTCTGGCTCGTTTGCTGTCTTGCTCTCTGTGACTGGCTCGTTCGCTGTCTTGCTCTCTCTGGCTCGTTAGCTGTCTTGCTCTCTGTGACTCTGGCTCGTATTGCTGTCTTGCTCTCTGTGACTCTGGCTCGTAATCGCTGTCTTGCTCTCTGTGACTCTGGCTCGTATCGCTGTCTTGCTCTCTGTGACTCTGGCTCGTAATCGCTGTCTTGCTCTTGGCTCTCTGTCTTGCTCTCTGGCTCGTATCGCTGTCTTGCTCTTGGCTCTCTGTCTTGCTCTCTGTGACTCTGGCTCGTATCGCTGTCTTGCTCTCTGTGACTCTGGCTCGTATCGCTGTCTTGCTCTCTGTGACTCTGGCTCGTAATCGCTGTCTTGCTCTCTGTGACTCTGGCTCGTATCGCGGTCTTGCTCTCTGTGACTCTGGCTCGTTCTCTGTCTTGCTCTCTCTGGCTCGTATCGCTGTCTTGCTCTCTCTGGCTCGTATCGCTGTCTTGCTCTCTCTGGCTCATATCGCTGTCTTGCTCTCTCTGGCTCGTTAGCTGTCTTGCTCTCTCTGGCTCGTTAGCTGTCTTGCTCGCTGTGACTGGCTCGTTAGCTGTCTTGCTCGCTGTGACTGGCTCGTTAGCTGTCTTGCTCGCTGTGACTGGCTCGTTAGCTGTCTTGCTCGCTGTGACTGGCTCTGGCTTAGCTGTCTTGCTCGCTGTGACTGGCTCGTTAGCTGTCTTGCTCGCTGTGACTGGCTCGTTAGCTGTCTTGCTCGCTGTGACTGGCTCGTTAGCTGTCTTGCTCTTGCTGCTGACTGGCTCGTTAGCTGTCTTGCTCGCTGTGACTGGCTCGTTAGCTGTCTTGCTCGCTGTGACTGGCTCGTTAGCTGTCTTGCTCGCTGTGACTGGCTCGTTAGCTGTCTTGCTCGCTGTGACTGGCTCGTTAGCTGTCTTGCTCGCTGTGACTGGCTCGTTAGCTGTCTTGCTCGCTGTGACTGGCTCGTATCGCTGTCTTGCTCGCTGTGACTGGCTCGTATCGCTGTCTTGCTCGCTGTGACTGGCTCGTATCGCTGTCTTGCTCGCTGTGACTGGCTCGTATCGCTGTCTTGCTCGCTGTGACTGGCTCGTATCGCTGTCTTGCTCTCTCTGGCTCGTATCGCTGTCTTGCTCTTTTAAAAAAAAAAATATTTCACCTTTATTTAACCAGGTAGGCTAGTTGAGAACAGGTTCTCATTTGCAACTGCGACCTGGCCAAGATAAAGCATAGCAGTGTGAACAGACAACACAGAGTTACACATGGAGTAAACAATTAACAAGTCAATAACACAGTAGAGAAAAAAAGGGGAGTCTATATACAATGTGTGCAAAAGGCATGAGGAGGTAGGCGAATAATTACAATTTTGCAGATTAACACTGGAGTGATAAATGATCAGATGGTCATGTACAGGTAGAGATACTGGTGTGCAAAAGAGCAGAAAAGTAAATAAATAAAACAGTATGGGGATGAGGTAGGTGAAAATGGGTGGGCTATTTACCGATAGACTATGTACAGCTGCAGCGATCGGTTAGCTGCTCAGATAGCTGATGTTTGAAGTTGGTGAGGGAGATAAAAGTCTCCAACTTCAGCGATTTTTGCAATTCGTTCCAGTCACAGGCAGCAGAGAACTGGAACGAAAGGCGGCCGAATGAGGTGTTGGCTTTGGGGATGCTCAGTGAGATACACCTGCTGGAGCGCGTGCTACGGATGGGTGTTGCCATCGTGACCAGTGAACTGAGATAAGGCGGAGCTTTACCTAGCATGGACTTGTAGATGACCTGGAGCCAGTGGGTCTGGCGACGAATATGTAGCGAGGGCCAGCCGACTAGAGCATACAAGTCGCAGTGGTGGGTAGTATATGGGGCTTTGGTAACAAAACGGATGGCACTGTGATAAACTGCATCCAGTTTGCTGAGGAGAGTGTTGGAAGCCATTTTGTAGATGACATCGCCGAAATCGAGGATCGGTAGGATAGTCAGTTTTACTAGGGTAAGCTTGGCAGCGTGAGTGAAGGAGGCTTTGTTGCGGAATAGAAAGCCGACTCTTGATTTGATTTTCGATTGGAGATGTTTGATATGGGTCTGGAAGGTGAGTTTGCAGTCTAGCCAGACACCTAGGTACTTATAGGTGTCCACATATTCAAGGTCGGAACCATCCAGTGTGGTGATGGTTGTCGGGCGTGCGGGTGCATGCAGCGATCGGTTGAAAAGCATGCATTTGGTTTTACTAGCGTTTAAGAGCAGTTGGAGGCCACAGAAGGAGTGTTGTATGGCATTGAAGCTCGATTGGAGGTTAGATAGCACAGTGTCCAATGACGGGCCGAAAGTGTATAGAATGGTGTCGTCTGCGTAGAGGTGGATCAGGGAATCGCCTGCAGCAAGAGCAACATCATTGATATACACAGAGAAAAGAGTCGGCCCGAGAATTGAACCCTGTGGCACCCCCATAGACACTCTGTGACTCTGGCTCGTATCGCTGTCTTGCTCTCTCTGACTCTGGCTCGTATCGCTGTCTTGCTCTCTCTGACTCTGGCTCCCTCTCCTCCCTTTCATATCCCTCTCTCTCTTCTCTCTCTCTTCTCTCCCTCTCCCTCCAGAGTAAGCTTATAGCTGGGAAGATCATTCCTGCGATAGCGACCACTACGTCGGCGGTCGTAGGTCTGGTCTGTCTGGAGCTCATCAAGATCGTTCAGGGACACAAGAAGGTGGAGTCGTTTAAGAACGGCTTCATGAACCTGGCGCTGCCGTTCTTCGGCTTCTCAGAACCCATCTCTGCTCCCAGCCACAAGGTAGGGTTGGATTCGGGAGGGAGGGGGTCTGTGTGTGACTGTCTAGGACAGGGCTCCCCAGTAGATGGCCCGCGGGTGATTTTTCTAATTTGATTTAAAAATGTATTTTATTTGGCCCCTCAAATGATTTAATTCCCACTTATAAATATAGTTATATGGGATGGTATTCCAATGTAATCAAGGTTCGTGGTCAATTGCAGAGTACAAATGATTTAGAACTGAACTGAACAGAAATATAAACAAAACAAACGGCATGATCATTACACAGATGCACCTTGTGCTGGGGACAATAAAAGGCCACTCTAAAATGTTCAGTTTTGTCACACAACACAACGCTACAGATGTCTCAAGTTCCGAGGGAGCGTGCTATTGGCTGCAGGAATGTCCATCAGAGCTGTTGCCGGAGAATTGAATGGTCATTTCTCTCCCAGTACGTCCGCCCGGCCTCACAACTGCAGACCACATGTAACCACGTCAGCCCAGGACCTCCTCATCCGGCTTCTTCACCTGCGTGATCGGGTGGTGTGGGGTGTTTCTGTCTGTAGTAAAGCCCTGGGGATAAACTCATTCTGATTGGCTGTGCCTGGCTCCCCAGTGGATGCTCCCCTGCCCAGTCATGTGAAATCCATAGATTAGGGCCGAATTTGTTTATTTCAATTGACTGATTTTCCTTATGTGAACTGTAACTCATTAAACCTTTTGAAATTGTAGCATGTTGCGTTTAATATTTTTGTAAAGTATGTTCCGGCCCAGCAACCAAACACTCAGAGAGAAATGGTCCCGTGACTGAATCCCCTGGTCTAGGATCAGAACACTGAGCCATATCAAGGGGACATTTCACAACTAGGTGTCAGGGATTTGTGTTAGGCCCGGGCTTTTCATTTAGTGTTTGTCTGTACCTCTAACAGATTCTTCTGTCCCCACACTTTTCTCTCCCCATCCATCTCTTTCTCTCTCTGCCTCCCCCTTCTCTCCCCATCCATCTCTTTCTCTCTCTGCCTCCCCTTCTCTCCCCATCCATCTCTTTCTCTCTCTGCCTCCCCATCTCTTTCTCTCTCTGCTTCCCTGCCTCCTCTGCCTCCCCCTCTCTCCCCATCTCTTTCTCTCTCTGCCTCCCCCTCTCTCCCCATCTCTTTCTCTCTCTGCCTCCCCCTCTCTCCCATCCATCTCTTTCTCTCTCTCTGCCTCCCTCTCTCTCCCCATCCATCTCTTTCTCTCTCTGCCTCCCCCTCTCTCCCCATCTTTCTCTCTCTACCTCCTCTCCCCATCTTTCTCTCTCTGCCTCCCCTTCTCTCCCCATCTTTCTCTCTCTGCCTCCCCTCTCTCCCCATCTCTTTCTCTCTCTCTGCCTCCCCCTCTCTCCTCATCCTTCTCTTTCTCTCTCTGCCTCCCCCTCTCTCCCCATCTCTTTCTCTCTCTCTGCCTCCCCTCTCTCCCCATCTCTTTCTCTCTCTCTGCCTCCCCCTCTCTCCCCATCCTTCTCTTTCTCTCTCTGCCTCCCCTTCTCTCCCCATCCTTCTCTTTCTCTCTCTGCCTCCCCTTCTCTCCCCATCTCTTTCTCTCTCTCTGCCTCCCCCTCTCTCCCCATCCATCTCTTTCTCTCTCTGCATCCCCATCTCTTTCTCTCTCTCTGCCTCCCCCTCTCTCCCCATACATCTCTTTCTCTCTCTGCCTCCCCCTCTCTCCCCATCCATCTCTTTCTCTCTCTGCCTCCCCCTCTCTCCCCATCCATCTCTTTCTCTCTCTGCCTCCCCCTCTCTCCCCATCCATCTCTTTCTCTCTCTGCCTCCCCTTCTCTCCCCATCTTTCTCTCTCTGCCTCCCCTTCTCTCCCCATCTCTTCCTCCCTCCATAGTACTATGAGATTGACTGGTCTCTGTGGGATCGTTTTGAGGTGAAGGGTCTGCAGGCCAATGGAGAGGAGATGACTCTCCGACAGTTCCTGGACTACTTCAAGGTACGCCTGCCCTCGTGCTGAGTCTCTGCTAAGCTTACGTTCATTATTGGTTTCTATAACATTTAGTCTTTCCTTCCCCTGTAGAAGGAGCATCAGTTGGAGATCACCATGCTGTCTCCATGCTCTTCCTCTCACCCTGCTGTCTCCATGCTCTTCCTCTCACCCTGCTGTCTCCATGCTCTTCCTCCTCTCACCCTGCTGTCTCCATGCTCTTCCTCCTCTCACCCTGCTGTCTCCATGCTCTTCCTCCTCCTCCTCTCACCCTGCTGTCTCGGTGCTCCTCCTCCTCTCACCCTGCTGTCTCCATGCTCTTCCTCCTCCTCCTCTCACCCTGCTGTCTCCATGCTCTTCCTCTCACCCTGCTGTCTCCATGCTCTTCCTCTCACCCTGCTGTCTCCATGCTCTTCCTCCTCCTCCTCTCACCCTGCTGTCTCCATGCTCTTCCTCCTCTCACCCTGCTGTCTCCATGCTCTTCCTCCTCTCACCCTGCTGTCTCGGTGCTCTTCCTCCTCTCACCCTGCTGTCTCCATGCTCTTCCTCCTCTCACCCTGCTGTCTCCATGCTCTTCCTCCTCTCACCCTGCTGTCTCCATGCTCTTCCTCCTCTCACCCTGCTGTCTCTGTGCTCTTCCTCCTCTCACCCTGCTGTCTCCATGCTCTTCCTCCTCTCACCCTGCTGTCTCGATGCTCTTCCTCCTCTCACCCTGCTGTCTCGATGCTCTTCCTCCTCTCACCCTGCTGTCTCCATGCTCTTCCTCCTCTCACCCTGCTGTCTCCATGCTCTTCCTCCTCTCACCCTGCTGTCTCGGTGCTCTTCCTCCTCTCACCCTGCTGTCTCCGTGCTCTTCCTCCTCTCACCCTGCTGTCTCGATGCTCTTCCTCCTCTCACCCTGCTGTCTCCATGCTCTTCCTCCTCTCACCATGCTGTCTCCGTGCTCTTCCTCCTCTCACCCTGCTGTCTCGGTGCTCTTCCTCCTCTCACCATGCTGTCTCCATGCTCTTCCTCCTCTCACCCTGCTGTCTCCATGCTCTTCCTCTCACCCTGCTGTCTCGATGCTCTTCCTCCTCTCACCCTGCTGTCTCCATGCTCTTCCTCCTCTCACCCTGCTGTCTCGATGCTCTTCCTCCTCTCACCCTGCTGTCTCCATGCTCTTCCTCTCACCCTGCTGTCTCCATGCTCTTCCTCCTCTCACCCTACTGTCTCGATGCTCTTCCTCCTCTCACCCTGCTGTCTCCATGCTCTTCCTCCTCTCACCCTGCTGTCTCCATGCTCTTCCTCCTCTCACCCTGCTGTCTCGATGCTCTTCCTCCTCTCACCCTGCTGTCTCCATGCTCTTCCTCCTCTCACCCTGCTGTCTCCATGCTCTTCTTCCTCTCACCCTGCTTTCTCAGGGAGTCTCCATGCTCTTCCTCCTCTCACCCTGCTGTCTCCATGCTCTTCCTCCTCTCACCCTACTGTCTCGATGCTCTTCCTCCTCTCACCATGCTGTCTCCATGCTCTTCCTCTCACCCTGCTGTCTCCATGCTCTTCCTCCTCTCACCCTGCTGTCTCCATGCTCTTCCTCCTCTCACCCTGCTGTCTCCATGCTCTTCCTCCTCTCACCCTGCTGTCTCGGTGCTCTTCCTCCTCTCACCCTACTGTCTCGATGCTCTTCCTCCTCTCACCATGCTGTCTCCATGCTCTTCCTCTCACCCTGCTGTCTCCATGCTCTTCCTCCTCTCACCCTGCTGTCTCCATGCTCTTCCTCCTCTCACCCTGCTGTCTCCATGCTCTTCCTCCTCTCACCCTGCTGTCTCGATGCTCTTCCTCCTCTCACCCTGCTGTCTCCATGCTCTTCCTCCTCTCACCCTGCTGTCTCCATGCTCTTCCTCCTCTCACCCTGCTGTCTCCATGCTCTTCCTCCTCTCACCCTGCTGTCTCCATGCTCTTCCTCCTCTCACCCTGCTGTCTCCATGCTCTTCCTCCTCTCACCCTGCTGTCTCGATGCTCTTCCTCTCACCCTGCTGTCTCGGTGCTCTTCCTCCTCTCACCCTGCTGTCTCCATGCTCTTCCTCTCACCCTGCTGTCTCCATGCTCTTCCTCTCACCCTGCTGTCTCCATGCTCTTCCTCTCACCCTGCTGTCTCCATGCTCTTCCTCTCACCCTGCTGTCTCCATGCTCTTCCTCCTCTCACCCTGCTGTCTCCATGCTCTTCCTCCTCTCACCCTGCTGTCTCCATGCTCTTCCTCCTCTCTGTCTCCCCTGTAGAATGAGCATCAGCTGGAGATCACCATGCTGTCTCAGGGAGTCTCCATGCTCTTCCTCCTCTTACCCTGCTTTCTCAGGGAGTCTCCATGCTCTTCCTCCTCTCACCCTGCTGTCTCGGTGCTCTTCCTCCTCTCTGTCTCCCCTGTAGAATGAGCATCAGTTGGAGATCACCATGCTGTCTCAGGGAGTCTCCATGCTCTACTCCTTCTTCATGCCTGCTGCTAAACTCAAGGAGAGGCTGCTGTTACCGTGAGTCACTGAACTGACCCCGTCCTGTCACGTCTATAACTGACCCCGTCCTGTCACGTCTATAACTGACCCCGTCCTGTCACGTCTATAACTGACCCCGTCCTGTCACGTCTATAACTGACCCCGTCCTGTCACGTCTATAACTGCCGTCCCTGTCACGTCTATAACTGCCGTCCTGTCACGTCTATAACTGCCGTCCTGTCACGTCTATAACTGACCCCGTCCTGTCACGTCTATAACTGACCCCGTCCTGTCACGTCTATAACTGACCCCGTCCTGTCACGTCTATAACTGACCCCGTCCTGTCACGTCTATAACTGACCCCGTCCTGTCACGTCTATAACTGACCCCGTCCTGTCACGTCTATAACTGACCCCGTCCTGTCACGTCTATAACTGACACCTAGCCTGTCACGTCTATAACTGACACCTAGCCTGTCCCCTAGAGCGACGCCTAGCCTGTCCCCTAGAGCGACGCCTAGCCTGTCCCCTAGAGCGACGCCTAGCCTGTCCCCTAGAGCGACGCCTAGCCTGTCCCCTAGAGCGACGCCTAGCCTGTCCCCTAGAGCGACGCCTAGCCTGTCCCCTAGAGCGACGCCTAGCCTGTCCCCTAGAGCGACGCCTCGCCTGTCCCCTAAAGCGACGCCTAGCCTGTCCCCTAGAGCGACGCCTAGCCTGTCCCCTAAAGCGACGCCTAGCCTGTCCCCTAGAGCGACGCCTAGCCTGTCCCCTAGAGCGACGCCTAGCCTGTCCCCTAAGCGACGCCTAGCCTGTCCCCTAGAGCGACGCCTCGCCTGTCCCCTAGAGCGACGCCTAGCCTGTCCCCTAGAGCGACGCCTAGCCTGTCCCCTAGAGCGACGCCTCGCCTGTCCCCTAGAGCGACGCCTAGCCTGTCCCCTAGAGCGACGCCTCGCCTGTCCCCTAGAGCGACGCCTCGCTAGCCTGTCCCCTAGAGCGACGCCTCTCTAGCCTGTCCCCTAGAGCGACGCCTCTCTAGCCTGTCCCCTAGAGCGACGCCTCTCTAGCCTGTCCCCTAGAGCGACGCCTCTCTAGCCTGTCCCCTAGAGCGACGCCTCTCTAGCCTGTCCCCTAGAGCGACGCCTCTCTAGCCTGTCCCCTAGAGCGACGCCTCTCTAGCCTGTCCCCTAGAGCCCTCTCTAGCCTGTCCCCTAGAGCGACGCCTCTCTAGCCTGTCCCCTAGAGCGACGCCTCTTTAGCCTGTCCCCTAGAGCGACGCCTCTCTAGCCTGTCCCCTAGAGCGACGCCTCTCTAGCCTGTCCCCTAGAGCGACACCTAGCGGCCTTTGTAAATGTATGTAGTTCTGTCCTTGAGCTGTCTTGTCTATTAATCAAATCAAATGTATTTATAAAGCCCTTCGTACATCAGCTGATATCTCAAAGTGCTGAACAGAAACCCAGCCTAAAACCCCAAACAGCAAGCAATGCAGGTGTAGAAGCACGGTGGCTAGGAAAAACTCCCTAGAAAGGCCAAAACCTAGGAAGAAACCTAGAGAGGAACCAGGCTATGTGGGGTGGCCAGTCCTCTTCTGGCTGTGCCGGGTAGAGATTATAACAGAACATGACCAAGATGTTCAAATGTTCATAAATGACCAGCATGGTCGAATAATAATAAGGCAGAACAGTTGAAACTGGAGCAGCAGCACAGTCAGGTGGACTGGGGACAGCAAGGAGTCATCATGTCAGGTAGTCCTGGGACATGGTCCTAGGGCCCAGGCCAGTTGAAACTGGAGCAGCAGCACAGTCAGGTGGACTGGGGACAGCAAGGAGTCATCATGTCAGGTAGTCCTGGGGCATGGTCCTAGGGCTCATGTCCTCCAAGAAAGAGAGGAGAGAATTAGAGAACGCACACTTAAATTCACACAGGACACCGAATAGGACAGGAGAAGTACTCCAGATATAACAAACTGACCCCAGCCCCCCGACACATAAACTACTGCAGCATAAATACTGGAGGCTGAGACAGGAGGGGTCAGGAGACACTGTGGCCCCATCCGAGGACACCCCCGGACAGGGCCAAACAGGAAGGATATAACCCCACCCACTTATTAATGTTCTGTATTATGTTTCATGTTTTGTGGAACCCAGGAAGAGTAGCTGCTGCTTTTACAACAGCTAATGGGGATCCATAATAAATCAAAATACTACATCTTCATTGATCTCTGCTCGGGTCCGACAGTCATAGCATACGCAGGTTATTTCAGACAAGGACTGTGCCGAAGGGGTTACTGCCCTAATTAAGGGGTTACTGCCCTAATTAAGGGGTTACTGCCCTAATTAAGGGGCTTACTGCCCTAATTAAGGGGTTACTGCCCTAATGAAGGGGGCTTACTGCCCTAATTAAGGGGGTTACTGCCTAATTAAGGGGCTTACTGCCCTAATTAAGGGGCTTACTGCCTAATTAAGGGGCTTACTGCCCTAATTAAGGGGTTACTGCCCTAATGAAGGGGTTACTGCCCTAATTAAGGGGGTTACTGCCCTAATTAAGGGGCTTACTGCCCTAATGAAGGGGTTACTGCCCTAATTAAGTGGGTTACTGCCTAATTAAGGGGTTACTGCCTAATTAAGGGGTTACTGCCTAATTAAGGGGCTTACTGCCCTAATGAAGGGGGCTTACTGCCCTAATGAAGGGGGCTTACTGCCTAATTAAGGGGCTTACTGCCCTAATTAAGGGCTTACTGCCCTAATGAAGGGGGGTTACTGCCCTAATGAAGGGGTTACTGCCTAATTAAGGGGCTTACTGCCTAATTAAGGGGGTTACTGCCTAATTAAGGGGGTAACTGCCCTAATTAAGGGGGTAACTGCCTAATTAAGGGGGTTACTGCCCTAATTAAGGGGTTACTGCCTAATTAAGGGGCTCACTGCCTAATTAAGGGGGCTTACTGCCCTAATTAGGGGGCTTACTGCCTAATTAGGGGGCTTACTGCCCTAATTAGGGGGCTTACTGCCCTAATTAAGGGGCTTACTGCCTAATTAAGGGGCTTACTGCCTAATTAAGGCTTAATTACTGCCCTAATTAAGGCTTAATTACTGCCCTAATTAAGGCTTAATTACTGCCTAATTAAGGCTTAATTACTGCCCTAATTAAGGGGTTACTGCCCTAATTAAGGGGTTACTGCCTAATTAAGGGGTTACTGCCCTAATGAAGGGGGTTACTGCCCTAATGAAGGGGTTACTGCCCTAATGAAGGGGTTACTGCCCTAATTAAGGGGGTTACTGCCCTAATTAAGCCGAAGGTCTGAAATGTGACACAATTCAATATTTTGTTGCCAATCAATGACTGTAATCAATAATTGGAATGACAGGAATTTCTAACTTGAGGAATCTGAAGTTTCTCAAACTGCCAGAGATGACTGGGGTCTTACTGAACTAAATGTTGTCTTCCTTCTCTCTCCCCCCTCTCTCCTCTCCCCTCCCCCTCTCTCCTCTCCCCTCCCCCTCTCTCCTCTCCCCTCCCCCTCTCTCCCCCTCCCTCCTCTCCCCTCTCTCCCCCCCTCTCTCCTCTCCCCTCCCCCTCTCTCCCCCTCTCTCCTCTCCCCTCCCCCTCCCCCTCTCTCTCTCCCCTCCCCCTCTCTTCTCTCCTCCCCCTCTCCTCTCCCCTCCCCCTCTCTCCCCCCCTCTCTCCTCTCCCCTCCCCCTCTCTCCTATCCCCCCTCCCCCCCCTCTCTCCTCCCCCTCTCTCCTCCCCCTCCCCTCTCCTCCCCCTCTCTCCTCTCCCCTCCCCTCTCCCTCTCTCCTCTCTCCCTCTCCCCTCTCTCCTCTCTCCTCTCCCCTCTCTCCTCTCCCCTCCCCCTCTCCCCTCTCTCCTCTCCTTTCTCCCCTCTCTCTCCTTTCCTCTCCTCCCCCTCTCTCCTTTCCTCCCCCTCTCCACTAATCCCCCCCCTCTGCTCTCCAGGATGACAGAGATTGTGACCAAGGTTTCTAAGAAGAAGCTGGGAAGCATGTGAAAGCCCTGGTGTTTGAGCTGTGCTGCAACGACCTGACTGAGGAAGATGTGGAGGTTCCCTCGTCAGATACACCATCCGCTGAACCAACACACACACACACACACCGGGGGAGTAAGGAGAGAGGATGGCTTTGGATCAATCACTTGTAGAGGAAAGGTTATTGGATCCCTGGTTCAAAATGGCACCCTATTCCCTATATAGTGTACCCTATTCCCTATATAGTGTACCCTATCCCTATATAGTGTACCCTATACCCCCTCAACAACTCTGCTACCCTCCCCCTCAACAACTCTGCTACCCTCCCCCTCCTCAACAACTCTGCTACCCTCCCCCTCCTCAACAACTCTGCTACCCTCCCCCTCAACAACTCTGCTACCCCCCCCAACAACTCTGCTACTCTCCCCACTCAGTACTGCCGTGTCAGGGCCAACGTGGCACGTCCTTCCCAGTTCACCCCTGACCCCTGCATTGTGATGTGGCACGTCCTTCCCTGTTCACCCCTGACCCCTGCGTTGTGGCGTGGCACGTCCTTCCCTGTTCACCCCTGACCCCTGCGTTGTGATGTGGCACGTCCTTCCCTGTTCATCCCTGACCCCTGCGTTGTGATGTGGCACGTCCTTCCCCGTTCTCCCCTGACCCCTGCGTTGTGATGTGGCACGTCCCTCCCCGTTCACCCCTGACCCCTGCGTTGTGATGTGGCACGTCCTTCCCTGTTCACCCCTGACCCCTGCATTGTGATGTGGCACGTCCTTCCCTGTTCTCCCCTGACCCCTGCGTTGTGATGTGGCACGTCCTTCCCTGTTCTCCCCTGACCCCTGCGTTGTGATGTGGCACGTCCTTCCCCATTCATCCTTGACCCCTGCGTTGTGATGTGGCACGTCCCTCCCTGTTCACCCCTGACCCCTGCGTTGTGATGTGGCACGTCCCTCCCTGTTCACCCCTGACCCCTGCGTTGTGATGTGGCACGTCCCTCCCTGTTCACCCCTGACCCCTGCGTTGTGATGTGGCACATCCTTCCCCGTTCACCCCTGACCCCTGCGTTGTGATGTCATCTGACCAGTAGTGGCAAACAAAACTTAACTGGAACGAACATCTCTAAGGATTTTATAAATTTTGGAAAACAGAAATCCAGGAAACAACCGTAAAATCTTGGATTGTATTTGAAGTGTAAAATGGGGGGGGGCTGTGAATAAAGAGGAACTCCTGACTACCCCTGACTGTAACATACCCTGGGAGGGGGGCAGACTGACCGACCGGGACCCCCAGGGTTGGTATTTTAACAGGTGTGTCTCTGCCTCCTCCCCCCCCCCCCCTTCTACCTAGTTCCTAAAGGTGGGAGGAGGGATTGTGAGGGGGGGGGGGACAGGTGTTTAAACATGACTTGAGTTTTCAATTTGATTTTCCATTTAATTTTATTTTGGGATGGACTTGTGTGTGTGCGCCGGTCCACAACCTTTAGGAACATTCTGTCTTGTTCCGTCTGCTTTTTAAAGTCCAAATGTGTCGACAGGTGGAGTCGGTCTGGTAGAGCTGTCATGGGAACACTTGAGTGTGATCAAATAAATACATTGAATTGAATAAATAAAGATTTGTCTCATCTCCTCTTTAAATGTTCACCCACGGGGGGTTTCTATGAAGAGGGAGAAGTGTGATGCGCTAGCCTGGTCCCAGGTCTGTTCACCCACGGGGGGGTTTCTATGAAGAGGGAGAAGTGTGATGCGCTAGCCTGGTCCCAGGTCTGTTCACCCACGGGGGGTTTCTATGAAGAGGGAGAAGTGTGATGCGCTAGCCTGGTCCCAGGTCTGTTCACCCACGGGGGGTTTCTATGAAGAGGGAGAAGTGTGATGCGCTAGCCTGGTCCCAGGTCTGTTCACCCACGGGGGGTTTCTATGAAGAGGGAGAAGTATGATGCGCTAGCCTGGTCCCAGGTCTGTTCGTGCTGATCAACTCCTACGGTCGATAGCCTGACAAGACAACACGGACACATCTGGGACGCAGGGGCTAGGTTGACTGATTTTAAAGGTATGTTATCATCATCAAGGCCGTACTGTACTAGCCACGGTATATTCTGGGGTCTCGGCAGCATCTGCTATACTGAATACCTCCCTGGCTATGTTGACCACACCGCTGGCGTTCCAAATTACACACGTTATTCATCCAGGCGGCTCGCGGACATCAACGACCGTCTGTAGCCAGGCGCTAAAATAAAACGTTTGTATTCTTGATCCTTGATGAGCTGTAAATCTCTCCCATCTCCCCATTTGGTATTTAGCAGCACATATATACCCTTTTAAAAAAACGTTTTTTTAACTGGACAAGTCAGTTAAGAACAAATTCTTATTTTCCAATGGGTTAACTGCCTGTTCAGGGGCAGAACGACAGATTTTGTACCTTGTCAGCTCGGGGGTTTGAACTTGCAACCTTTCGGTTACTAGTCCAATGCTCTAATGCTCTAACCACTAGGCTACCCTGCCGCCCTGTGGGTGATTGAACTGAGCTCCACGCTCTAGTCCAGTTTTAATGAACCTTTTAAAGTTTGGTATTTAGCAGCATACACCCTGTGGGTGATTGAACTGAGGTCCACAGTTCAGTTGGTAATGAACCTTTTAAAGTTTGGTGCCAACCGCTGTATAAAATCCACAGAAGAAAGAATGAATGAGGAGATTACTAGAAATGTAACTAGTTCTCCCATAATCTATGGATTAATTGTCGGAATTGAGAACACACAATGTTGTGACTCAAAATGGATCGATATTCTACCAAACTCCAGGGGACAAAATGGCCTTGTGCATTTCAGGTAAAATAACCCCATGTTTACTCCCAGGCCAAATGAACCAGCAACAGTAAGCTAGCTAGCTAAATGGCCTTGTGCATTTCAGGTAAAATAACCCCATGTTTACTCCCAGGCCAAATGAACTAGCAACAGTAAGCTAGCTAGCTAAATGGCCTTGTGCATTTCAGGTAAAATAACCCCATGTTTACTCCCAGGCCAAATGAACTAGCAACAGTAAACTAGCTAGCTAAATGGCCTTGTGCATTTCAGGTAAAATAACCCCATGTTTACTCCCAGGACAAATGAACTAGCAACAGTTATCTAGCTAGCTAAATGGCCTTGTGCATTTCAGGTCAAATAACGCCATGTTTACTCCCAGGACAAATGAACTAGCAACAGTAAGCTAGCTAGCTAAATGGCCTTGTGCATTTCAGGTCAAATAACGCCATGTTTACTCCCAGGACAAATGAACTAGCAACAGTAAGCTAGCTAGCTAAATGGCCTTGTGCATTTCAGGTCAAATAACGCCATGTTTACTCCCAGGACAAATGAACTAGCAACAGTAAGCTAGCTAGCTAAATGGCCTTGTGCATTTCAGGTCAAATAACGCCATGTTTACTCCCAGGACAAATGAACTAGCAACAGTAAGCTAGCTAGCTAAATGGCCATGAATGTGTTTTACTGGAGTTCTGAGTTTGTTTTGATATTTCAATCTGCACGTCCTGATTCTCTGGAACGTCCTGAAAACATCCAAGAGGATCATAAAGGGACCTTCCTGGGCTGCGATCAATTACCCACACTGCACCGCTCTACGAGCTAGAACCAGGAAATGGATGCTCCTTGTTGGACTCCAGGTGAGTGTAAATGGCTGCTCCTTGTTGGACTCCAGGTGAGTGTAAATGGCTGCTGATTGTTGGACTCCAGGTGAGTGTAAATGGCTGCTGATTGCTGGACTCCAGGTGAGTGTAAATGGCTGCTCCTTGTTGGACTCCAGGTGAGTGTAAATGGCTGCTCCTTGTTGGACTCCAGGTGAGTGTAAATGGCTGCTGATTGCTGGACTCCAGGTGAGTGTAAATGGAAGCGTGTCAGAACCAGAAAGAAGAAGAATGGTTCTCGGTGCGCCTGCCTACTTCCCACGCGTCTGGACTTCAAATTGCTTTGAGCGCCTTCTGCCCGGGGATTGGGTCGGGATCCCTCCATGGCTGTGGGTGTCCCTCCAGCTACCTCTCCCTGTCCTGTCTTCTGTCCGGGGATTGGGTCGGGAACCCTCCATGGCTGTGGGTGTCCCTCCAGCGACCTCTCCCTGTCCTAGTCAATCAACCGCCTGGGCACAGCCTGGACCACTCTGCTGGGCCCTCCTCTGCTGGGCTCTTTGGATCAGAGCTCTGTCCTTCTGGTTGTTGTGTCCTACACACAGCCTGGACCACCCCTCTCTGGATCAGAGCTCTGTCCCTCTGGTTGTTGTGTCCTGCACACAGCCTGGACCACCCTCTTTGGATCAGAGCTCTGTCCCTCTGGTTGTTGTGTCCTGCACACAGCCGGCATCTCAGTAGCCTTCTTCTCAGGTGAGTTCTGTGGTTCTGGTCCAGCAATCAGCTTTGAGACACGGCTGAGGCTGGATCATTCAACTATTGTGATAGGGCGTTAGATGGTGAGGCATATACAGTTGAAGTCGGAAGTTTACATACACCTAGCCAAATGCATTTCAACTCCATTTTCACAATTCCTGACATGTAATCCTAGTAAAAATGCCCTGTCTTAGGTCAGTTAGGATCACCACTTTATTTTAAGAATGTGAAATGTCAGAATAATAGTAGAGAGAATGATTTATTTCAGCTTTTATTTCTTTCATCACATTCCCAGTTTACATACACTCAATTAGTATTCGGTAGCATTGCCTTTAAATTGTTTAACTTGGGTCAAACGTTTCGGGTAGCCTTCCACAAGCTTTCAACAATATGTTGACCCATTCCTCCTGACAGATCTGGTGTAACTGAGTCAGGTTTGTAGGCCTTCTTGCTCGCATACACGTTTTCAGTTCTGCCCACAAATGTTCTATAGGATTGAGGTCAGGGCTTTGTGATGGCCAATCCAATACCTTGACTTAGTTGTCCTTAAGTCGTTTTCCACAACTTTGGAAGTATGCTTGGGGTCATTGTCCATTTGGAAGAACCATTTGGAAGTATGCTTGGGGTCATTGTCCATCTGGAAGACCCATTTGGAAGTATGCTTGGGGTCATTGTCCATCTGGAAGACCCATTTGGAAGTATGCTTGGGGTCATTGTCCATATGGAAGACCCATTTGGAAGTATGCTTGGGGTCATTGTCCATCTGGAAGACCCATTTGGAAGTATGCTTGGGGTCATTGTCCATCTGGAAGACCCATTTGGAGGTATGCTTGGGGTCGTTGTCCATCTGGAAGACCCATTTGGAAGTATGCTTGGGGTCATTGTCCATTTGGAAGACCCATTTGGAAGTATGCTTGGGGTCATTGTCCATTTGGAAAACCCATTTGGAGGTATGCTTGGGGTCATTGTCCATTTGGAAGACCCATTTGGAGGTATTCTTGGGGTCATTGTCCATTTGGAAGTATGCTTGGGGTCATTGTCCATTTGGAAGACCCATTTGCGACCAAGCTTTAACTTCCTGACTGATGTTGCTTCAATATATCCACATTTTCCTGCCTCATGATGCCATCTATTTTGTGAAGTGCACCAGTCCCTCCTGCAGCAAAGCACCCCCACAACATGATACTGCCACCCCCGTGCTTCAGTTGGGATGGTGTTCTTCGGCTTGCAGGCCTCCCCCTTTTTCCTCCAAACATGACGATGGTCATTATGGCCAAACAGTTCTATTTTTGTTTCATCAGACCAGAGGAGATTTCTCCAAAAGTCTGATCTTTGTCCCCATGCACAGTTGCAAACCGTAGTTTGGAGCAGTGGCTTTTTCCTTGCTGAGCGGCCTTTCAGGTTATGTCAATATAGGACTTGTTTTACTGTGGATATAGATACTTTTGTACCTGTTTCCTCCAGCATCTTCACAAGGTCCTTTGCTGTTGTTCTGGGATTGATTTGCACTTTTCGCACCAAAGTACGTTAATCTCTAGGAGACAGAACGCGTCTCCTTCCTGAGTGGTATGACTGCTGCGTGGTCCCATGGTGTTTATACTTGCGTACTATTGTTTGTACAGATGAACGTGGTACCTTCAGGTGTTTTGAAAATTGCTCCCAAAAATGAACCAGACTTGTGGAGGTTTACTTTTTGTTCTGAGGTCTTGGCTGATTTCTTCTGATTTTCCCATGATGTCAAGCAAAGAGGCAGTGAGTTTGAAGGTAGGCCTTGAAATACATCCACAGGTACACCTCCAATTGACTCAAATTATGTCAGTTAGCCTATCAGAAGCTTCTAAAGCCATGACATTTTCTGGAATTTTCCAAGCGGTTTAAAGGCACAGTCAACTTAGTGTATGTAAACTTCTGTCTTCAGCTGTATCTGACTGTCAGTAACACCTCTCTGTTAAACTGATATCTATCCTACTGTCAGTAACACCAGGTCTCTGTTAACCTGTTGCTTCTACCCTCTACTTTTTTGAACATTCTGTTAACCTGTTGCTTCTACCCTCTACTTTTTTGAACATTCTGTTAAAAATCGCGCAACATTTCAGCGCCCTGCTACTCATGCCAGGAATATAGTATATGCATTTGCTTAGTCTGTGTGGATAGAAAACACTCAGACGTTTATAAAACTGGTTAAATCACTGCTGTGGCTTTACCAGAACGGCATTTACATCGAAAAGCACAGGAAAAACTGATCACTGAAAATGGGAAAATATATCCATGCGCTACTTGAACCCATTGATAAAGGTGAACCACAATTAATTGACTGAGGTTGCAGTACCTACAGCTTCCACACGGTGTCTAGAGTCTTGTCATTTCCCTTCGAGTTTTTTCTTGGTCAAACACATGCAGGGCACCGTATTTCTTCAGGTCTAGGACCGGATATTTTCGTTGAGTTTCTAGCCGGACATTTTTCCAGACGGACAGCTAATGATCTTTACATCGCCTCCTGATGAATTTTATCGCTTACGTTTACTAATAACGAAAGTTGCATTACAAACGTATTTCGAAGTGTTTTGTGAAAGTTTATCGTCGACTTTTTGAATTTTAAAAAATGACGTTACGTTTTGAAAACGCAGTTTTTTTCGTTTATCACACAGTCTACATATAACGATATCTTGGCTTTATATGGACCGATTTAATCGAAATAAAGACCCAATAGTGTTTATGGGACATCTAGGAGTGCCAACAAAGAAGATGGTGAAAGGTAATGACTGTTTTCTATTTTATTGTGCGGTTTGTGTAATGCCGAAATGCTAATTATTTGGTTTACGTCCCCTGCGTGGCTTTTGTGTTGTAGTGTATTGGTGCATGCTATCAGATAATAGCTTCTCATGCTTTCGCCGAAAAGCATTTTAAAAATCTGACTTGTTGCCTGGATTCACAACGAGTGTAGCTTTAATTCGATACCCTGCATGTGTATTTTAATGAACGTTTGAGTTTTAACTAATACTATTAGCATTTAGCGTAGCGCATTTGCATTTCCAGAGCTCTAGTTGGGACGCAAGCGTCCCGAGTAGAAGCAACAGGTTAAACTGATATCTATCCTACTGTCAGTAACACCAGGTCTCTGTTAAACTGATATCTATCCTACTGTCAGTAACACCAGGTCTCTGTTAAACTGATATCTATTCTACTGTCAGTTACACCAGGTCTCTGTTAAACTGATATCTATCTTACTGTCAGTAACACCTCTCTGTTAAACTGATATCTATCCTACTGTCAGTAACACCAGGTCTCTGTTAAACTGATATCTATCCTACTGTCAGTAACACCAGGTCTCTGTTAAACTGATATCTATCCTACTGTCAGTAACACCTCTCTGTTAAACTGATATCTATCTTACTGTCAGTAACACCAGGTCTCTGTTAAACTGATATCTATCCTACTGTCAGTAACACCTCTCTGTTAAACTGATATCTATCCTACTGTCAGTAACACCAGGTCTCTGTTAAACTGATATCTATCCTACTGTCAGTAACACCAGGTCTCTGTTAAACTGATATCTATCCTACTGTCAGTAACACCAGGTCTCTGTTAAACTGATATCTATCCTACTGTCAGTAACACCAGGTCTCTGTTAAACTGATATCTATCCTACTGTCAGTAACACCAGGTCTCTGTTAAACTGATATCTATCCTACTGTCAGTAACACCTCTCTGTTAAACTGATATCTATCCTACTGTCAGTAACACCAGGTCTCTGTTAAACTGATATCTATCCTACTGTCAGTTACACCAGGTCTCTGTTAAACTGATATCTATCCTACTGTCAGTAACACCAGGTCTCTGTTAAACTGATATCTATCCTACTGTCAGTAACACCAGGTCTCTGTTAAACTGATATCTATCCTACTGTCAGTAACACCAGGTCTCTGTTAAACTGATATCTATCCTACTGTCAGTTACACCAGGTCTCTGTTAAACTGATATCTATCCTACTGTCAGTAACACCAGGTCTCTGTTAAACTGATATCTATTCTACTGTCAGTAACACCAGGTCTCTGTTAAACTGATATCTATCCTTCTGTTAAACTGATATCTATCATACTGTCAGTAACACCAGGTCTCTGTTAAACTGATATCTATCCTACTGTCAGTAACACCAGGTCTCTGTTAAACTGATATCTATCCTACTGTCAGTAACACCAGGTCTCTGTTAAACTGATATCTATCCTACTGTCAGTAACACCTCTCTGTTAAACTGATATCTATCTTACTGTCAGTAACACCAGGTCTCTGTTAAACTGATATCTATTCTACTGTCAGTTACACCAGGTCTCTGTTAAACTGATATCTATCCTACTGTCAGTAACACCTATCTGTTAAACTGATATCTATCCTACTGTCAGTAACACCAGGTCTCTGTTAAACTGATATCTATCCTACTGTCAGTAACACCAGGTCTCTGTTAAACTGATATCTATCCTACTGTCAGTAACACCTCTCTGTTAAACTGATATCTATCCTACTGTCAGTTACACCAGGTCTCTGTTAAACTGATATCTATCCTACTGTCAGTAACACCAGGTCTCTGTTAAACTGATATCTATTCTACTGTCAGTAACACCAGGTCTCTGTTAAACTGATATCTATCCTTCTGTTAAACTGATATCTATCATACTGTCAGTAACACCAGGTCTCTGTTAAACTGATATCTATCCTACTGTCAGTAACACCAGGTCTCTGTTAAACTGATATCTATCCTACTGTCAGTAACACCAGGTCTCTGTTAAACTGATATCTATCCTACTGTCAGTAACACCTCTCTGTTAAACTGATATCTATCTTACTGTCAGTAACACCAGGTCTCTGTTAAACTGATATCTATTCTACTGTCAGTTACACCAGGTCTCTGTTAAACTGATATCTATCCTACTGTCAGTAACACCAGGTCTCTGTTAAACTGATATCTATCCTACTGTCAGTAACACCAGGTCTCTGTTAAACTGATATCTATCCTACTGTCAGTAACACCAGGTCTCTGTTAAACTGATATCTATCCTACTGTCAGTAACACCTCTCTGTTAAACTGATATCTATCTTACTGTCAGTAACACCAGGTCTCTGTTAAACAGATATCTATCCTACTGTCAGTTACACCAGGTCTCTGTTAAACTGATATCTATCCTACTGTCAGTAACACCTCTCTGTTAAACTGATATCTATCCTACTGTCAGTAACACCAGGTCTCTGTTAAACTGATATCTATCCTACTGTCAGTAACACCAGGTCTCTGTTAAACTGATATCTATCCTACTGTCGGTAACACCAGGTCTCTGTTAAACTGATATCTATCCTACTGTCGGTAACACCAGGTCTCTGTTAAACTGATATCTATCCTACTGTCAGTTACACCAGGTCTCTGTTAAACTGATATCTATCCTACTGTCAGTAACACCAGGTCTCTGTTAAACTGATATCTATCCTTCTGTTAAACTGATATCTATCATACTGTCAGTAACACCAGGTCTCTGTTAAACTGATATCTATCCTACTGTCAGTAACACCAGGTCTCTGTTAAACTGATATCTATCCTACTGTCAGTAACACCAGGTCTCTGTTAAACTGATATCTATCCTACTGTCAGTAACACCAGGTCTCTGTTAAACTGATATCTATTCTACTGTCAGTAACACCAGGTCTCTGTTAAACTGATATCTATCCTACTGTCAGTAACACCAGGTCTCTGTTAAACTGATATCTATCCTTCTGTTAAACTGATATCTATCATACTGTCAGTAACACCAGGTCTCTGTTAAACTGATATCTATCCTACTGTCAGTAACACCAGGTCTCTGTTAAACTGATATCTATCCTACTGTCAGTAACACCAGGTCTCTGTTAAACTGATATCTATTCTACTGTCAGTTACACCAGGTCTCTGTTAAACTGATATCTATCCTACTGTCAGTAACACCAGGTCTCTGTTAAACTGATATCTATCCTACTGTCAGTAACACCAGGTCTCTGTTAAACTGATATCTATCCTACTGTCAGTAACACCAGGTCTCTGTTAAACTGATATCTATCCTACTGTCAGTAACACCAGGTCTCTGTTAAACTGATATCTATCCTACTGTCAGTAACACCTCTCTGTTAAACTGATATCTATCCTACTGTCAGTAACACCAGGTCTCTGTTAAACTGATATCTATCCTACTGTCAGTAACACCTCTCTGTTAAACTGATATCTATCCTACTGTCAGTAACACCAGGTCTCTGTTAAACTGATATCTATCCTACTGTCAGTAACACCAGGTCTCTGTTAAAAATGTTATGCATTAATATTAGAATATGTGCCTCGAAGTCTTTATGCCCTATACACGGAGTGGACAAAACATTAGGAACACCTTCCTTATATTGAGTTGTACTGCCTTTCTCCCTCAGAACGGCCTCAGTTCATCAGGGTATGGACTCTACAAGGTTGTCAAAAGCGTTCCACAGGGATGCTGGCCCATGTTGACTCTACAAGGTGTCGAAAGCGTTCCACAGTGATGCTGTCTCATTTTGACTCCAATGCTTCCCACAGTTGTGTCAAGTTGGCTGGATGTCCTTTGGGTGGTGAACCATTTTTGATACACACAGGAAACTGTTGAGTGTGAAAAACCCAGCAGCGTTGCAGTTCATGGCCCCTGCTACCATACCCCATTCAAAGGCACCTACTACCATACCCCATTCAAAGGCACCTACTACCATACCCCATTCAAAGGCACCTACTACCATACCCCGTTCAAAGGTACCTACTACCATACCCTGTTCAAAGGTACCTACTACCATACCCCTGTTCAAAGGCACCTACTACCATACCCTGTTCAAAGGCACCTACTACCATACCCCGTTCAAAGGCCCCTACTACCATACCCCCGTTCAAAGGTACCTACTACCATACCCCTGTTCAAAGGCACCTACTACCATACCCTGTTCAAAGGCACCTACTACCATACCCTGTTCAAAGGCACCTACTACCATACCCTGTTCAAAGGCACCTACCCTGTTCACCATACCCCGTTCAAAGGCCCCTACTACCATACCCCCGTTCAAAGGCACCTACTACCATACCCTGTTCAAAGGCACCTACTACCATACCCTGTTCAAAGGCACCTACTACCATACCCTGTTCAAAGGCACCTACTACCATACCCCGTTCAAAGGCACCTACTACCATACCCCGTTCAAAGGCACCTACTACCATACCCCGTTCAAAGGCCCCTACTACCATACCCCATTCAAAGGCCCTACTACCATACCCTGTTCAAAGGCACCTACTACCATTGTCTTGCCCATTCCATACCCTTGAATGGCACACTACCATGCCGCAGTTCAAAGGCAAAAACCTAACCATACCCCGTTCAAAAGGCCCCTACTACCATACCCCGTTCAAAGGCCCCTACTACCATACCCCATTCAAAGGCTACAATCTATTGTCTTGCCCATTCACCCTCTGAATGGCACACATGCATGGGCTTAAAAATCCTTCTTAACCCGTCTCCTCCCCCTTCATCTACATGTCTCCTCCCCTTCATCTACATGTCTCCTCCCCTTCATCTACATGTCTCCTCCCCCTTCATCTACATGTCTCCTCCCCCTTCATCTACATGTCTCCTCCCCCTTCATCTACACTGATTGAAGTCGATTTAACAGGTGGCATCAATAAGGGATCATAGATTACACCTGGGTTCACCTGGTCAGTCGTTGTCATGGAAAGAGCAGGTGTTCTTAATGATCTGTCCTGTGTCTGCCCCATAATGATTTGTACAGTCAGTGTATTAAATTAAATTGAAGTTGAAACTCCCTGCGATGTTAGCTGTGATTATTGATCACACTGACAACCTGTACAGACTGAAGGCAACATCTAAATGTCATGACTGAAGTGGATATTTTTATTTGTTGATAATAAATTGACATTTAACATCCATTGGACAAATAATTTAAATAAAAGTGGCACTTCTAAAAAAAAAAAATAAAAAATCAACTTCTCTCACAGAGCTGAATAGATCACCTGTTTATCCATGTGTGGTATGTTCCCATTGAGGTCTAAGCTACAGTAAGAGGGTAGGGACAGAGACAGCTAAGTTTAGACAGAAAGATTAGGCATGATTATCTCTGACTCGCCCTCGCTCTCTCTCTCTCTGTGTGAGCGGTTATTTAGGGAGGCGTGACCGTGTCAGGACAGGAGAGAATTACAGCATTAGGAGAAACTAGAGACGTCCCCTATCTGACAGAATATACAGCATTACACCCCAAACAGGTGATGTCCCCTACCTGATAGACACGCTATACAGTATTACTACTGACAGACAGACTACAGTCGGTGATGGTTGGAGACCTGACAGACTACAGCATTACAGCCGGTGATGGTTGGAGACCTGACCGACTACAGCATTACAGCCAGTGATGGTTGGAGACCTGACAGACTACAGCCGGTGATGGTTGGAGACCTGACAGACTACAGCATTACAGCCGGTGATGGTTGGAGACCTGACAGACTACAGCATTACAGCCGGTGATGGTTGGAGACCTGACAGACTACAGCATTACAGTCGGTGATGGTTGGAGACCTGACAGACTACAGTCGGTGATGGTTGGAGACCTGACAGACTACAGCATTACAGTCGGTGATGGTTGGAGACCTGACAGACTACAGAATTACAGCCGGTGATGGTTGGAGACCTGACAGACTACAGCATTACAGCCGGTGATGGTTGGAGACCTGCCAGACTACAGCATTACAGCCGGTGATGGTTGGAGACCAGACAGACTACAGCATTACAGCCGGTGATGGTTGGAGACCTGACAGACTACAGCATTACAGTCGGTGATGGTTGGAGACCTGACAGACTACAGCCGGTGATGGTTGGAGACCTGACAGACTACAGCATTACAGTGATGGTTGGAGACCTGACAGACTACAGTGACAGACTACAGTCGGTGATGGTTGGAGACCTGACAGACTACAGCATTACAGCCGGTGATGGTTGGAGACCTGACAGACTACAGCATTACAGCCGGTGATGGTTGGAGACCTGACAGACTACAGCATTACAGCCGGTGATGGTTGGAGACCTGACAGACTACACATTACAGCCGGTGATGGTTGGAGACCTGACAGACTACAGCATTACAGACCTGACAGACTAACATTACAGCGGTGATGGTTGGAGTAGAGGCAGATATATCAATTGAACAACCAGGTAAGTTTCTGTCTGGTCATGTTTTAAAGTATTAGTTATTGTGGTAGTTATAGCATTAGTAAGGTATTAGGTATTGTGGTAGTTATAGCATTAGTAAGGTATTAGTTATAGCATTAGTTATTATAGTGGTAGTTATAGCATTAGTATAGTGGTAGTTATAGCATTAGTATAGTGGTAGTTATAGTTATAGCATTAGTATAGTGGTAGGTATAGTGGTAGTTATAGCATTAGTATAGTGGTAGTTATAGTGTCAGTGACTTATAGCATTAGCTGTGGTTGCTTATGTGTATACAGTTGAATCATTAGTCAGCATACATGGACACACATGCTTTGTTTAATGCCAGTGGCAGGTCATTTGTAAAAATAGAAAAGAGTAGAGGGCCCAGAGAGCTACCCATTAGTATAGTGGTAGTTATAGTGGTAGTTATAGCATTGAGTATAGTACACCACACTTTACATGTTTGACTTTAGAGAAGCTTCCATTAAAGAAAACCCTCTGAGTTATTCTAGATAGATGTCTCTGAATTATAGCATTAGTATGGTGGTAGTTATAGCACATTAGGTATGGCAGTATGGTTGAAAAGCCATAACATAGCACAAGTTAGTTATAGTTACATTAGTATAGTGGTAGTTATAGCATTATAATGGTAGTTATAGTGGTAGTTATAGCAAATAGAATGCACATGAAATTATAGCATTAATGGTGGTAGTTATAGCATTAATTATAGCATTAGTGGTAGTTATAGCATGGTGGTAGTTATATTAGTATAGTGTAGTTATAGCATTAGTATAGTGGTAGTTATAGCATTAGTATAGTGGTAGTTATAGCATTAGTATGGTGTAGTTATAGCATTAGTATAGTGGTAGTTATAGTGTGGTTATGGTGGTATAGTTAGTTATAGTGGTAGTTATAGCATTAGTATGGTGGTAGTTATAGCATTAGTATAGTGGTAGTTATAGCATTAGTATAGTGGTAGTTATAGTGGTAGTTATAGCATTAGTATGGTGGTAGTTATAGCATTAGTATGGTGGTAGTTATAGCATTAGTATGGTGGTAGTTATAGCATTAGTATGGTGGTAGTTATAGCATTAGTATAGTGGTAGTTATAGCATTAGTATAGTGGTAGTTATAGCATTAGTATGGTGGTATTATAGCATTGGTAGTGGTAGTTATAGTGGTAGTTATAGCATTAGTATAGTGGTAGTTATAGCATTAGTATGGTGGTAGTTATAGTGGAAGTTATAGCATTAGTATAGTGGTAGTTATAGCATTAGTATGGTGGTAGTTATAGCATTAGTATAGTGGTAGTTATAGTGGTAGTTATAGCATTAGTATAGTGGTAGCTATAGCATTAGTATAGTGGTAGTTATAGTGGTAGTTATAGCATTAGTATGGTGGTAGTTATAGCATTAGTATAGTGGTAGTTATAGTGGTAGTATATTAGCATTAGTATGGTGGTAGTTATAGCATTAGTATGGTGGTAGTTATAGCATTAGTATAGTGGTAGTTATAGCATTAGTATAGTGGTAGTTATAGCATTAGTATAGTGGTAGTTATAGCATTAGTATAGTGGTAGCTATAGCATTAGTATAGTGGTAGTTATAGTATAGTGGTAGTTATAGCATTAGTATGTGGTAGTTATAGCATGGTAGTATAGTGGTAGTTATAGCATTAGTATGTGGTAGTTATAGCATTAGTATAGTGGTAGTTATAGCATTAGTATAGTGGTAGTTATAGTGGTAGTTATAGCATTAGTATAGTGGTAGTTATAGCATTAGTATAGTGGTAGTTATAGCATTAGTTATAGTGGTAGTTATAGCATTAGTATAGTGGTAGTTATAGCATTAGTTATAGTGGTAGTTATAGCATTAGTATAGTGGTAGTTATATTGGTAGTTATAGCATTAGTATAGTGGTAGTTATAGCATAGTTAGTATAGCATTAGTATGTGGTAGTTATAGGTAGTTATGGTAGTTATAGCATTAGTATGGGTAGTTATAGCATTAGTTATGGTAGCATTAGTATGGTGGTAGTTATAGTGGTAGTATATAGCATTAGTATAGTGGTAGTTATAGCATTAGTATGGTGGTAGTTATAGCATTAGTATAGTGGTAGTTATAGCATTAGTATGGTGGTAGTTATAGCATTAGTATGATGGTAGTTATAGCATAGTGGTAGTTATAGCATTAGTATAGTGGTATAGTGGTAGTTATAGCATTAGTATAGTGCATTAGTAGTTATTATAGCATTAGTATAGTTATAGTGTAGTTATATGCATTAGTATAGTGGTAGTTATAGCATTAGTATAGGTAGTTATAGCATTAGTTATGGTGGTGTGGTAGTTATAGCATTAGTATAGTGGTAGTTATAGCATTAGTATAGTGGTAGTTATAGCATTAGTATAGTGGTAGTTATAGCATTAGTATAGTGGTAGTTATAGCATTAGTATAGTGGTAGTTATAGTGGTAGTTATAGCATTAGTATAGTGGTAGTTATAGCATTAGTATAGTTATAGCATTAGTATGTGGTAGTTATATTAGTAGTATAGTGGTGTATAGTGGTAGTTATAGCATTAGTATGGTGGTAGTTATAGCTTAGTATGGTGGTAGTTATAGCATTATATGTGGTAGTTATAGCATTAGTATAGTGGTAGTTATAGCATTAGTATAGTTATAGCATTAGTATGGTGGTAGTTATAGCATTAGTATAGTGGTAGTTATATGGTGGTAGTTATAGCATTAGTATAGTGGTAGTTATAGCATTAGTATGGTGGTAGTTAGCATTAGTATAGTGGTAGCATTATATAGTGGTAGTTATGGTGGTAGTTATAGCATTAGTATAGTGGTAGTTATTAGTATGGTGGTAGTTATGGTGGTAGTTATAGCATTAGTATAGTGGTAGCTATAGCATTAGTATAGTGGTAGTTATAGCATTAGTATAGTGGTAGTTATAGCATTAGTATGGTGGTAGTTATAGCATTAGTTATGGTTAGTTATAGTGGTAGTTATAGCATTAGTATAGTGGTAGTTATGGTAGTTAGCATTAGTTATGGTGGTAGTTATAGCATTAGTATGGTAGTTATAGCAGTTAGTAGTTATGGTGGTAGTTATAGCATTAGTATGGTGGTAGTTATGGTGTATGTGGTAGTTATAGCATTAGTATGGTAGTTATAGGTAGTTATAGCATTAGTATAGTGGTAGTTATAGCATTAGTATAGTGGTAGTTATAGCATTAGTATAGTGGTAGTTATAGCATTAGTATGGTGGTAGTTATAGCATTAGTATAGTTATAGTGGTAGTTATGGCATTAGTATGGTGGTAGTTATAGCATTATGTGGTAGTTATAGCATTAGTATAGTGGTAGTTATAGCATTAGTATAGTGGTAGTTATAGCATTAGTATGGTGGTAGTTATAGTGGTGGTAGTTATAGCATTAGTATGGTGGTAGTTATAGCATTAGTATAGTTAGTTATAGCATTAGTGGTAGTTATAGTGGTAGTTATAGCATTAGTATGGTGGTAGTTATAGCATTAGTATAGTGGTAGTTATAGCAGTTAGTATAGTGGTAGTTATAGCATTAGTATAGTGGTAGTTATAGTTAGTATAATGGTAGCATTAGTATAGTGAGTATTATAGCATTAGTATAGTGGTAGTTATAGCATTAGTATAGTGGTAGTTAGCATTAGTATGGTGGTAGTTATGGTGGTGGTTAGCATTAGTATGGTGGTAGTTATAGCATTAGTATAGTGGTAGTTATAGTTATGGTGGTATTATAGCATTAGTATAGTGGTAGTTATAGCATTGGTATGGTGGTAGTTATAGCATTAGTATAGTGGTAGTTATAGCATTAGTATTATGTGGTAGTTATAGCATTAGTATGGTGGTAGTTATATCATTAGTATAGTGGTAGTTATAACAATGTACATTGGTAGTTATAGCATTGAGTATGGTGGTAGTTATAGCATTAGTATGGTGGTAGTTATAGCATTAGTATGGTGGTAGTTATAGCATTAGTATGGTGGTAGTTATGGTAGTTATAGCATTAGTATGGTGGTAGTTATAGCATTAGTATAGTGGTAGTTATAGCATTAGTATAGGTGGTAGTTATAGCATTAGTATAGTGGTAGTTATAGCATTAGTATAGTTAGTTATAGTGGTAGTTATAGCATTAGTATGGTGGTAGTTATAGCATTAGTATTATATAGTGGTAGTTATATTAGTTATAGCATTAGTATAGTGGTAGTTAGCATTGGTATAGTGGTAGTTATAGCATTATAGTAGTATGGTGGTAGTTATAGTGGTAGTGGTAGTGGTAGTTATGCATTAGTATAGTGGTAGTTATAGCATTAGTATAGTGGTAGTTATAGTGGTAGTTATAGCATTAGTATAGTGGTAGTTATAGCATTAGTTATAGTGGTAGTTATTGGTAGTTATAGGTATAGTGGCAGTTATAGCATTAGTATATGGTAGTTATGGTGGTAGTTATAGCATTAGTATAGTGGTAGTTATAGCATTATAGTATATTATAGTGGTAGTTATAGCATTAGTATGGTGGTAGTTATAGCATTAGTATGGTGGTAGTTATAGCATTAGTATAGTGGTAGTTATAGCATTAGTATGGTAGTTATAGCATTAGTATAGTGGTAGTTATAGCATTAGTTATGGTAGCATTTAGTATAGTGGTAGTTATAGTGGTGTTATAGCATAGTTATTATAGCATTAGTATGGTGGTAGTTATAGCATTAGTATGGTTATAGCATTAGTATAGTGGTAGTTATAGCATTAGTATGTGTGGTAGTTATAGCATTAGTATATGGTAGCTATTTAGTATTATAGTGGTAGTTATAGCATTAGTATGGTGGTAGTTATAGCATTAGTATGGTGGTAGTTATAGTGGTAGTTATAGCATTAGTATAGTGGTAGTTATAGCATTAGTAGTTATAGCATTAGTATGGTGGTAGTTATAGTGGTAGTTATAGCATTAGTATAGTGGTAGTTATAGTGGTAGTTATTAGTATAGTGGTAGTTATAGTGGTAGTTATAGCATTAGTATGTGGTAGTTATAGCATTAGTATGGTGGTAGGTAGTTATAGCATTAGTATAGTGGTAGTTATAGCATTAGTATAGTGGTAGTTATAGCATTAGTATAGTGGTAGTTATAGTGGTAGTTATAGCATTAGTATAGTGGTAGTTATAGCATTAGTATAGTGGTAGTTATAGCATTAGTATAGTGGTAGTTATAGCATTAGTATAGTGGTAGTTATAGCATTAGTATAGTGGTAGTTATAGCATTAGTATAGTTATAGTGTTATAGCATTATAGTTATAGCATTAGTATGGTGGTAGTTATAGTGGTAGTTATAGCATTAGTATGGTGGTAGTTATAGCATTAGTATGGTGGTAGTTATAGCATTAGTATAGTGGTAGTTATAGCATTAGTATAGTGGTAGTTATAGCATTAGTAGTTATAGCATTAGTGTGGTAGTTATAGCATTAGTATAGTGGTAGTTATAGGTAGTTATAGCATTAGTATGGTGGTAGTTATAGCATTGGTATAGTGGTAGTTATAGCATTAGTATAGTGGTAGTTATAGCATTAGTATGGTAGTTATAGTGGTAGTTATAGCATTAGTATAGTGGTAGTTATAGCATTAGTATAGTGGTAGTTATAGCATTAGTATGGTGGTAGTTATAGGTATTAGTTATAGCATTAGTATGGTGGTATAGTTAGTAGCATTAGTATAGTGGTAGTTATAGCATTAGTATGGTGGTAGTTATAGTTATAGCATTAGTATAGTGGTAGTTATAGCATTAGTTATAGCATTAGTATAGTGGTAGTTATAGTACAGCATTAGTATAGTGGTAGTTATAGCATTAGTATAGTGGTTATAGCATTAGTTATAGTGGTAGTTATAGCATTAGTATAGTGGTAGTTATAGCATTAGTATGGTGGTAGTTATAGCATTAGTATGGTGGTAGTTATAGCATTAGTATGGTGGTAGTTATAGCATTAGTAGTTATTAGCATTAGTATAGTGGTAGTTATAGCATTAGTATAGTGGTAGTTATAGCATTAGTATAGTGGTAGTTATAGTGGTAGTTATAGCATTAGTATAGTGCATTAGTAGTGGTATAGTGGTAGTTATAGCATTAGTATAGTGGTAGTTATAGCATTAGTATAGTGGTAGTTATAGCATTAGTATAGTGGTAGTTATAGTGTTATAGTGGTAGTTATAGCATTAGTATGGTGGTAGTTATAGCATTAGTATGGTGGTAGTTATAGCATTAGTATAGTAGTTATAGCATTAGTATGTAGTTATAGCATTAGTATGGTGGTAGTTATAGCATTAGTATAGTGGTAGTTATAGTGGTAGTTATAGCATTAGTATGGTGGTAGTTATAGCATTAGTAGTTAGTTATAGCATTAGTATAGTGGTAGTTATAGCATTAGTATAGTGGTAGTGGTAGTTATAGTGGTAGTTATAGCATTAGTATAGTATTATGGTGGTAGTTATAGCATTAGTATAGTGGTAGTTATTAGTGGTGGTAGTTATAGCATTAGTATGGTGGTAGTTATAGTGGTAGTTATCATTAGTATAGTGGTAGTTATAGCATTAGTATATAGTGGTAGTTATAGCATTAGTATAGTGGTAGTATAGCATTAGTATAGTGGTAGTTATAGCATTAGTATGGTGGTAGTTATAGCATTAGTTATAGTGGTAGTTATAGCATTAGTATAGTGGTAGTTATAGCATTAGTATGGTAGTTATAGCATTAGTATGGGTGTTATAGCATTAGTTATGGTGGTAGTTATAGGTATGGTGGTATTATAGCATTAGTATAGTAGTTATGAAGTTATAGCATTAGTATAGTGGTGGTAGTTATGTGGTAGTTATAGCATTAGTATAGTTATGGTGGTAGTTATAGCATTAGTATAGTATTAGTATAGTGGTAGTTATAGCATTAGTATAGTGGTAGTTATAGTGGTAGTTATAGCATTAGTATGGTGGTAGTTATAGCATTAGTATAGTGGTAGTTATAGCATTAGTAGTTAGTATATTAGTATGGTGGTAGTTATAGCATTAGTTATAGTGGTGGTAGTTATAGCATTATAGTGGTAGTTAGCATTAGTATGTGGTAGTTATAGCATTAGTATAGTGGTAGTTATAGCATTGGTATAGCATTAGTATAGCATTAGTATAGTGGTAGTTATAGCATTAGTATAGTGGTAGTTATAGCATTAGTATGGTGGTAGTTATAGTGGTAGTATAGTTATAGCATTATAGTGGTAGTTATAGCATTAGTATAGTGGTAGTTATAGTGGTAGTTATAGCATTAGTATAGTGGTAGTTATAGCATGGTGGTAGTTATAGTGGTAGTATAGCATTAGTATAGTGGTAGTTATAGCATTAGTATAGTGGTAGTTATAGCATTAGTATATGGTAGTTATAGTGGTAGTTATAGCATTAGTATAGTGGTAGTTATGGTGGCTATGGTATTGGTTATGGCATTAGTATGAGTGGTAGTTATAGCATTAGTATAGTGGTAGTTATGGTGGTTATGGCATTAGTTAGTGGTAGTTATAGCATTAGTATGGTGGTAGTTATAGCATTAGTAGTAGGTGGTAGTTATAGCATTAGTATAGTGGTAGTTATAGCATTAGTATGTGGTAGTTATAGCATTAGTATGGTGGTAGTTATAGCATTAGTATGGTGGTAGTTATGGTGGTAGTTATAGCATTAGTATGGTGGTAGTGGTATAGTGGTATAGCATTTAGTATAGTGGTAGTTATAGCATTAGTATAGTGGTAGTTATAGCATTAGTATGGTGGTAGTTATAGTGGTAGTTATAGCATTAGTATGGTGGTAGTTATAGCATTAGTATGGTGGTAGTTATAGTGGTAGTTATGGCATTAGTATAGTGGTAGTTATAGCATTAGTATAGTGGTAGTTATAGTGGTGGTTATAGCATTAGTATGGTGGTAGTTATAGCATTAGTATGGTGGTGGTTATAGCATTAGTATGGTGGTAGTTATAGTGGTATAGCATTGGTATGGTGGTTATGGCATTAGTATGGTGGTAGTTATAGCATTAGTATAGTGGTAGTTATAGTGGTAGTTATAGCATTAGTATAGTGGTAGTTATAGCATTAGTATGGTGGTAGTTATGGCATTAGTATAGTGGTAGTTATAGCATTAGTATGGTGGTGGTTATAGCATTAGTATAGTGGTAGTTATAGTGTATGGTGGTAGTTATAGCATTAGTATAGGTAGGTTAGTAGTTATAGCATTATATAGTGGTAGTTATAGCATTAGTATAGTGGTAGTTATAGCATTAGTATGGTGGTAGTTATAGTGGTAGTTATAGCATTAGTATAGTGGTAGTTATAGCATTAGTATGGTGGTAGTTATAGCATTAGTATGGTGGTAGTTATAGCATTAGTATAGTGGTAGTTATAGCATTAGTATAGTGGTAGTTATAGCATTAGTATAGTGGTAGCTATAGCATTAGTATAGTGGTAGTTATAGTGGTAGTTATAGCATTAGTATGGTGGTAGTTATAGCATTAGTATGGTGGTAGTTATAGCATGGAAGTTATAGCATTAGTATGGTGGTAGTTATAGCATTAGTATAGTGGTAGCTATAGCATTAGTATAGTGGTAGTTATAGCATTAGTATGGTGGTAGTTATAGGTATAGTGGTAGTTATAGTGGTAGTTATAGCATTAGTATGGTGGTAGTTATAGCATTAGTATAGTGGTAGTTATAGCATTAGTATGGTATTAGTTATAGCATTATATGGTGGTAGTTATAGCATTAGTATAGGTGGTAGTTATAGCATTAGTATGGTGGTAGTTATAGCATTAGTATAGTGGTAGTTATAGCATTAGTTATGGCATTTATAGTGGTAGTTATAGCATTAGTATGGTATGGTGGTAGTTATGGTAGTTATAGCATTAGTATGGTGGTAGTTATAGTGGTAGTTATAGCATTAGTATAGTGGTAGTTATAGCATGGTAGTTATAGCATTAGTATGGTGGTAGTTATGGTGTGGTAGTTATAGCATTAGTATGGTGGTAGTTATAGCATTAGTATGGTGGTAGTTATAGCATTAGTTATAGTGGTAGTTATAGCATGGTAGTTATAGTGGTAGTTATAGCATTAGTATAGTGGTAGTTATAGCATTAGTTATAGCATTAGGTATTATAGTGGTAGTTATAGCATTAGTATGGTGGTAGTTATAGCATTAGTATAGTGGTAGTTATAGTGGTAGTTATAGCATTAGTATAGTGGTAGTTATAGCATTAGTATGGTGGTAGTTATAGCATTAGTATGGTGGTAGTTATAGCATTAGTATGGTGGTAGTTATAGCATTAGTATAGTGGTAGTTATAGTTATATAATTATATGGTGGTAGTTATAGCATTAGTATAGTGGTAGTTATAGTGGTGGTAGTTATAGCATTAGTATGGTGGTAGTTATAGTGGTAGTTATAGCATTAGTATAGTGGTAGTATAGCATTAGTATGGTGGTAGTTATAGCATTAGTATAGTGGTAGTTATTAGCATGGTATGGTGGTAGTTATAGCATTAGTATGTGGTGTTATAGTGGTTTATAGCATTAGTATAGTGGTAGTTATAGCATTAGTATGGTGGTAGTTATATCATTAGTATAGTGGTAGTTATAGCATTAGTATGGTGGTAGTTATAGCATTAGTATAGTGGTAGTTATAGCATTGAGTATAGTGGTAGTTATAGCATTAGTATAGTGGTAGTTATAGTATGTGGTAGTTATGGCATTAGTATAGTGGTAGTTATAGTGGTAGTTATAGCATTAGTATAGTGGTAGTTATTGAGTATAGTGGTTTATAGTGGTAGTTATAGCATTAGTATGGTGGTAGTGTATGTAGTTATAGCATTAGTATGGTGGTAGTTATAGCATTAGTATAGGTGGTAGTTATAGCATTAGTATGGTGGTAGTTATAGGTGTGTAGTTATAGCATTAGTATAGTGGTAGTTATAGCATTAGTATGGTGGTAGTTATAGCATTAGTATAGTGGTAGTTATAGCATTAGTTATAGTGGTAGTTATAGTGGTAGTTATAGCATTAGTATAGTGGTAGTTATAGCATTAGTATAGTGGTAGTTATAGCATTAGTATAGTGGTAGTTATAGCATTAGTATGGTGGTAGTATAGTGGTAGTTAGTTATAGCATTAGTATGGTGGTAGTTATAGCATTAGTATGGTGGTAGTTATAGCATTAGTATAGTGGTAGTTATAGCATTAGTATAGTGGTAGTTATAGCATTAGTATAGTGGTAGTTATAGCATTAGTATAGTTATAGGTATGGTGGTAGTTATAGTGGTAGTTATAGCATTAGTATAGTGGTAGTTATAGCATTAGTATAGTGGTAGTTATAGCATTAGTATAGTGGTAGTTATAGCATTAGTATGGTGGTAGTTATAGCATTAGTATAGTGGTAGTTATGGTGGTGGTAGTTATAGTTAGTAGTTATAGCATTAGTATAGTGGTAGTTATAGTGTATGGTAGTTATAGCATTAGTATAGTTATAGGTAGTTATTATAGCATTAGTATGGTGGTAGTTATAGCATTAGTATAGTGGTAGTTATAGTGGTAGTTATAGCATTAGTATAGTGGTAGTTATAGCATTAGTATGGTGGTAGTTATAGGCATTAGTATAGTGGTAGTTATAGCATTAGTTATAGTGGTAGTTAGTGGTAGTTATGGTTGAGTATAGTGGTGGCTATAGCATTAGTATAGTTATAGCATTAGTAGTTATAGCATTAGTATGTGGTAGTTATAGCATTAGTAGTTATTAGCATTAGTATGGTGGTAGTTATAGCATTAGTATAGTGGTAGCTATAGCATTATATGTGGTAGTTATAGTGGTAGTAGTTATAGTGGTAGCATTAGTATGTGGTAGTTATAGCATTAGTATAGTGGTAGTTATAGCATTAGTATGGTGGCATTAGTTATGGCATTAGTATATGGTAGTTATAGTGGTAGTTATAGCATTAGTATGGTGGTAGTTATAGCATTAGTATGGTGGTAGTTATAGCATTAGTATAGTGGTAGTTATAGCATTAGTATAGTGGTAGTTATAGCATTAGTATAGTGGTAGTTATAGCATGGTAGTTATAGCATTAGGTATAGTGGTAGTTATAGCATTAGTATAGTGGTAGTTATAGCATTGGTATGTGGTAGTTATTAGTATATTGGTAGTTATAGCATTAGTAGTTATAGCATTAGTATAGTGGTAGTTATAGCATTAGTATAGTGGTGGTAGTTATAGTTAGTATGGTGAGTTATAGCATTAGTATGGTGGTAGTTATAGCATTAGTATAGTGGTAGTTATAGCATTAGTATAGTTATAGCATTAGTATAGTGGTAGTTAGTATGGTGGTAGTTATGGCATTAGTATGGTGGTAGTTATGGCATTATAGTGGTAGTTATTTAGTATGTTATAGTGGTAGTTATAGCATTAGTATAGTGGTAGTTATGCATTAGTATAGTGGTAGTTATAGCATTAGTATAGTGGTAGTTATAGCATTTGGTAGTATGGTGGTAGTTATGGTGGTAGTTATAGCATTAGTATAGTGGTAGTTATAGTTGGTAGCATTAGTATAGTGGTAGTTATAGCATTATAGGTGGTAGTTATAGTGGTAGTTATAGCATTAGTATAGTGGTAGTTATAGCATTAGTATGGTGGTAGTTATAGCATTAGTATAGTGGTAGTTATGCATTAGTATAGTGGTAGTTATAGCATTAGTATAGTGGTAGTTATAGTGGTAGTTATAGCATTAGTATGGTGGTAGTTATAGCATTAGTATGGTGGTAGTTATAGCATTAGTATGGTGGTAGTTATGGTATAGTGGTAGTTATAGTGGTAGCTATAGCATTAGTATGGTGGTAGTTATGGCATTAGTATGGTGGTAGTTATAGCATTAGTATGGTGGTAGTTATAGCATTGTAGTGGTATTAGCATTAGTAGTAGCATGTATAGTGGTAGTTATAGCATTAGTATAGTGGTAGTTATAGCATTAGTATAGTGGTAGTTATAGTGCAGTTATAGTATTAGTGGTAGCTATAGCATTGGTAGTATAGTGGTAGTTATAGCATTAGTATGGTGGTAGTTATAGCATTAGTATGGTGGTAGTTATAGCATTAGTATAGTGGTAGTTATATGGTGGTAGCATTAGTATGGTGGTAGTTATAGTGGTAGTTATAGCATTAGTATAGTGGTAGTTATAGCATTAGTATGGTGGTAGTTATAGCATTAGTATGGTGGTAGTTGATAGTTATAGCATTAGTATTGGTAGTATGGTGGTAGTTATAGCATTAGTAGTGGTAGTTATAGCATTAGTATGGTGGTAGTTATAGCATTAGTATAGTGGTAGCTATAGCATTAGTATAGTGGTAGTTATAGCATTAGTATAGTGGTAGTTATAGCATTAGTATAGTGGTAGTTATAGTGGTAGTTATAGCATTAGTATAGTGGTAGTTATAGTGGTAGTTATAGCATTAGTATAGTGGTAGTTATAGCATTAGTGGTAGTTATAGTGGTAGTTATAGCATTAGTATAGTGGTAGTTATAGTGGTAGTTATAGCATTAGTAGTTATAGTGGTAGTTATAGCATTAGTATAGTGGTAGTTATAGCATTAGTATAGTGGTAGTTATAGTGGTAGTTATAGCATTAGTATAGTGTGGTAGTTATAGCATTAGTATAGTGGTAGTTATAGCATTATAGTTATAGCATTAGTATGGTGGTTAGTTATAGTGGTAGTTATAGCATTAGTATAGTTATAGCATTAGTATAGTGGTAGTTATATTAGTGGTAGTTATAGCATTAGTATAGTGGTAGTTAGCATTAGTGGTAGTTATAGCATTAATATAGGTAGTTATAGTGGGTAGTTATAGCATTAGTATTTAGTTAGTGGTAGTTATAGCATTAGTATAGTGGTAGTTATAGTGGTATAGTGGTAGTTATAGCATTAGTATAGTGGTAGTTATAGTGGTAGTTATAGTGGTAGTTATAGTGGTAGTTATAGTGGTAGTTATAGTGGTAAGTGAATTTTCTAAAAACATTTAAGCTGAAATACAACATTTCCATAAGTATTCAGACCCCTTACTCAGCACCTTTGGCAGCGATTACAGCCCAGAGTCGTCTTGTGTATGACGCTACATGCTTGGTACATTTGTATTTGTGTGTGCCTTTCTGTTTACCTTTCCAAATCATGTTCAGTCATCCTAGAATTGTTAGCTGGGCAGAACCTCAGTAGATGCCTACTGGGCTAAATCTCTCCCACTGGTGCCTCACCAGAGTACTGGTAGAGAGGATCCCCATGGTAGAGTACTGGGTGGTAGAGAGGGTCCCTGGTAGAGTACTGGTAGAGAGGATCCCTGGTAGAGTACTGGTGGTAGTTATAGAGGATCCATTAGTATAGTGGTAGTTATAGGTAGTTATACCATGTATAGTAGAGTATGGTAGAGATTGGATCCCTGGTAGAGTACTGGTAGAGAGGATCCCTGGTAGAGTACTGGTAGAGAGGATCCCATGGTAGAGTACTGGTAGAGAGGATCCCTGGTAGAGAGGATACTGGTAGAGAGGATCCCTGGTAGAGTACTGGTAGAGAGGATCCCCTGGTAGAGTACTGGTAGAGAGGGTCCCCTGGTAGAGTACTGGTAGAGAGGATCCCATGCTGGTAGAGTACTGTTCAGTAGAAGGATCCCTACTGTTAGGTGCCTCAGTACTGGTAGAGAGGATCCCCTGTTAGAGTACTGGTAGAGAGGATCCCCTGGTAGAGTACTGGTAGAGAGGATCCCCTGGTAGAGTGGTAGACCCTGGTAGAGAGGATCCCCTGGTAGAGTACTGGTAGAGAGGATCCCCTGGTAGAGTACTGGTAGAGAGGGTCCCCTGGTAGAGTACTGGTAGAGAGGATCCCCTGGTAGAGTGCTGGTAGAGAGGATCCCCTGGTAGAGTGCTGGTAGAGAGGATCCCCTGGTAGAGTGCTGGTAGAGAGGATCCCCTGGTAGAGTACTGGTAGAGAGGATCCCCTGGTAGAGTACTGGTAGAGAGGATCCCCTGGTAGAGTACTGGTAGAGAGGATCCCCTGGTAGAGTACTGGTAGAAAGGATCCCCTGTTTGTGATCTGGTTTACCAAACCTTCATGAAGAGGGATCTGTTCTTCTTTCTACATCAGAAGCCTCGTTGACTTGAACCAGCAACCTAGCCGATACAGGACCAGGAGACCAGTCAACTCATTAGTTTCTGCGCCGTAGAGTTGGGGACCTCTTTGACTGTGGTAACGATGCCGGCAGAAACGCGTGCCACCGGGGACGGGACCTGCCAGGCTCTGTGCCAAACCCTGGTCTCTCAGAACGGGATCCAGAGAAACACGGCTGACATCTCCAAGTCTCTCCTCTACACATCACTGATGGGGCTGCTACTGGTTGTAGACAAAGAGGTGAGTGTTACTATACACATATACTGTACATACAAACACATCACTGATGGGGCTGCTACTGGTTGTAGACAAAGAGGTGAGTGTTACTATACACATGTACATACAAACACATCACGGATGGGGCTGCTACTGGTTGTAGGTAGCGTAGCAGCCCCACAGGTAGCGTAGCAGCCCCACAGGTAGCGTAGCAGCCCCACAGGTAGCGTAGCAGCCCCACAGGTAGCGTAGCAGCCCCACAGGTACTGTCTCTAACCCTGTCACAGGTACTGTCTCTAACCCTGTCACTGGTACTGTCTCTAACCCTGTCACAGGTACTGTCTCTAACCCTGTCACTGGTACTGTCTCTAACCCTGTCACTGGTACTGTCTCTAACCCTGTCACTGGTACTGTCTCTAACCCTGTCACTGGTACTGTCTCTAACCCTGTCACTGGTACTGTCTCTAACCCTGTCACTGGTACTGTCTCTAACCCTGTCACTGGTACTGTCTCTAACCCTGTCACTGGTACTGTCTCTAACCCTGTCACTGGTACTGTCTCTAACCCTGTCACTGGTACTGTCTCTAACCCTGTCACTGGTACTGTCTCTAACCCTGTCACTGGTACTGTCTAACCCTGTCACTGTACTGTCTCTAACCCTGTCACTGGTACTGTCTCTAACCCTGTCACTGGTACTGTCTCTAACCCTGTCACTGGTACTGTCTCTAACCCTGTCACTGGTACTGTCTCTAACCCTGTCACTGGTACTGTCTCTAACCCTGTCACTGGTACTGTCTCTAACCCTGTCACTGGTACTGTCTCTAACCCTGTCACTGGTACTGTCTCTAACCCTGTCACTGGTACTGTCTCTAACCCTGTCACAGGTACTGTCTCTAACCCTGTCACAGGTACTGTCTCTAACCCTGTCACAGGTACTGTCTCTAACCCTGTCACAGGTACTGTCTCTAACCCTGTCACAGGTACTGTCTCTAACCCTGTCACAGGTACTGTCTCTAACCCTGTCACTGGTACTGTCTCTAACCCTGTCACAGGTACTGTCTCTAACCCTGTCAGCAGTGTTCCCTGTGTGTAATAGGATAAACGGTGTAGCCTCCTCTGAGCCGAACCAGATAAACAGGCTTAATCTGGCTCACACACACGTTCCCATAAGACACACTCAAATTGGCATCCCTCACAGAAAAGAGAACTAACAAAGAAAATCACTTTGACAACCGAACCAAAACAGAAAGGGGTTTCAAAATGAGTTCTGACCAACCATGGGTTCCCACTAGGAAGGGGTTCTAAAAGACACCCACCATGGGTTCCCACTAGGAAGGGGTTCTAAAAGACACCCACCATGGGTTCCCACTAGGAAGGGGTTCTAAAGACACCCACCATGGGTTCCCACTAGGAAGGGGTTCTAAAAGACACCCACCATGAGTTCCCACTAGAAGATCCACACCCAATAGGAAGGGGTTCTAAAGACACCCACCATGGGTTCCCACTAGGAAGGGGTTCTAAAAGACACCCACCATGGGTTCCCACTAGGAAGGGGTTCTAAAAGACACCCACCATGAGATCCTACTAGGAAGGGGTTCTAAAGACACCCACCATGAGATCCCACTAGAAGGGGTTCTAAAGACACCCACCATGGGTTCCCACTAGGAAGGGGTTCTAAAAGACACCCACCATGGGTTCCCACTAGGAAGGGGTTCTAAAGACACCCACCATGGGTTCCCACTAGGAAGGGGTTCTAAAAGACACCCACCATGAGATCCCACTAGGAAGGGGTTCTAAAAGACACCCACCATGGGTTCCCACTAGGAAGGGGTTCTAAAGACACCCACCATGGGTTCCACTAGGAAGATCCCCACCATAGGTTCCCAAGGAAGGGGTTCTAAAAGACACCCGCCATGGATTCCCACTAGGAAGAGGTTCTAAAGACACCCACCATGAGATCCCACTAGGAAGGGGTTCTAAAGACACCCTCCATGAGATCCCACTAGGAAGGGGTTCTAAAAGACACCCACCATGAGATCCCACTAGGAAGGAGTTCTAAAAGACACCCACCATGGGTTCCCACTAGGAATGGGTTCTAAAAGACACCCACCATGAGATCCCACTAGCAAGGGGTTCTAAAAGACACCCACCATGAGATCCCACTAGCAAGGGGTTCTAAAAGACACCCACCATGAGATCCCACTAGGAAGGGGTTCTAAAGACACCCACCATGAGATCCCACTAGGAAGGGGTTCTAAAGACACCCACCATGGGTTCCCACTAGGAAGGGGTTCTAAAGACACCCACCATGGGATCCCACTAGGAAGGGGTTCTAAAAGACACCCACCATGCGATCCCACTAGGAAGGGATTCTAAAAGACACCCACCATGGGTTCCCACTAGGAAGGGGTTCTAAAGACACCCACCATGGGTTCCCACTAGGAAGGGTTCTAAAAGACACCCACCATGGGTTCCCCACTAGGACTGTCCCACTGACTGTCCCTTTCACCTCAGCTCTGACTGTCCCTTTCACCTCAGCTCTGACTGTCCCTTTCACCTCAGCTCTGACTGTCCCTTTCACCTCAGCTCTGACTGTCCCTTCACCTCAGCTCTGACTGTCCCTTCACCTCAGCTCTGACTGTCCCTTCACCTCAGCTCTGACTGTCCCTTCACCTCAGCTCTGACTGTCCCTTCACCTCAGCTCTGACTGTCCCTTCACCTCAGCTCTGACTGTCCCTTCACCTCAGCTCTGACTGTCCCTTCACCTCAGCTCTGACTGTCCCTTCACCTCAGCTCTGACTGTCCCTTCACCTCAGCTCTGACTGTCCCTTCACCTCAGCTCTGACTGTCCCTTCACCTCAGCTCTGACTGTCCCTTCACCTCAGCTCTGACTGTCCCTTCACCTCAGCTCTGACTGTCCCTTCACCTCAGCTCTGACTGTCCCTTTCACCTCAGCTCTGACTGTCCCTTTCACCTCAGCTCTGACTGTCCCTTTCACCTCAGCTCTGACTGTCCCTTTCACCTCAGCTCTGACTGTCCCTTTCACCTCAGCTCTGACTGTCCCTTTCACCTCAGCTCTGACTGACTGTCCCTTAACCTCAGCTCTGACTGACTGTCCCTTTCACCTCAGCTCTGACTGACTGTCCCTTCACCTCAGCTCTGACTGTCCCTTTCACCTCAGCTCTGACTTTGTCTGAATCTCCTCCACAGAAAGAAAAGCTCAAGGTTGGGAGTGGAAGAGTCGGCCTTCGTAACGTAGGAAACACGGTAAGTCCTTGTGTTTGACGTGTGATGTGTGTGTCAGGGTGATGTGTGTGTGTGTCAGGGTGATGTGTGTGTGTGTCAGGGTGATGTGTGTCAGGGTGATGTGTGTGTCAGGGTGATGTGTGTGTGTGTCAGGGTGGTGTGTGTGTGTGTCAGGGTGGTGTGTGTGTGTGTCAGGGTGATGTGTGTGTGTCAGGGTGATGTGTGTGTGTCAGGGTGATGTGTGTGTGTGTCAGGGTGATGTGTGTGTGTGTCAGGGTGATGTGTGTGTGTGTCAGGGTGATGTGTGTGTGTGTCAGGGTGATGTGTGTGTGTGTCAGGGTGATGTGTGTGTGTGTCAGGGTGATGTGTGTGTGTGTCAGGGTGATGTGTGTGTGTGTCAGGGTGATGTGTGTGTGTGTCAGGGTGTGTGTGTGTGTGTCAGGGTGATGTGTGTGTGTGTGTGGGTGATGTGTGTGTGTCAGGGTGATGTGTGTGTGTGTCAGGGTGATGTGTGTGTGTGTGTCAGGGTGATGTGTGTGTGTGTCAGGGTGATGTGTGTGTGTGTGGGTGATGTGTGTGTGTGTCAGGGTGATGTGTGTGTGTGTGTGTGTGTCAGGGTGATGTGTGTGTGTGTGTGTGTGTGTCAGGGTGATGTGTGTGTGTGTGTGTGTCAGGGTGGTGTGTGTGTGTGTGTGTGTGTGTGTCAGGGTGATGTGTGTGTGTGTGTGTCAGGGTGGTGTGTGTGTGTCAGTGTGTGTGTGTGTCAGGGTGATGTGTGTGTCAGGGTGATGTGTGTGTCAGGGTGATGTGTGTGTGTCAGGGTGATGTGTGTGTGTGTGTGTGTGTCAGGGTGATGTGTGTGTGTGTGTGTGTGTCAGGGTGATGTGTGTGTGTGTCAGGGTGAGGGAAATTTGGGAAATCGGTTCAAGGGTAGGTAACATAAACGTAACCACATGTAACATATGAATCTGCATTAGTATACGCATCAAAAGTCCCAATGCAAAATTACACTTCACTTTGACATTTTTATAAGTTTTATTACTTAAAAACCGATCAGAATGCCAGATATGATGTAATATGGAGGATCTGACAGGTGTAATGGGAACTCAAACAGAAATAACTTCAAATGTAGATCCTTTTGCACTCATGACTATTGGTTTCAATTAGATTTTCATCCAACTTATTAGCAAATACTTAAATGTATTGTTACAAAACTTGCGAGGCTGCTAGCCAACTAGCCTGTTAGCCCTACCGGCTTGCTAATGTTAAGGTAATGTTAGCACTGACCCTTATTGATAATGACGCCAGAGGGGGAGGGCTGACGTTTTTCGGGCTCCTAACCAACTGTGCTATTTTGTTTGTTATTCATTTTGTTCATAATGTTGCTGCTACCGTCTCTTATGACCTATAAGAGCTTCTGGACGTCAGAACAGCGATTACTCACCTCCGAACTGGACAAATATTTTTTCTTTAATGAGTCCGACGCGAAGGATATACTGCTTCTCAGAGACAAGTCCCAAACCCTGTCACCGTGTGAAGAAAAGACAGCGGAGAAGGGTTCCTTGTAAGAATTTGCAGAGAAGTAGACGAACCACAACTACTCTCCATATTATTGGCTAACTTCAATCATTGGAAAAGAAACTGGATGATCAACGATTAAGACTCTCCAACGGGACATTTAAAAAACTGTAATATCTTATTGCAACGTACGCCTCTTGGAAGAGGGAACGCAACACCCTGCTACACTCAACTTCCCGTGGAGTGAAAGAGGTATGGGACTGTAGGTAACAATGGGATAATTAAACCCACCTGACCCTGCTGCTCTGAGCTCACCTGTGGTTAGTGATTGAGGTGTGATGGTTGTGAGTTTGGATGATTTGTTTAGTTTGTGTGCTGCAGTGTACAAAATGGATGCCTCTGTCATCGCCAAGTTTATTGAAGCGCCCTCTGTTGATCGTTTGGTGGGGTTGAGGAAAGTAGACCTTTTCGCTATAGCTTACCATTATGGACTCTTTATCCCCGAGAAAACCCTAAAGGCGGCTGAGCTTTTTGGTGCTAGTCAGGGAGGGTTTAATGAGAAAACAAATTTTCTCTTTGAAAGATGAGGAGAGGGAGGCTTCAGGAGAGGAGACGGGTAGACCTTCCGATGCCAAGTCGGAGGACCCCCTTTATCTTCTGCTTCGGGTCGTTCAGATGGGACCGCTAGGCTGAAGGAGAGGAGGAGGACCGGAGGAGGAGGAGGACCGCTAGGCTGAAGGTGACGCTGGCCCGGTTAGAAGCAGAAGATAAGCAAAAAGATAAAGCGAGACAGATGAAGTTCGATTTATAAATTATGAAAATCGACAAGGAGGTGTGACTCCACAACCTGCCAGTCATCGTACCTGCTTCGATGTGATTCAAAATATTGCGTTAGTCCCTCCGTTTCGGGAGTCGAAAGTTGATTCTTATTTCTCTGCGTTTGAGCGTGTGGCCGCTGCGCTGCATTGGCCTCTAGAGGTTTGGCCGCTCCTGTTACAATGTAAATTGTCTGGGAAAGCCCAGGAAGTAGTAGCTGCTCTCTCCCTGGACGACAGTTTACACTACGATATGGTTAAAACTGCCGTGTTGCGGGCTTATGAGTTGGTGCCTGAAGCTTATAGGCATCGCTTCAGGAACCACAAGAAACCCTCTCACCGTACATTTGTTGAATTTGCTAGGGACAAAGAGTCTCTGTTTAGTCGCTGGTGTTCAGCCAGCAAAGCTAACACCTTTGCTGATATTCAGGAGTTGATGCTGTTGGAGGACTTTAAAATCAACCTCCCAGATAGAATTGTAGTTCATTTAACCGAACAGAAAGTGATGACATTGGCCCAAGCAGCAGTGTTGGCAGATGAGTCCGCTTTTACACACAAGACTGTCTTTGGTGCGCCTCGTTTTGAAGGCCGGACGATTACGGCATCAGTGCCTCGTTCAGGTCGCTTCTCCTCCGACCCTAAGCCTTTCGCACGAAATTCATTAATGTTTTTACTGTCACCAAAAGGGTCACGTGATTGCGGACTGCCCAGTTTTTAAAAGTTTTTTATTTAACCAGGTAGGCTAGTTGAGAACAAGTTCTCATTGACAACTGTGACCTGGCCAAGATAAAGCAAAGCAGTTCAACACATACAACAACACAGAGTTACACATGGAGTAAAACAAACATACAGTCAATAATACAGTATAAACAAGTCTATATACGATGTGAGCAAATGAGGTGAGATAAGGGAGGTAAAGGCAAAAAAAAGGCCATGGTGGCAAAGTAAATACAATATAGCAAGTAAAACACTGGAATGGTAGATTTGCAGTGGAAGAATGTGCAAAGTAGAGAGAAATAATGGGGTGCAAAGGAGCTAAATAAATAAATACAGTAGAGGAAGAGGTAGTTGTTTGGGCTAAATTATAGGTGGGCTATGTACAGGTGCAGTAAACTGTGAGCTGCTCTGACAGCTGGTGCTTAAAGCTAGTGAGGGAGATAAGTGTTTCTAGTTTCAGAGATTTTTGTAGTTCGTTCCAGTCAATGGAAGCAGAGAACTGGAAGGAGAGGCGGCCAAAGAAAGAATTGGTTTTGGGGGTGACCAGAGAGATATACCTGCTGGAGCGCGTGCTACAGGTGGGAGATGCTATGGTGACCAGCGAGCTGAGATAAGGGGGGACTTTACCTAGCAGGGTCTTGTAGATGACATGGAGCCAGTGGGTTTGGCGACGAGTATGAAGCGAGGGCCAGCCAACGAGAGCATACAGGTCGCAATGGTGGGTAGTATATGGGGCTTTGGTGACAAAACGGATTGCACTGTGAGAGACTGCATCCAATTTGTTGAGTAGGGTATTGGAGGCTATTTTGTAAATGACATCGCCGAAGTCGAGGATCGGTAGGATGGTCAGTTTTACAAGGGTATGTTTGGCAGCATGAGTGAAGGATGCTTTGTTGCGAAATTGGAAGCCAATTCTAGATTTAACTTGTTGTTTGATGTGAGTCTGGAAGGAGAGTTTACAGTCTAACCAGACACCTAGGTATTTGTAGTTGTCCACGTATTCTAAGTCAGAGCCGTCCAGAGTAGTGATGCTGGACGGGCGAGCAGGTGCGGGCAGTGATCAGTTGAATAGCATGCATTTAGTTTTACTTGTATTTAAGAGCAATTGGAGGCCACGGAAGGAGAGTTGAATGGCATTGAAGCTCGTCTGGAGGGTTGTTAACACAGTGTCCAAAGAAGCGCCAGAAGTATACAGTATGGTGTCGTCTGCGTAGAGGTGGATCAGAGACACACCAGCAGCATACAGAGAAGAGAGTCGGTCCAAGAATTGAACCCTGCGGCACCCCCATAGAGACTGCCAAAGGTCCGGACAGCAGACCCTCCGATTTGACACACTGAACTCTATCAGAGAAGTAGTTGGTGAACCAGGCGAGGCAATCATTTGAGAAACCAAGGCTGTCGAGTCTGCCGATGAGGATGTGGTGATTGACAGAGTCAAAAGCCTTGGCTAGATCAATGAATACGGCTGCACAGTAATGTTTCTTATCGATGGAGGTTAAGATATCGTTTAGGACCTTGAGCGTGGCTGAGGTGCACCCATGACAAGCTCTGAAACCAGATTGCATTGCGGAGAAGGTATGGTGGGATTCGAAATGGTCGGTAATCTCGCTCTGTCTCTCTCTCTTTGTCTCTGTCTCTCTCTGTCGCTCTCTCTCTTGCTCTGTCTCTCTCTGTCTCTCTCTGTCTCTCTGTCTCTCTCTCGCTCTGTCTCTCTCGCTCTGTCTCTCTCGCTCTGTCTCTCTCGCTCTGTCTCTCTCGCTCTGTCTCTCTCGCTCTGTCTCTCTCGCTCTGTCTCTCTCGCTCTGTCTCTCTCTCTCTTGCTCTGTCTCTCTCTCTCTTGCTCTGTTTCTCTCTCTCTGCTCTGTCTGTCTCTCTCGCTCTGTCTCTCTGTCTGTCTCTTGCTCTGTCTCTCTCTTGCTCTGTTTCTCTCTCTCTGTCTCTCTCGCTCTGTCTCTCTCTCTCGCTCTGTCTCTCGCTCTGTCTGTCTCTCTCTCTGTCTCTGTCTCTCGCTCTGTCTCTCGCTCTGTCTCTCGCTCTGTCTCTCGCTCTGTCTCTCGCTCTGTCTCTCTCTCGCTCTCTCTCTCTCTCTCAGTGTTTTCTGAATGCGGTGGTTCAGTGTCTATCTCACACCAGAGGTCTGAGGGACTACTGTCTGGTCAAAGCCTACAGACAGGAGATGTGCAGTAGAGAGGAACCACACCTCATGGAGGGTAAAATACAACCTTTTCCTTTCGTCTTTCCCTTTCCTCTCTTTCAGCGTTTTGGTTCTCTGACCTCTAACCTCTCCCACCCAGCGTTCTCCCAGGTGCTGTTGAGTCTCTGGGATGTGAACGAAGAAAACCATAACACAGAAGTGAATCCTGGGAAGTTCTACAGCATCTTCAAAGAGGCGGTGCCTTACTTCAGCGGATACAGGTGTGTGGTGGTCGGCGTGTGGTGGTCGGCGTGTGGTGGTCGGCGTGTGGTGGGCGGCGTGTGGTGGTCGGCGTGTGGTGGTCGGCGTGTGGTGGTCGGCGTGTGGTGGTCGGCGTGTGGTGGTCGGCGTGTGGTGGTCGGCGTGTGGTGGTCGGCGTGTGCCGGTCGGTGTGTGGTGGTCGGTGTGTCACTGACAGTCACTCAATTAGCCAGTCACTGACAGTCACTCAATTAGCCAGTCACTGACAGTCACTCAATTAGCCAGTCACTGACAGTCACTCAATTAGCCAGTCACTGACAGTCACTCAATTAGCCAGTCACTGACAGTCACTCAATTAGCCAGTCACTGACAGTCACTCAATTAGCCAGTCACTGACAGTCACTCAATTAGCCAGTCACTGACAGTCACTCAATTAGCCAGTCACTGACAGTCACTCAATTAGCCCATGTTAGCTAACATTTTTCTTTAGATTGATTGGTAAGTTGGTCAAGCGGCCAGCTATCTAAACTTGTAGTAATCATTGCCGAATTATCACCCGGGCATGAAGGGCACGTGCCCAGGTGGCCTGACTTTCAAGGGGCACCCCATTGATTTTGTCATTTTCACTCAGATATCATAATGACATGGCTTAAGTCACGGAAAAATGTGTAGAATTTAAAAGTAAATTCTCCACACCATGGCAAAATGTGTAAAACCTCAGGAAATGATCTGAAAAACGGACATTTCCTCACCCCATAGCAAAATGATTAGCATATATTAACATATAATAACACATAACATATATTTAGTTATAAAATTGCTAAATGTTCTCTCTGCCCCATGTCAAAATGTGTAGATTTAAAGGAAATTAACTTTAAAACAAAAATCTCTTTAAAGACCAAATCTCGTCTCCCAAAAGAATAGAGCCGGCCGTGTGTGTGCACGTGCAAAACTATTGTAAAGCAGTGAGAACGTCTCTACTTCCTTCCAGTCAACAGGATGCTCAGGAGTTTCTGAGGTTCTTATTGGACAGGCTTCACTGTGAGATCAACCGCCGGCCGTACGTCTGGCTCACCAGCCTGGAGCCTGAACCCAAATGCACCACAGTCAGGTACAGAGACATGGAAGGGTCCAAATGCACTAAAGACCTAATGACCTACTGAGGCAAGATTCAACCTCTAGTCCTAAATATAAACGTTCCACCCTCTTTCTAACTCTCTCTCTCTCTGTCTCTATCTCTCTCTCTATCTCTCTCTATCTCTCTCTGTCTCTCTATCTCTCTCTCTCTATCTCTCTCTCTCTCTCTATCTCTCTCTCTATCTCTCTCTGTCTCTCTATCTCTCTCTATCTCTCTCTGTCTCTGTGTCTGTCTCTGTCTCTGTCTCTCTCTCTGTCTCTCTCTCTGTCTCTCTCTTTCTGTCTCCCCCTCTCAGGATTGACTCTCAGGATTGTCTGCAATGTGGAAGAGACACCTGGAGAGGGACGACAGTAAGATCGTTGGTGAGCATGAAGAGATTTGGAGTTGCTGATCACAGTATTGTAACCTTTTATTGTTATCGTGATCTATTCCTCTCTCTCTCTGTTTCTCTCTCTCTCTCTCTCTCTGTCTCTCTCTGTCTCTCTGTCTCTCTGTCTCTCTCTCTCTGTCTCTCTCTGTCTCTCTCTGTGTCTCTCTGTCTCTCTCTCTCTGTCTGTGTCTCTCTCTGTCTCTGTCTCTCTCTCTCTCTCTCTCTCTTTCTCTGTCTGTGTCTCTCTCAGATCTGTTTACAGGTCAGCTGCGTAGTTCTCTCCACTGCTCTGTGTGTTCTCACTACTCCACCTGCTTCGACGTCTTCTGTGACCTGTCTCTACCCGTCCCTAAGAGGAGTGCAGCAGGGGGCGGGTCTCTGAGGGAGTGTCTTGATCTGTTCACACAGGAAGAGAAGCTGGACGAGGAGAACGCTCCCGTAAGACAACACTGTATTTTTCAGTGTTTTCCAGAAGTACTAAACAAGCTACTTTTTTCCCCTTCATTAACTCGGCCAACTGAATAAAGTCAATCTCCTAAACCGCTTTGCTATTCATAAATCCAACAACATAGTTATATGTCCATGGTATCTCATCTAGACAGTAAACCAAATATCTTGTTTGTGTTTTCCTAGTATTCAAGTCCTGCCGGTGACCGCTAAAGTGACTTGTCAGTGTTGCCTGATGAGTTGGGATGTTCAGGAACAAAGCAATAGGGTCCAGCTGTTTACGTCATCTCTCGGGGCCGGTCATCTCTCGGGGCCGGTCATCTCTCGGGGCCGGTCATCTCTCGGTGCCGGTCATCTCTCGGTGCTCGGTCATCTCTCGGGAGTGGATCCCCACCGGTAGCCTTGTCTGGAACGTCCCCTACTGGTAAGTGTCTAGAACGTCCCCCCGTGTCTGGACCCCCTACAGGTAGGTAGCCCCCTTGTCTGGAGCCGTGTCGTCCCCCCTACAGGTAGCCGTGTCTGGAACGTCCCCTACAGGTAGCCGTGTCTGGAACGTCCCCTACGTCCCCTAGGTAGCCGTGTCTGGAACGTCCCCTACAGGTAGCAGTGTCTAGAACGTCCCCTACAGGTAGCCGTGTCTGGAACGTCCCCTACAGGTAGCCGTGTCTGGAACGTCCCCTACAGGTAGCCGTGTCTGGAACGTCCCCTACAGGTAGCCGTGTCTGGAACGTCCCCTACAGGTAGCCGTGTCTGGAACGAACGTCCCTACAGGTAGCCGTGTCTGGAACGTCCCCTACAGGTAGCCGTGGTCTGGAACGTCCCCTACAGGTAGCCCCCACAGTGTCTGGAACGGAACGTCCCCTACAGGTAGCCGTGTCTGGAACGTCCCCCCCACCGGTAGCCGTGTCTGGGAACGCGTCCCCCCACACGGTACAGGTAGCAGTGTCTGGAACGTCCCCTACAGGTAGCCGTGTCTGGAACGTCCCCACCGTGGTAGCAGTGTCTGGAACGTCCCCCCCACCGGTGGCAGTGTCTGGAACGTCCCCCACCGGTGGCAGTGTCTGGAACGTCCCCCACCGGTGGCAGTGTCTGGGTAGCACGTCCCCCACCGGTGGCAGTGTCTGGAACGTCCCCTACAGGTAGCAGTGTCTGGAACGTCCCCTACAGGTAGCCGTGTCTGGAACGTCCCCACCGGTAGCAGTGTCTGGAACGTCCCCTACCGGTGTCTGGAGCCGTGTCTGGAACGTCCCCTACAGGTAGCCGTGTCTGGAACGTCCCCTACAGGTAGCCGTGTCTGGGCGTCCCCTACAGGTAGCCGTGTCTGGAACGTCCCCTACAGGTAGCCGTGTCTGGAACGTCCCCTACAGGTAGCAGTGTCGTGTCTGGAACGTCCCCTACAGGTAGCCGTGTCTGGAACGTCCCCCCTACAGGTAGCCGTGTCTGGAACGTCCCCTACAGGTAGCCCCCCACCGTCTGGAACGTCCCCTACAGGTAGCCGTGTCTGGAACGTCCCCCACCGGTACAGGTAGCCCCCCACCGTGTCTGGAACGAACGTCCCCCTACAGGTAGCCGTGTCTGGAACGTCCCCTACAGGTAGCCGTGTCTGGAACGTCCCCTACAGGTAGCCCCACCGGTAGCGTGTCTGGAACGTCCCCACAGGTAGCCCCACCGTGTCTGGAACGTCCCCACAGGTAGCCGTGTCTGTCTGGAACGTCCCCACCGGTAGCGTCCCCCTACAGGTAGCCGTGTCTGGAACGTCCCCTACAGGTAGCCGTGTCTGGAACGTCCCCTACAGGTAGCCGTGTCTGGAACGTCCCCTACCGGTAGGGAACGGGTGGGTGGGTGCTGCTATGGTGACCAGTGAGCTGAGATAAGGCTTTACCAAGCAAAGACTTATAATTGTTTTTATATGGTTCCTTTCTAAACGTACACTCCTTTCGACACCCCCACTTTTCCTCAGAGATGACCTATCAGCAGCATAGAGACCCTGAAACATCTGCTCTGATGACCTATCAGCAGCATAGAGACCCTGAACCATCTGCTCTGATGACCTGTCAGCAACATAGAGACCCTGAACCATCTGCTCTGATGACCTATCAGCAACATAGAGACCCTGAACCATCTGCTCTGATGACCTATCAGCAGCATAGAGACCCTGAACCATCTGCTCTGATGACCTATCAGCAGCATAGAGACCCTGAACCATCTGCTCTGATGACCTGTCAGCAACATAGAGACCCTGAACCATCTGCTCTGATGACCTATCAGCAACATAGAGACCCTGAACCATCTGCTCTGATGACCTATCAGCAGCATAGAGACCTATCAGCAGCATAGAGACCTGAACCATCTGCTCTGATGACCTGTCATGACAACATAGAGACCCTGAACCATCTGCTCTGATGACCTATCAGCAACATAGAGACCCTGAACCATCTGCTCTGATGACCTATCAGCAGCATAGAGACCCTGAACCATCTGATTACCTATCAGCAGCATAGAGACCCTGAACCATCTGCTCTGATGACCTATCAGCAGCATAGAGACCCTGAGAGATGACCTATCAGCAGCATAGAGACCCTGAACCATCTGCTCTGATGACCTATCAGCAGCATAGAGACCCTGAACCATCTGATGACCTATCAGCAGCATAGAGACCCTGAACCATCTGCTCTGATGACCTATCAGCAGCATAGAGACCCTGAACCATCTGCTCTGATGACCTATCAGCAACATAGAGACCCTGAACCATCTGCTCTGATGACCTGTCAGCAACATAGAGACCCTGAACCAGATGACCTATCAGCAGCATAGAGACCCTGAACCATCTGCTCTGATGACCTGTCAGCAACATAGAGACCCTGAACCATCTGCTCTGATGACCTATCAGCAGCATAGAGACCCTGAAGCATCTCCTCTGAGAGATGACATCCAGCCGGACACCTCTCGAACAAAGACTATTTTTGAACTGGTCTTTTAGGTAAAACTGAACCGAATCGCATCGGTGTGAGAGCAGTTCAATTGGCTCCTTAATTTGCACACTGACAGGCTTACGACTTCTTTAGCATTTATCTGCAGATGCAGGAACAATAGGTGGTGGACAGAGAGACTCATTCTGGTCCCAAAAAAAATAGGAAATAAGAAAAAACGATGAAAGGATATATAAGCTAATGTCATGATACTTATAGTAATATTATGGATATAGGCCTACTGTGTCCACCATGGAGACTGCTGCTTTGTGTGTAGCAGAGGCCATAACAAGCAGGTCTATTCCTCGCTGTCTGACTTTGAATAAAACGGGGTGAACAACATTTTTGCATTTAAAAAAAAAAAAAAAAAATTTTTCCTGCAATTCTATATTTTTTTCTTCCACAGGGAATCCATGTAAATATAACAGAACACAACCTTTGTCTGTTTTCGCTACAATAAACTGAAGTGAAAGAGGAGATTATATTTAGTTTTTTTTTTGCCACAAATTAAATTCAAAGGGTAGACGGCTAGTTTTTCTGACTAAATGACTAATCTACTGCCTTCCCTTGTCAGCAGGATGTCTATGAGTCACAGAGTTGGTAGGGTTTCAGACCTGTCAATCAATCACTGTGGGTGTCCTGACAACCCCAACCTAACAGTGATCCATTCACAGGCCTAACTGTTAAAGGAATAGTTCACCCAAATTACAATATGAAACAGTTCTTTCCTTACTCTTAAGTGTTCAAACCAATATAATACACACTTTGAAGAACAACTTGCGGTTAAACTGTGAATATGCCTTTTAATCTCAAGAGAAGGAAAGGTTTAATTGTTAAAAAAAATATTTAGTTCCATAGAAAACAGACCGTCGTATAAGCTAGTAAAGGCCAATTCAAAGCTGTGTTTGTTAGGAACGGACAAAAAGCTGTGACACCAATCAGCCCCCCCCCCGTCTCACCCATGAGACGATCCCAATCATCTACCTACCTCACTTGCAGTAGTGGTTGATCCGCTAAAGACCATGGTGCTTGCATCAGTGTATTAGATCTGAACCGGTTTGCATGTCACGGTATATGGTGTGTAGGAGTACAGTGTGAATTCAAGGGCACTTTCTATCTCTCATACCTTTTACTTATTTTGACCAATCTGAGGAGGTAAAGTTCGTTAAAGTATTCAATAATTTATCTGTGTATTTGGCCCCCAATTGGAATCAAATCATTACAATGTCCACAGCGACAGCGAGCTGCTTCTGCAACAAATTGAAATGTCAGGGGCCTCTGGGCCTCCCTAGCGTTGAACTACCTGGCTGGCTACCCCATGTACTCCCTACGTTGAACTCCTGGCTGGCTACTCCATGTACTCCTATTGTTGAACTCCTGGCTGGCTACTCCATGTACTCCCCAAAGCGTTGAACTCCCTGGCTGGCTACCCATGTAATCCCAGCGTTGAACTCCTGGCTGGCTACTCCATGTACCTACCCAGCTTGAACTCCCTGGCTGGCTAAAGACCCATGTAACATCCCCAGCTGAACCCTGGTTTGGCTATCACATATATGGTCCCCAGCGTTGAACTCCTGGCTGGCTACTCCATGTACTCCTTTTTATTGTTTTGACCAATCCCTGGGAGGCTACGCCATGTACTCCCAGCGTTGAACTCCCTGGCTGGCTTATCCATGTACCCCAGCGTTGAACTCCCTGGCTGGCTACTCCATGTACTGCTTCTGCAACAAATTGAACTCCTGGGGCTACTCCATGTACTCCCCAGCGTTGAACTCCCTGGCTGGCTACTCCATGTACTCCCCAGCGTTGAACTCCCTGGCTGGCTACTCCATGTACTCCCCAGCGTTGAACTCCCTGGCTGGCTACTCCATGTACTCCCCAGCGTTGAACTCCCTGGCTGGCTACTCCATGTACTCCCCAGCGTTGAACTCCCTGGCTGGCTACTCCATGTACTCCCCAGCGTTGAACTCCCTGGCTGGCTACTCCATGTACTCCCCAGCGTTGAACTCCCTGGCTGGTCACTCCATGTACTTACGGGAGACACCTTGAAAAGTTCATTTCAAATACTTTGTCTTTATGCCTGTTAGAGCTGGCCAGGCTTAATAAACCAATAGAAAGGTCCCAAAAACTTCAAACCCCGCCCATTAGGTTAGGGCCCCATTGGCACTCCAGGCAGACTCAAACAAACACTCAAAAAGTATTTGAACATGAGGTCTGATCGTTTTTCTCTGAGAGTAGAAAACCATTGAGAAAGACAGTTTTCATGGATGGAGAATATCAACACCCTAGCCTGTGACATTGTTCCTCCATTCAGTGTGTATTTCAAATGTGTGTGTGTGTGTGTGTGTGTGTTGCAGATGTGCGAGAGGTGTAACAGACGGACAGAGAGCACCAAGAGGCTGACCATCCAGAGATTCCCACAGGTCATCGTCATGCGTATCCTTAGTAACGCTAACTTAGCAACACTTCCTCATCTACCTACCTCACTTGCAGTAGTGGTTGACGTCAAAGACCTTAACATCAGTGTATTAGATCTGAACCGGTTTGCCATGTCACGGTATATGGTGTGTCGGAGTACAGTGTGTGTCTCCTTCCCTCTGACCAGCCTGGATTTGGGGCCCTACGGACCGGTCGACTGTGGTAATCTCTGTCTCTCTCTCTCTGTCTCTACCCCTCTCTCTCTCTGTCTCTCTCTCTCTGTCTCTCTCTCTCTGTCTCTACCTCTCTACCCCTCTCTCTCTCTCTGTCTCTCTCTCTGTCTCTCTCTCTCTGTCTCTACCTCTCTGTCTCTCTCTCCTCTCTGTCTGTCTCTCTCTCTCTCTCTGTCTCTCCCTGTCTCTCTCTCTCTGTCTCTCCCTGTCTCTACCTCTGTCTCTACCTCTCTGTCTCTACCTCTGTCTCTACCTCTCTGTCTCTACCTCTGTCTCTACCTCTCTGTCTCTCTCTGTCTCTGTCTCTCTCTCTGTCTCTCCCTCTCTGTCTCTACCTCTCTGTCTCTACCTCTCTACCCCTCTCTCTCTGTCTCTCTCTCTCTGTCTCTACCTCTCTACCCCTCTCTCTCTCTGTCTCTACCTCTCTCTCTCTCTCCTCTCTGTCTCTCCCTGTCTCTCTCTCTCTGTCTCTCTCTGTCTGTCTCTCTCTGTCTGTCTCTGTCTGTCTGTCTCTGTCTGTCTCTACCTCTCTGTCTCTACCTCTCTGTCTCTACCGCTCTGTCTCTCTCTCTCTCTGTCTCTCTCTCTCTGTCTCTACCTCTCTGTCTCTATCTCTCTCTCCCTCTCTGTCTCTCCCTCTCTGTCTCTTGTAGAAAACATTTTTCCCTCAGAACAGCCCCAATTCAGTGGGGGATGAACGCTACAAGGTGTTGAAAGCGTTCCACAGGGATGCTGGTCCATGTTGACTCTACAAGGTGTCTAAAGCGTTCCACAGGGATGCTGGTCCATGTTGACTCTACAAGGTGTCGAAAGCGTTCCACAGGGATGCTGGTCCATGTTGACTCTACAAGGTGATGAAAGCGTTCCACAGGGATGCTGGTCCAAGGTGTCTACTCTACAGGGATGGTCCATGTTGACTCTACAAGGTGTCGAAAGCGTTCCACAGGGATGCTGGCCCATGTTGACGCCAATGCTTCCCACAGTTGGCTAGATGTCCTTTGGGTGGTGGACCATTCTTTGATACACATGGGAAACTGAGCGTGGAAAAACCCAGCAGCGTTGCAGTTCTTGACACTCCTGGCACCTACTACCATACCCCGTTCAAAGGCACCTACTACCATACCCCGTTCAAAGGCACCTACTACCATACCCCGTTCAAAGGCACCTACTACCATACCCCGTTCAAAGGCACTTCAATCGTTTCTCTTGCCCCTTCACCCTCTGAATGGCACACATACCCAATCCATGTCTCAATTGTCTCGAGGCTTTAAAACCTGTCTCCTCCTCTTCGTCTAAACGGATTTTGAAGTGGTTGAAACAGGTGGCATCAAAATTCCCCTGGTCAGTCTTTCATGGATACTTGTCGTTATACTGTATCTCCATTTCTCTTCTTTCTTTTTATAAAAAAAAGTGTTTTATTTTTTTTACACCCTTTTTGCTCCCCAACGTCGTGGTATCCAATTGTTAGTAGTTCCTATCTTGTCTCATCGCTACAACACCCGTACGGGCTCGGGAGAGATGAAGGTTGAAAGTCACGCGTCCTCCGAAACACAACCCAACAGTCTTTCTCCCTCCTCCTCCCCTGCTCTCTTTATATTTCCCATTACCTCGCGCATCCAACCCGGAAGCCAGCCGCACCAATGTGTCGGAGGAGGAAACACCATAACACCTGGAAGCCAGCCGCACCAATGTGTCGGAGGAGGAAACACCATAACACCTGGAAGCCAGCCGCACCAATGTGTCGGAGGAGGAAACACCATAACACCTGGAAGCCAGCCGCACCAATGTGTCGGAGGAGGAAACACCATAACACCTGGAAGCCAGCCGCACCAATGTGTCGGAGGAGGAAACACCTGGCGCCCTGGTCAGCGTGCACTGCGCCCGGCCCGCCACTAGGAGTCGCTAGAGCGCGATGAGACAATGATATCCCTACCGGCCAAACCCTCCCGGACAATTGTGCGTCGCCCCATGGACCTCCCTGTCGCGGCTGCGACAGGGCCTGGGCTCGAACCCAGAGTCTCTCTTTCTATCGCTCCCTCCTCCTCCCCTGCTCTCTTTATATTTCCCATTATCTCTTGTCTTCCTCCCTCCTCCTCCCCTGCTCTGTCTTTCCTCCCTCCTCCTCCCCTGCTCTCTTTATATTTCCCATTACCTCTTGTCTTCCTCCCTCCTCCTCCCCTGCTCTCTTTATATTTCCCATGACCTCTTGTCTTTCTCCCTCCTCCTCCCCTGCTCTCTTTATATTTCCCATGACCTCTTGTCTTTCTCCTCCCCTGCTCTCTTTATATTTCCCATGACCTCTTGTCTTTCTCTCCTCCTCCCCTGCTCTCTTTATATTTCCCATGACCTCTTGTCTTTCTCCCTCCTCCTCCCCTGCTCTCTTTATATTTCCCATGACCTCTTGTCTTCCTCCTCCCCTGCTCTCTTTATATTTCCCATGACCTCTTGTCTTTCTCCCTCCTCCTCCCCTGCTCTCTTTATATTTCCCATGACCTCTTGTCTTTCTCCTCCCCTCCTCCTCTTGTCTTCCTCCTCCCCTGCTCTCTTTATATTTCCCATGACCTCTTGTCTTTCTCCCTCCTCCTCCCCTGCTCTCTTTATATTTCCCATGACCTCTTGTCTTTCTCCCTCCTCCTCCCCTGCTCTCTTTATATTTCCCATGACCTCTTGTCTTCTCCCCATCCCTGCTCTCTTTATATTTCCCATGACCTCTTGTCTTTCTCCCTCCTCCTCCCCTGCTCTCTTTATATTTCCCATGACCTCTTGTCTTCCTCCCTCCTCCTCCCCTGCTCTCTTTATATTTCCCATGACCTCTTGTCTTTCTCCCTCCTCCTCCCCTGCTCTCTTTATATTTCCCATTACCTCTTGTCTTCCTCCCTCCTCCTCCCCTGCTTTCTCCCTTTATATTTCCCCCTTACCTCTTGTCTTTCTCCCTCCTCCTCCTCCTGTCCCCTGCTCTGTCTTTCTCCCTCCTCCTCCCCTGCTCTGTCTTTCTCCCTCCTCCTCCCCTGCTCTGTCTTTCTCCCTCCTCCTCCCCTGCTCTGTCTTTCTCCCTCCTCCTCCCCTGCTCTGTCTTTCTCCCTCCTCCTCCCCTGCTCTGTCTTTCTCCCTCCTCCTCCCCTGCTCTGTCTTTCTCCCTCCTCCTCCCCTGCTCTGTCTTTCTCCTCCTCCCCTCTCTGTCTTTCTCCCTCCTCCTCCCCTGCTCTGTCTTTCTCCCTCCTCCTCCCCTGCTCTGTCTTTCTCTGATCTCATTCTCTCCTTTAGCCATTTTGTATTTGTGTAGTCGGCGGTAGGGTAGCCTAGTGGTTAGAGTGTAGAGGTGGCAGGTAGCCTAGTGGTTAGAGTGTAGAGGTGGCAGGTAGCCTAGTGGTTAGAGTGTAGAGGTGGCAGGTAGCCTAGTGGTTAGAGTGTAGAGGAGGCAGGTAGCCTAGTGGTTAGAGTGTAGAGGAGGCAGGTAGCCTAGTGGTTAGAGTGTAGAGGTGGCAGGTAGCCTAGTGGTTAGGGAGGAGGCAGGTAGCCTAGTGGTTAGAGTGTAGAGGGGGTAGGTAGCCTAGTGGTTAGAGTGTAGAGGGGGTAGGTAGCCTAGTGGTTAGAGTGTAGAGGCGGCAGGGTAGCCTAGTGGTTAGAGCGTTGGACTAGTAACCGGAAGGTTGCGAGTTCAAACCCCCGAGCTGACAAGGTACAAATCTGTCGTTCTGCCCCTGAACAGGCAGTTAACCCACTGTTCCCAGGCCGTCATTGAAAATAAGAATGTGTTCTTAACTGACTCCCTCCCTCTCTGTCTCTCTCTCTCTCTCTCTGTCCCCCTCTCTCTCTCTCTCTCTCTCTCTCTCTCTCTCTCTCTCTCTCTCTCTCTCTCTCTCTCTCTCTCTCTCTCTCTGTCTCTCTCTCTCTGTCCCTCTCTGTCTCTCTGTCTCTGTCTCTGTCTCTCTGTCTCTGTCTCTGTCCCCTCTCTCTCTCTCTCTCTCTCTCTCTCCCCCTCTCTCTCTCTCTCTCTCTCTCTCTGTCTCTCTCTCTCTCTCTCTCTGTCCCCTCTCTCTCTCTCTCTGTCCCCCTCTCTCTGTCCCCCTCTCTCCCTCTCTCTCTCTCTCTGTCTCTGTCTCTCTCTCTCTCTCTCTCCAGGTCCTGTGTTGTATGATCTGTATGCAGTATGTAACCACAGTGGGACAGTCAACATGGGCCACTACACAGCCTGTTGCCTGGAGAACGACGGATCGGGATGGTGCTGTTACAACGACTCCTGGTCAGTGACACACAGACGCACACAAACGCAGGCTCTCACACCCTTTCTGGGACGGCAGGTAGCCTAGTGGTTAGAGCGTTGGACTAGTAAAGGTTGCTAGATCGAATCCCCCGAGCTGACAAGGTAAAAATATGTCTTTCTGTCCCTGAACAAGGCAGTTAATCCACTGTTCTTAGGTCGTCATTGAAAATAAGAATTTGTTCTTAACTGACTTGCCTGGTTAAATAATAATAATAAATAAAGGTCAAATTAAAATACACACATGCTACATCACGTTAGGTGGTTTCAACATCGTAGCAAACAGCTTAGAATATCCAATACATTGATGTTCTCTTTGTTAATCTCTCTCTCTTTGTTAATCTCTCTCTCTCTCTCTCTCTCTCTCTGTCCCCCTCTCTCTCTCTCTCTCTCTCTGTCTCTCTCTCTCTCTCTGTCCCCCTCTCTCTCTCTCTCTCTCTCTCTCTCTCTCTCTCTCTGTCTGTCCCCTCTCTCTCTCTCTCTCTCTCTCTCCCCTCTCTCTCTCTCTCTGTCCCCCTCTCTCTCTCTCTCTCTGTCCCCCTCTCTCTCTCTCTCTCTCTGTCCCCCTCTCTCTCTGTCCCCCTCTCTCTCTCTGTCCCTCTCTCTCTCTCTCTGTCCCCTCTCTCTCTCTCTCTCTGTCCCTCTCCTCTCTCTCTCTCTCTCTCTCTCTCTGTCCCCCTCTCTCTCTTCTCTCTCTCTCTCTCTCTCTGTCTCTCTCTCTCTCTCTGTCCCCCTCTCTCTCTCTCTCTCTCTCTCTCTGTCCCCCTCTCTCTCTCTCTCTCTCTCTCTCAGTGTGACTCCTATATCAGAGAACCAACTGCAGTCTGCTCAGGCCTACGTCCTCTTCTACCAACGCAGGAAGTGAACCATCGGGCAGCCAATCACTACAGCTGTAACTGCAAGCATAGCATTCAGCAGCCAATCAGAAAAATTGTTACTACAAGCAGAGCTTTCAGCAGCCAATCGCTACAGCTGTTACTACAAATGGAATATTACAAAGAGCTGTGATGTAGCGCTATTGTAACCAAGCAACCAGCATCTCAGCCAACTGGTCTGATGTTGACTACTTGAGGATTGAGTGAGTCTGGGACAGAGACAGCACAAAGGGGTAGAAAGACAGAAGAATGGAATAGACGGCTTGGGTGAGGAGAGGAGAAAGAGAAGACCAGTGTAGGAATGTTCCTAGCCAGCTCAGCTAGGAGCGTGTGTGTGTGTGTAGACCTTCAGTTCAAACAGACAGTTATTACTGGACACACACACACACAACCATGAGGAAACATGTCAACAAACATGTTATCAGACTTGTGCTACACACCAACTAACCAACTATCGGACAGACCGCTTTCCAGAGAAGCCTTCAGAATGTGTTATAATAGTCTAGACAACGTCTGTCCTGGTAGAAACATTCATTTACGCTGAGTAGAAATAGTCTAGACAACGTCTGTCCTGGTAGAAACATTCATTTACGCTGAGTAGAAATAGTCTAGACAACGTCTGTCCTGGTAGAAACATTCATTTACGCTGAGTAGAAAGTTGCTTTTTATTTTTATGCTGCTAAATATATATATATACATTTTTATAAAACACCAACTAGGACTGTTTATCAAAGGGGTGTTTGAGCAACTTATGACATTTTTTCTAAATTAACAATTATTTAAATGATAATTTCTTTACATGTCACTTGTTTGTTTTTATTTAACTTAATTCATTTGATTAAAATGTTTTGTTTCGCTTCTTCTTGTAAATAAAACTGGTGAGTTGGTATGACGTTATATTTTCACTAAGAATTTATTTTCAAGTTAATTTAACAGATCTGCAGACACTTCTAAAGATAGATCTAGTTCTCTATTTCTATGCTGCTAGAGCGTGGCAAGCCAAAGTGGGCTGGGACTTCAGGTTGGACCGAAAGTAGTGTACCCTGGGTTTATAAGCACCGATATCGACTCTGCCACTTGAGCTTTTGGGGCACAGTCGATAGCGCACTGGACTTTATATTTTTAATTGAATTAGGCAAGTCAGTTAAGAGCAAATTCTTATTTACAATGACAGCCTACCAAAAGGCCTCCTGCGGGGACGGGTGTTGGGATGAAAAATATAGGACAAAACACACATCATGACAAGAGAGACAACACAACACTACATGAGCCTCCCTAGCTGTGCCACCAGAGATCCTGGTTCGAGTCCAGGCTCTGTCGCAGCCGGCTGCAGCCGGCTGCGACCGGGAGGCCCATGGGGCGGCCCACAATTGGCCCGGTGTTTCCTCCTCCGTCACATTGGTGCGGCTGGCTTCCAGGTGTTATGGTGTTTCCTCCTCCGTCACATTGGTGCGGCTGGCTTCCAGGTGTTATGGTGTTTCCTCCTCCGTCACATTGGTGCGGCTGGCTTCCAGGTGTTATGGTGTTTCCTCCTCTGTCACATTGGTGCGGCTGGCTTCCAGGTGTTATGGTGTTTCCTCCTCCGTCACATTGGTGCTGCTGGCTTCCAGGTGTTATGGTGTTTCCTCCTCCGTCACATTGGTGCTGCTGGCTTCCAGGTGTTATGGTGTTTCCTCCTCCGTCACATTGGTGCGGCTGGCTTCCAGGTGTTATGGTGTTTCCTCCTCCGTCACATTGGTGCGGCTGGCTTCCAGGTGTTATGGTGTTTCCTCCTCCGACACATTGGTGCGGCTGGCTTCCAGGTGTTACGGTGTTTCCTCCTCCGTCACATTGGTGCGGCTGGCTTCCAGGTGTTACGGTGTTTCCTCCTCCGTCACATTGGTGCGGCTGGCTTCCAGGTGTTATGGTGTTTCCTCCTCCGTCACATTGGTGCGGCTGGCTTCCAGGTGTTATGGTGTTTCCTCCTCCGTCACATTGGTGCGGCTGGCTTCCAGGTGTTATGGTGTTTCCTCCTCCGACACATTGGTGCGGCTGGCTTCCGGGTTAAGTGGGCATTGTGTCAAGAAGCAGTGAGACTAGGGTTGTGTTTGTGTTTCGTCGCCTCTCCTGAGTCCGTATGGGAGTTGCAGTGATGAGACAAGACTAACTACCAATTGGATACCAGGAAATTGGGGTAAAAAAAAAAGACCTAAGACACCAACATGGTAGTGTTACGTTCCCCAGTTTATGTATTGTAGTTTGTATATTTGTATGTGTTTATTTCAGGAAATGGCTTCCTGAAATCCCTCAAGCAGCTGATTGGTCGACTCCATGGCTAATTGGAGAGCTGACCCCGCCCCCTCGTCAAGACTCAGCTGTCTCCAATTACCCATTCAATCTGAAGCTATATAAAAGCCAGTGTTCTGTTCAGGAGGAGATCTTTTTGTAGAGAGATTTTCTGGGAGGTCATTGCAGAGATTTTTGATAGAGGTTGATTTTGCTGGGAGTTCATTGTTGGGAGTTCATTGCTGAGATTTGGTATGTTTTGTGAGTTTGTTGCTCAGATAGAGCTTATTTTGATGTCCTTTGTTTCTTAGTTTGTTTGTGAAATTGTTTAATATTCTGTTTCATTTGTTCCCAGGGGAGAAGGGGAAGGCACCTAGGGAGTGCTTAGGCAAGAGGCCCGCGGGCATACATCACCCATAGTATATTCACTGTCTAGGCACACTAGGTAAGACCTGGGCGGACCACCCCCTGTATTTTGGTTAGGGCACCAGGTGGTGCTAAATTAGGTAAGTAGTGGGTAGGCAGGTAAGATAGGAGAGGGGGGGCTTTGAGATTTACTTTCTTTGCTTTGGTTCCGTCCAGCCCCTTTTCCCCATATTACCGTGTAAAGGAATAAAGTCCTTGTAAACGGTACCACATTCTGCTTGTTGTCATTCTTACTCGCACCTACAGTCCATACCTTTTTCACTTCACAGAGAGTTTAATTGTAGCAGGGTGTTGCGTTCCCTCTTCATAGAGGCGTGCGTAACAGGTAGCAACACAACATGGTAGCAACAGCACAACATGGTAGCAACATGACAACAACACAACATGACAACAACACGACATGGTAGCAACACATCATGGTAGCAACATGACAACAACACAACATGGTAGCAACATGACAACAACACAACATGGTAGTCAGCTACCAGCCTCGAAGTTGAACTTTACCTCTCAAACATACAACAGCAGCATTCGGGAGCCTGAGTTCAGTTCCTATGTCTATTCATGTTTAGACTATAGCTACAGAATGGACAGAGGAAGCTGGTCCTGAGGAGAATCTGTGTGTTCCTGCTTGGAAGGCGTCTGCCATCCTATTTTTTTTTATTTACAATTTGTCTTGTTTTTTTTTTTCTTAGCTGGCCAACTGCAAAACAACGTTTTACATTTTTTAATAATAGACGACTACTGAGACAGCCAGCCCCTGTTCAATACGGAATACAAGGATACATTGTAACTGTCTGGGGAAGGAGAAAGAATGGTAAGATGTCTGTAAAAACTAAGTTAATTTTTTTCTGGATAACATATTCACATGGATATGAAGGAACACGATAATGTCTCTTCTTGAAAGGGACGTGAAAGTTCTTTATAGATTGTTAAATATATGGAGGTCTGATGGATTCGTGACACGATGTAAGTCGCTCTGGATAAGAGCGTCTGCTAAATGACTTAAATGTAAATGTAATGAATAAGAATATGTACATAAAGATATATGAATGAGCGTTGGCCGAACGGCATAGGCAAGATGCAGTAGATGGTAAAGAGTACAGTATATACATATGAGATGAGTATCGTAGGGTATGTAAACATTATATTAAGTGGCATTTGCACTCAGACTTTTTGTTTTCTTTTGTTCTACTGTATTATTGACTATGTTTTGTTTATTCTATGTTGTTCTATGTGTCGAAGTGCGATGCTTTTTTTCAACGATCTGTTATCTTTTTGTACTGTAAAACATTTGTGGATTTCTTTTGAAGGCTTTTCAAAGTAAAGTTATTTAATTCAGGCTTGATTGTAATTTATTTCTCCGTTTTGACTGTGATGTGTTGGTTCGTTTCAGTGGTTTTTACCTGTTTTATGTTGTTACAACTGCCGCCGAAATCGGCTCCTCCTTGTTCGGGCGGCGTTCTGCGGTCGACGTCACCGGCTTCCTAGCCATCACCTCTCCTTGTTCGGGCGGCGTTCTGCGGTCGACGTCACCGGCGTTCTGCGGTCGACGTCACCGGCTTCCTAGCCATCACCTCTCCTTGTTCGGGCGGCGTTCTGCGGTCGATGTCACCGGCGTTCTGCGGTCGACGTCACCGGCTTCCTAGCCATCACCTCTCCTTGTTCGGGCGGCGTTCTGCGGTCGACGTCACCGGCTTCCTAGCCATCACCTCTCCTTGTTCGGGCGGCGTTCTGCGGTCGACGTCACCGCCTTCCTAGCCATCACCTCTCCTTGTTCGGGCGGCGTTCTGCGGTCGACGTCACCGGCGTTCTGCGGTCGACGTCACCGGCTTTCTGCGGTCGACGTCACCGGCTTCCTAGCCATCACCTCTCCTTGTTCGGGCGGCGTTCTGCGGTCGACGTCACCGGCTTCCTAGCCATCACCTCTCCTTGTTCGGGCGGCGTTCTGCGGTCGACGTCACCGGCTTTCTAGCCATCACCTCTCCTTGTTCGGGCGGCGTTCTGCGGTCGACGTCACTGGCTTCCTAGCCATCACCTCTCCTTGTTCGGGTGGCGTTCTGCGGTCGACGTCACCGGCTTTCTAGCCATCACCTCTCCATTTTTCATTTATCCATTTGTTTTGTCTTGTTTCCTGCACACCTGGTTTTCATTCCCCAACCAATCTACATGTATTTATTCCTCTGTTCCCCCTCATGTCTTTGTGTGAAATTGTGTTTTGTAACGCGCCAGGCTGGCGTTCGTTAATTCCGTGTCATTTCACGAAGCTTTCACGAAGCTTGTTTGAATTGTTATACATTTATGTTTTGTGACTGTTTTAACGCGCTTTGCACTTTGCTGGAGGTTTTTGACGCAGCTGCGTCTGTCTGTTTATCTCTCCTGACGAAATAAAGTCTGCGCCTGTTCACAATTCTCAGCTCTCCTGCACCTGACTTCTCCACAAGTACGCACACGCCTGACAGTTGTGGTGTGCAACAGTATTTTCTAACCAGTTAAAGGAGACCCTACTTCAGGGATCATCAGGGGCCCTTCAGGGATGGTCAGGGGCCCAGAACATAATAACAAATCATTTGTAGACTGCAATTTGACCTAAAGCCCACACAGATATATTTGACTAAAACATCATTTCAAACCTTGCTTACATTTATATACGATCACATATATCTCTCTATAATGCAGATTTACACAATAAAAATAACTTGGAGCTGATTGGCTGGTGTTTTTACACTACTGTACAATATGTCGTCGTCGTTCCCCCCCTAAAAATGATGCTCAGAAAACTTGGGGGGCCAACTAAAATCACAGCAGGCCAAATTCGGCAGCCAGTAGGGGAACACAGCCCTACTGATGTGTGAGTTTGAATGTAATTCAATATATTGCAATACATTGATAATATGTATGTAATATATTGTATTGTAATACAAAGTACAATGTAATATGTTCTAGTACTTGCAAATGTAATAGTAGCATGTAGCAGTGGATAAAAGAAGCATAGCACAGTCAAACAGGCAAAAGTTTTTAATCCAGATTTATCATAATTATAAAAAATAAATGTTATTTTTAATTTTTATCATCATATGAATATAGATATTCTGTCCTGTCCTGCTATTCGATGACAGTAGTTCTAAGGACCTTAATTCACAGCCGTCCAATCATATTCACGGAGAAAGTTACGTCGGCGCTGTGTACACCAATCGGATAGTCTAATCAACTATCAACATCCGCCTATGTGCATTTGAGGGTAGCCATTTTTATTTTTTGGAACCGAACTAGCTAGCTAACGCTATCTCGCAATACAAAGCTGCAGATGTAGCTAGCTAGATCAATATCATTACACCAAAAACATTTTACTTGAACTCGAGGAAGGTAAGATATTTATAATTTGCACAATAATGTCGAGTTAAAAATTAAATAAATGTGTATTGTCGATTATTATTTTCAACTGTTAACAAAGGCTGGTCCTAGAGCTTGTCGTGTTTACATTAGCTAATAGACCGGGACTGAATAATACTCGTTCTATTAACGTTTACTTTCTCTATTATGTTTGAATGCAATCCAAGCTATTTAGCTACTGTTCAATATGATTATGTGTATCAGTACATCGTTCAGCCAGTTGTGGTTTCTTGTGTCGGACATCTAGAAATGGTATTCCTCGGTACCGGTGGGTCGATATTCACCAGCGGTCCATCGCGACTCTCTGGACTGGAGTTGCCCACCCCTGCTCTAGAGATAGTAGCAGACAACTCAAATAGAACTGGAAAATATTACGATAGTAGTACAACATAAATACCAGACTACGATCTGTACTGTATATCTTTGTTATGTCTGTTTCTCACACCACCTTGGGCCAAGATGGGGAGAGAGAGAGTCATTCAAGGTCTCTGCAAGGAACAGAAAGGTCTGCCTGCCCAGTCCTGTACTGTTAGCTACCTACAGTAGATCATCTCTATATCAACCTGCCCAATATTATACTGTAGTGACAGTTTATTACTTATCTATACCACTCGAGGAGCAGTGACCTAAATAGAAGCATCGCATACACCAGTAACGGCATTAACAGCAGTAGTCTGTTATAACAGCGCATTACACTACATCAACCGGCCTGTGTCACGATGTTCCGGCAGGTAGACAACCAACCTGAACCTAGCTAGTGTCTCTCTGGCCAGTGTTGAACGACTGTCTGTTTGTGTGCTGATAGCTATCACTTGCTGTCTAAGAGGCCAATATTTAGAATCATACTCTATTCAACAGTCTTTTAGTAATTTAGGTCCCACAACGGACGGGTGGTCTCTCTCTGACTCTAGGCCTGCTGTAACCTATAGCTAGAGGCTGCTTTCTTACAGTCCCTAACCGTGGATAGCTGGCGGCATTCGCGCAAAACTGAAACCACCGCATTTAAACATGGAAAGATGATTTGCTATTATGGCCGAATATAAACAGTGTATTTATTTCCTGCGCAAGGCAAGCAAACAAGCGAAATGTCAGTATAGAGACAAAGTAGAGTCGCAATTTAGCAGCTCAGACATGAGACGTTACTGTTGGAGCTAGAAACACAAGCGTTTAGCTGCACCTGCCATAACATCTGCAAATCTGTGTACGCTACCAATAAACTTAGATTTGATTTAGCTATTGGTCTCATTCACTGCCTGTACTGTAGCTGGCCTATCAAAATGCCTAGGGCTAGGCCTGGTGGGTAGGTCACTGTGTAAAACTGTAGCTAGCTATCTGTCAGTTTTCATACTAAATGTACTGTAAGACTTTTGTGCGTTTCAGAGTGTGGAAATGCTGCGACTGTAGGAGAGGAGGAGGAGAGCGAACAGACAGTCAGTGGACCAGTATGAACTATGACAGAAGGTAAGTTCTTTTCTATCTCTGAGTTCCTACTGTCTTCTCTTCTATACTTTAACCCCCCCTTCTCTCTGTCTCTCCATCTCTTCTCTCTAACAGAAGGGTGGGTCGGGGAGACTGCAACAGCTCCTCCGACCACCGCTACATGGACTACCGCGGATACGGACAGGAAGAGGCTGAGCTGGGGACAGGATATGACTTCAGAGCTGCCTCCGGCCACGGGGACCAAGTCGACCGATTGGAGTGCGTCCGGGAGTTCGCGTCCCCGGGCCGTCTCCACGACAACCGGCCGGGGTTCCGTCAGAGGCGTGGGGGGAGAGGGGAGGGGTGTGTGGGTAAAGGGATACTATGTCCCCCTCGATCCCTGGTCCTACTCCAGCCAGAGGTAGCCCTGCCCAGGCTGCAGAGTGAGGAGAGGTTCCCCAGAGGAGGACCAGGGGAGGAGGAGAGGTTCCCCAGAGGAGGACCAGGGGAGGAGGAGAGGTTCCCCAGAGGAGGAGGACCAGGGGAGGAGGAGAGGTTCCTCAGAGGAGGACCAGGGGAGGAGAGGTTCCCCAGAGGAGGACCAGGGGAGGAGAGGTTCCCCAGAGGAGGAGGACCAGGGGAGGAGGAGAGGTTCCCCAGAGGAGGAGGACCAGGGGAGGAGAGGTTCCCCAGAGGAGGAGGACCAGGGGAGGAGGATAGGTTCCCCAGAGGAGGACCAGGGGAGGAGGAGAGGTTCCTCAGAGGAGGAGGACCAGGGGAGGAGAAGAGGTTCCCCAGAGGAGGAGGACCAGGGGAGGAGGAGAGGTTCCCCAGAGGAGGAGGACCAGGGGAGGAGAAGAGGTTCCCCAGAGGAGGAGGACCAGGGGAGGAGAAGAGATTCCCCAGAGGAGGAGGACTAGGGGAGGAGAAGAGGTTTCCCAGAGGAGGAGGACCAGGGGAGGAGAGGTTCCCCAGAGGAGGATCAGGGGAGGAGGAGAGGTTCCCCAGAGGAGGATCAGGGGAGGAGGAGAGGTTCCCCAGAGGAGGAGGACTAGGGGAGGAGGAGAGGTTCCCCAGAGGAGGACCAGGGGAGGAGGAGAGGTTCCCCAGAGGAGGACCAGGGGAGGAGAGGTTCCTCAGAGGAAGACGACCAGGGGAGGAGGAGAGGTTCCCCAGAGGAGGAGGACTAGGGAAGAGAAAGGTGGGCTGCCTGCTACATCCACTGATCCAGGGGGAGGTGTATTTTAGGATTCTCAACCATATATAATAGACGGAAAACTAGTTTTTACTGAAGTAGTAGTAGTGTTGATGGTACTACTGTAGAAATAGCACTATTGATTGTAGTAGCTAGTAGTAGTAGTAGTGTTGATGGTACTACTGTAGAAATAGTACTATTGATTGTAGTAGCTAGTAGTAGTAGTGTTGATGGTACTACTGTAGAAATAGTACTATTGATTGTAGTAGCTAGTAGTAGTGTTGATAGCTAGTAGTAGTAGTAGTGTTGATGGTACTACTGTAGAAATAGTACTATTGATTGTAGTAGCTAGTATTAGTAGTAGTGTTGATGGTACTACTGTAGAAATAGCACTATTGATTGTAGTAGCTAGTAGTAGTGTTGATAGCTAGTATTAGTAGTAGTGTTGATGGTACTACTGTAGAAATAGCACTATTGATTGTAGTAGCTAGTAGTAGTAGTAGTGTTGTGATGGTACTACTGTAGAAATAGCACTATTGATTGTAGTAGCTAGTAGTAGTGTTGATAGCTAGTATTAGTAGTAGTGTGATGGTACTACTGTAGAAATAGTACTATTGATTGTAGTAGCTAGTAGTAGTGTTGATAGCTAGTATTAGTAGTAGTGTTGATGGTACTACTGTAGAAATAGCAGTAATGATTGTAGTAGCTAGTAGTAGTGTTGATAGCTAGTATCAGTAGTAGTGTTGTGAAGGTCATGGAATTTGGGATGATGTTAATTGGTCAGCCAAATGACCGCGGCCTCCCTAATAACCGCTCAAATCTTTATTTATTTTTGACAAATTATCTCCTTGGTTCCTGACTGCATGTGCTGCCAAAAACTAGAATGAATAGTACGGGCGTCCCCATTCCACTCAATGATGTCATAATGGGTGGACTGGTGTTCCCATTCAACTCAATGATGTCATAATGGGTGGACTGGTGTTCCCATTCAACTCAATGATGTCATAATGGGTGGACTGGTGTTCCCATTCAACTCAATGATGTCATAATGGGTGGACTGGTGTCCCCATTCAACTCAATGATGTCATAATGGGTGGACTGGTGTTCCCATTCAACTCAATGATGTCATAATGGGTGGACTGGTGTTCCCATTCAACTCAATGATGTCATAATGGGTGGACTGGTGTTCCCATTCAACTCAATGATGTCATAATGGGTGGACTGGTGTTCCCATTCAACTCAATGATGTCATAATGGGTGGACTGGTGTTCCCATTCAACTCAATGATGTCATAATGGGTGGACTGGTGTTCCCATTCAACTCAATGATGTCATAATGGGTGGACTTAGTGTCCATTGCGAGTGTACCCATAGGAGCAAAGCAGGAAGTGTACCCATAGGAGCAAAGCAGGAAGTGTACCCATAGGAGCAAAGCAGGAAGTGTACCCATAGGAGCAAAGCAGGAAGTGTACCCATAGGAACAAAGCAGGAAGTGTACCCATAGGAGCAAAGCAGGAAGTGTACCCATAGGAGCAAAGCAAGAAGTGTACCCATAGGAGCAAAGCAGGAAGTGTACCCATAGGAGCAAAGCAGGAAGTGTACCCATAGGAGCAAAGCAGGAAGTGTACCCATAGGAGCAAAGCAGGAAGTGTACCCATAGGAGCAAAACAATAAATACAAATACCAGGCAGCCATTGCGAGTGAACCCATGAGTTTACCAGTCACATTGCCAGGGTTAGAGGTTCCAAGCCTGTTCTATTCATTCTATTTCTATGTCTGCTACTGCATTGTGTGGGAGCACTGCCTAGGCAACCCGAAGACTTGTTTGCTAGTTTCTTGTTTCAGCAAGGAGCAACAAAGTTTCATCACGTTGTTAAGAGTTCGTATTACCTCAGAAACATACTCGACTGCATGAATGCCTGGCCGTCCAGTCTTCAGTCTAGTCAGGGGTACCGGTCTCTTTAGCTAACGTTCCTCTCCTTCGACCTTCTCTAGTCTGGGTACCGGTCTCTATAGCTAACGTTCCTCTCCTTCGACCTTCTCCAGTCTGGGTACCGGTCTCTATAGCTAACGTTCCTCTCCTTCTCCCTTCTCTAGTCTGGGTACCGGTCTCTTTAGCTAACGTTCCTCTCCTTCAGCCTTCTCTAGTCTGGGTACCGGTCTCTATAGCTAACGTTCCTCTCCTTCGACCTTCTCCAGTCTGGGTACCGGTCTCTTTAGCTAACGTTCCTCTCCTTCAACCTTCTCTAGTCTGGGTACCGGTCTCTATAGCTAACGTTCCTCTCCTTCGACCTTCTCTAGTCTGGGTACCGGTCTCTATAGCTAACGTTCCTCTCCTTCAACCTTCTCTAGTCTGGGTACCGGTCTCTATAGCTAACGTTCCTCTCCTTCGACCTTCTCCAGTCTGGGTACCGGTCTCTTTATCTAACGTTCCTCTCCTTCAACCTTCTCTAGTCTGGGTACCGGTCTCTTTATCTTACGTTCCTCTCCTTCAACCTTCTCTAGTCTGGATACCGGTCTCTCTAGCTAACGTTCCTCTCCTTCAACCTTCTCTAGTCTGGGTACCGGTCTCTATAGCTAACGTTCCTCTCCTTCGACCTTCTCCTCTAGTCTGTGTACCGGTCTCTATAGCTAACGTTCCTCTCCTTCAACCTTCTCTAGTCTGGGTACCGGTCTCTTTATCTTACGTTCCTCTCCTTCAACCTTCTCTAGTCTGGATAACGGTCTCTCTAGCTAACGTTCCTCTCCTTCGACCTTCTCCAGTCTGGGTACTGGTCTCTATAGCTAACGTTCCTCTCCTTCTCCCTTCTCTAGTCTGGGTACCGGTCTCTATAGCTAACGTTCCTCTCCTTCGACCTTCTCTAGTCTGGGTACCGGTCTCTATAGCTAACGTTCCTCTCCTTCAACCTTCTCTAGTCTGGGTACCGGTCTCTATAGCTAACGTTCCTCTCCTTCAGCCTTCTCTAGTCTGGGTACCATTCGGCAATCTAGTGTGTGTTTGAGAGTGTGCCCTGTCCGTTTGTAAATTTAGAGCGTTGTCAGATTGTAAATTCAGAGCGTTGTCAGATTGTAAATTCAGAGCATTTTGAGATTGTAAATTCAGAGTGTTGTGAGGTTGTAAATTCAGAGCGTTGTGAGGTTGTAAATTCAGAGCGTTGTCAGATTGTAATTTCAGAGCATTTTGAGATTGAATTTACAGAGTGTTGTCAGATTGTAAATTCAGAGTGTTGTGAGGTTGTAAATTCAGAGCGTTGTCAGGTTGTAAATTCAGAGCTTTGTCAGGTTGTAAATTCAGAGCTTTGTCAGGTTGTAAATTCAGAGCGTTGTCAGGTTGTAAATTCAGAGCTTTGTCAGGTTGTAAATTCAGAGCGTTGTCAGGTTGTAAATTCAGAGCTTTGTCAGGTTGTAAATTCAGAGCTTTGTCAGGTTGTAAATTCAGAGCTTTGTCAGGTTGTAAATTCAGAGCGTTGTCAGGTTGTAAATTCAGAGCGTTGTCAGGTTGTAAATTCAGAGCGTTGTCAGGTTGTAAATTCAGAGCGTTGTCAGATTGTAAATTCAGAGCGTTGTCAGGTTGTAAATTCAGAGCGTTGTCAGGTTGTAAATTCAGAGTTCACACTGGACACTCTGGCGGAGGAGGAGGGTTGATCCGAGAGTCTGACCTCACAACGGCAGTCAAGCGCTCAAGCTAACTGGTGAAGGTTAGCTACTTCCTGACATAAATGAGAGAACTCCCTACTCGGACCATTTTACTCGCCTTAGCAGAGCTGGTTTGGCTGTTTTCATGTCACTCAGAGCGTTGGTGACCATAACTGTGTTGCTGGCAAAAACAAACATTTTAGCTGTTTTATCTAGGCAATATGTTGAATTTAAGGCTTAAAAATCAAAGCTGAGACTATTTTATTTGTGGTTGGAATTGCGTTGTGTATTTAATGTGAGATTTTAGACGAGAGCTAGAAACTTTTTTAAACAGACCGTTGCCTAGCAACCGGATCCCGACATTCCGTGATCACGCTCGTAGATGATGTCATGGCAACGTTGACTAGTTAAGCGCATGTAGGAAGAGTCTTGGTGGTTCCAAACTTCTTCCATTTAAGAATGATGGAGGCCACTGTGTTCTTGGGGATCTTCAATGCTGCAGAAATGTTTTGGTACCCTTCCTCAGATCTGTGCCTCGACACAATCCTGTCTCTGAGCTCTACGGACAATTCCTTCAACTTCATGTCTTGGTTTTTGCTCTGACATGCACTGTCAACATGTGGGACCTTTTATATAGACCGGTGTGTGCCTTTCCAAATCATGTCCAATCAATTGAATTTACCACAGTTGGGACTCCAATCAAGTTGTAGAAACATCTCAAGGATGATCAATGGAAACAGGATGCACCTGAGCTCAATTTCGAGTCTCACAGCGAAGGGTCTGAATACTTATGAAAATAAGGGATGTCTGTTTATTACGTTCAATAACTGGTTGGTTATACGGTAATAGTACCCGGCAGTAGTGACTGTAGTAGAAGTAACCTATGACTCTGGTACTAATATCTCCATAGGGTTTCTCCGTGGGCTGTCCCGGTGAGGACGCTCTATATTTGATGCTGATGTGGTATAATTGATGCTGGTGTGGTATAATTGATGCTGGTATGGTATAATTGATGCTGATGTGGTATAATTGATGCTGATGTGGTATAATTGATGCTGATTGATGCTGATGTGGTATAATTGATGCTGATGTGGTATAATTGATGCTGGTGTGGTATATTTGATGCTGGTGTGGTATATTTGATGCTGGTGTGGTATAATTGATGCTGGTGTGGTATAATTGATGCTGGTGTGGTATATTTGATGCTGGTGTGGTATATTTGATGCTGGTGTGGTATAATTGATGCTGGTGTGGTCTGTGGTATAATTGATGCTGGTGTGGTATAATTGATGCTGATGTGGTTTAATTGATGCTGATGTGGTCTGTGGTATAATTGATGCTGATGTGGTCTGTGGTATAAATGATGCTGATGTGGTCTGTGGTATACATGATGCTGATGTGGTATAACTGATGCTGGTGTGGTATAACTGATGCTGATGTGGTATAATTGATGCTGATGTGGTATAATTGATGCTGATGTGGTATAATTGATGCTGATGTGGTCTGTGGTATAACTGTCTAAACCCCTCGCTCTATCCCTCTCTCTCTTCCCCCCTCGCTCTATCCCTCTCTTTCCCCCCTCGCTCTATCCCTCTCTCTTCCCCCTCGCTCTATCCCTCTCTCTTCCCCCTCGCTCTATCCCTCTCTCTTTCCCCTCGCTCTATCCCTCTCTCTTTCCCCCTCGCTCTATCCCTCTCTTTCCCCCTCGCTCTATCCCTCTCACTTTCCCCCTCGCTCTATCCCTCTCACTTTCCCCCTCGCTCTATCCCTCTCTCTTTTCCCCCTCTATCCTCTCTCTTCCCTCTCTCTCTCCCCCTCGCTCTATCCCTCTTTCTTCCCCTCTCTCTCTCCCCCTCGCTCTATCCCTCTTTCTTCCCCTCTCTCTTCCCCCTCGCTCTATCCCTCTCTCTTTCCCCCTCGCTCTATCCCTCTCTCTCTCCCCCTCGCTCTATCCCTCTTTCTTCCCTCTCTCTTCCCCCTCGCTCTATCCTCTCTCTTTCCCCCTCGCTCTATCCCTCTTTCTTCCCCTCTCTCTCCCACCCCTCGCTCTATCCCTCTCTCTCGTTCCCCCTCGCTCTATCCCTCTCTCTTTCTCCCACGCTCTATCCCTCTCTCGTTCCCCTCGCTCTTTCCCTCTCTCGTTCCCCCCTCACTCTATCCCTCTCTCTCGTTCCCCCTCGCTCTATCCCTCTCTCTTTCCCCCTCGCTCTATCCTTCTCTCTATCCCTCTTCCCCCTCGCTCTATCCCTCTCTCGTTCCCCCTCGCTCTATCCCTCTCTCTATCCCTCTTTTTCCCCCCCTCGCTCTATCCCTCTCTCTATCCCTCTCTTTTCCCCCCTCGCTCTATCCCTCTCTCTATCCCTCTCTCTTTTCCCCCTCGCTCTATCCCTCGCTCTATCCCTCTCTTTCCCCCTCGCTCTATCCCTCTCTCTCGTTCCCCTCGCTCTATCCCTCTCTCTATCCCTCTCTCTTTTCCCCCTCGCTCTATCCCTCTCTCTTGTTCCCCCTCGCTCTATCCCTCTCTCTATCCCTCTCTCTTTTCCCCCTCGCTCTATCCCTCTCTCTATCCCTCTCTCTTCCCCCTCGCTCTATCCCTCGCTCTATCCCTCTCTTTCCCCCCCCTCGCTCTATCCCTCTCTCTTCCCCCGCTCTATCCCTCTCTCTTCCCCCCGCTCTATCCCTCTCTTTTTCCCCCTCGCTCTATCCCTCTCTCTTTCCCCCTCGCTCTATCCCTCTCTCTCCCACCCCTCGCTCTATCCCTCTCTCTTTCCTCCCTCGCTCTATCCCTCACCCCTCTCTCTATCCTCTCTCTTTCCCCTCGCTCTATCCCTCTCTCTTTCCCCCTCGCTCTATCCCTCTCTCTTTCCTCCTCGCTCTATTCCTCTCTCTTTCCTCCCTCGCTCTATCCCTCTCTCTTTCCCCCTCGCTCTATCCCTCTCTCTTTCCTCCCTCGCTCTATCCCTCACCCCCCTCGCTCTATCCCTCTCTCTCTTTCCCCCTCGCTCTATCCTCTCTCTTTCCCCCTCGCTCTATCCCTCTCTCTTTCCCCCTCGCTCTATCCCTCTCTCTTTCCCCCTCGCTCTATCCCTCTCTCTTTCCCCCTCGCTCTATCCCTCTTCCCCCTCGCTCTATCCCTCTTCCCCCTCGCTCTATCCCTCTTCCCCCTCGCTCTATCCCTCTCCCCTCGCTCTATCCCTCTCCCCCTCGCTCTATCCTCTTCCCCCCTCGCTCTATCCCTCTCAGCTCTATCCCTTCAGCCTTCTCTAGTCTGTGTACTGGTCTCTATAGCTAACGTTCCTCTCCTTCAGCCTTCTCTAGTCTGGGTACCTAGTAGTAGTGTTGATAGCTAGTAGTAGTAGTAGTGTTGATGGTACTACTGTAGAAATAGTACTATTGATTGTAGTAGCTAGTATTAGTAGTAGTGTTGATGGTACTACTGTAGAAATAGCACTATTGATTGTAGTAGCTAGTAGTAGTGTTGATAGCTAGTATTAGTAGTAGTGTGATGGTACTACTGTAGAAATAGTACTATTGATTGTAGTAGCTAGTAGTAGTGTTGATAGCTAGTATTAGTAGTAGTGTTGATGGTACTACTGTAGAAATAGCAGTAATGATTGTAGTAGCTAGTAGTAGTGTTGATAGCTAGTATCAGTAGTAGTGTTGTGAAGGTCATGGAATTTGGGATGATGTTAATTGGTCAGCCAAATGACCGCGGCCTCCCTAATAACCGCTCAATACTTTATTTATTTTGACAAATTATCTCCTTGGTTCCTGACTGCATGTGCTGCCAAAAACTAGAATGAATAGTACGGGCGTCCCCATTCCACTCAATGATGTCATAATGGGTGGACTGGTGTCCCCATTCAACTCAATGATGTCATAATGGGTGGACTGGTGTTCCCATTCAACTCAATGATGTCATAATGGGTGGACTGGTGTTCCCATTCAACTCAATGATGTCATAATGGGTGGACTGGTGTTCCCATTCAACTCAATGATGTCATAATGGGTGGACTGGTGTTCCCATTCAACTCAATGATGTCATAATGGGTGGACTTAGTGTCCATTGCGAGTGTACCCATAGGAGCAAAGCAGGAAGTGTACCCATAGGAGCAAAGCAGGAAGTGTACCCATAGGAGCAAAGCAGGAAGTGTACCCATAGGAGCAAAGCAGGAAGTGTACCCATAGGAACAAAGCAGGAAGTGTACCCATAGGAGCAAAGCAGGAAGTGTACCCATAGGAGCAAAGCAAGAAGTGTACCCATAGGAGCAAAGCAGGAAGTGTACCCATAGGAGCAAAGCAGGAAGTGTACCCATAGGAGCAAAGCAGGAAGTGTACCCATAGGAGCAAAGCAGGAAGTGTACCCATAGGAGCAAAGCAGGAAGTGTACCCATAGGAGCAAAGCAGGAAGTGTACCCATAGGAGCAAAACAATAAATACAAATACCAGGCAGCCATTGCGAGTGAACCCATGAGTTTACCAGTCACATTGCCAGGGTTAGAGGTTCCAAGCCTGTTCTATTCATTCTATTTCTATGTCTGCTACTGCATTGTGTGGGAGCACTGCCTAGGCAACCCGAAGACTTGTTTGCTAGTTTCTTGTTTCAGCAAGGAGCAACAAAGTTTCATCACGTTGTTAAGAGTTCGTATTACCTCAGAAACATACTCGACTGCATGAATGCCTGGCCGTCCAGTCTTCAGTCTAGTCAGGGGTACCGGTCTCTTTAGCTAACGTTCCTCTCCTTCGACCTTCTCTAGTCTGGGTACCGGTCTCTATAGCTAACGTTCCTCTCCTTCGACCTTCTCCAGTCTGGGTACCGGTCTCTATAGCTAACGTTCCTCTCCTTCAACCTTCTCTAGTCTGGGTACCGGTCTCTATAGCTAACGTTCCTCTCCTTCAGCCTTCTCTAGTCTGGGTACCGGTCTCTTTAGCTAACGTTCCTCTCCTTCGACCTTCTCTAGTCTGGGTACCGGTCTCTATAGCTAACGTTCCTCTCCTTCGACCTTCTCCAGTCTGGGTACCGGTCTCTATAGCTAACGTTCCTCTCCTTCAACCTTCTCTAGTCTGGGTACCGGTCTCTATAGCTAACGTTCCTCTCCTTCGACCTTCTCCAGTCTGGGTACCGGTCTCTATAGCTAACGTTCCTCTCCTTCAACCTTCTCTAGTCTGGGTACCGGTCTCTTTAGCTAACGTTCCTCTCCTTCAACCTTCTCTAGTCTGGGTACTGGTCTCTATAGCTAACGTTCCTCTCCTTCAACCTTCTCTAGTCTGGATACCGGTCTCTCTAGCTAACGTTCCTCTCCTTCAACCTTCTCTAGTCTGGGTACCGGTCTCTTTATCTTACGTTCCTCTCCTTCAACCTTCTCTAGTCTGGATACCGGTCTCTCTAGCTAACGTTCCTCTCCTTCAACCTTCTCTAGTCTGGGTACCGGTCTCTTTATCTTACGTTCCTCTCCTTCAACCTTCTCTAGTCTGGATACCGGTCTCTCTAGCTAACGTTCCTCTCCTTCAACCTTCTCTAGTCTGGGTACCGGTCTCTTTAGCTAACGTTCCTCTCCTTCTCCCTTCTCTAGTCTGGGTACCGGTCTCTCTAGCTAACGTTCCTCTCCTTCAACCTTCTCTAGTCTGGATACCGGTCTCTCTAGCTAACGTTCCTCTCCTTCAACCTTCTCTAGTCTGGGTACCGGTCTCTATAGCTAACGTTCCTCTCCTTCAACCTTCTCTAGTCTGGGTACCGGTCTCTATAGCTAACGTTCCTCTCCTTCAACCTTCTCTAGTCTGGGTACCGGTCTCTTTATCTAACGTTCCTCTCCTTCAACCTTCTCTAGTCTGGGTACCGGTCTCTTTATCTTACGTTCCTCTCCTTCAACCTTCTCCAGTCTGGGTACTGGTCTCTTTAGCTAACGTTCCTCTCCTTCGACCTTCTCTAGTCTGGGTACCGGTCTCTTTAGCTAACGTTCCTCTCCTTCGACCTTCTCCTCTAGTCTGTGTACCGGTCTCTATAGCTAACGTTCCTCTCCTTCTCCCTTCTCTAGTCTGTGTACTGGTCTCTATAGCTAACGTTCCTCTCCTTCAGCCTTCTCTAGTCTGGGTACCGGTCTCTATAGCTAACGTTCCTCTCCTTCGACCTTCTCCTCTAGTCTGTGTACCGGTCTCTATAGCTAACGTTCCTCTCCTTCGACCTTCTCCTCTAGTCTGTGTACCGGTCTCTATAGCTAACGTTCCTCTCCTTCGACCTTCTCCTCTAGTCTGGGTACCTGTCTCTATAGCTAACGTTCCTCTCCTTCGACCTTCTCTAGTCTGGGTACCGGTCTCTTTAGCTAACGTTCCTCTCCTTCAGCCTTCTCTAGTCTGGGTACCGGTCTCTATAGCTAACGTTCCTCTCCTTCGACCTTCTCCTCTAGTCTGTGTACCGGTCTCTATAGCTAACGTTCCTCTCCTTCGACCTTCTCCTCTAGTCTGGGTACCTGTCTCTATAGCTAACGTTCCTCTCCTTCGACCTTCTCTAGTCTGGGTACCGGTCTCTATAGCTAACGTTCCTCTCCTTCGACCTTCTCCTCTAGTCTGGGTACCGGTCTCTTTAGCTAACGTTCCTCTCCTTCTCCCTTCTCTAGTCTGGGTACCGGTCTCTATAGCTAACGTTCCTCTCCTTCGACCTTCTCCAGTCTGGGTACCGGTCTCTATAGCTAACGTTCCTCTCCTTCAGCCTTCTCTAGTCTGTGTACTGGTCTCTATAGCTAACGTTCCTCTCCTTCAGCCTTCTCTAGTCTGGGTACCGGTCTCTTTATCTTACGTTCCTCTCCTTCGACCTTCTCCTCTAGTCTGGGTACCGGTCTCTATAGCTAACGTTCCTCTCCTTCAACCTTCTCTAGTCTGGGTACTGGTCTCTATAGCTAACGTTCCTCTCCTTCAACCTTCTCTAGTCTGGGTACCGGTCTCTATAGCTAACGTTCCTCTCCTTCGACCTTCTCTAGTCTGGGTACCGGTCTCTATAGCTAACGTTCCTCTCCTTCAACCTTCTCTAGTCTGGGTACCATTCGGCAATCTAGTGTGTGTTTGAGAGTGTGCCCTGTCCGTTTGTAAATTTAGAGCGTTGTCAGATTGTAAATTCAGAGCGTTGTCAGATTGTAAATTCAGAGCATTTTGAGATTGTAAATTCAGAGTGTTGTGAGGTTGTAAATTCAGAGCGTTGTGAGGTTGTAAATTCAGAGCGTTGTCAGATTGTAAATTCAGAGCGTTGTCAGGTTGTAAATTCAGAGCGTTGTCAGATTGTAATTTCAGAGCATTTTGAGATTGAATTTACAGAGTGTTGTCAGGTTGTAAATTCAGAGTGTTGTCAGGTTGTAAATTCAGAGCGTTGTCAGGTTGTAAATTCAGAGCGTTGTCAGGTTGTAAATTCAGAGTTCACACTGGACACTCTGGCGGAGGAGGAGGGTTGATCCGAGAGTCTGACCTCACAACGGCAGTCAAGCGCTCAAGCTAACTGGTGAAGGTTAGCTACTTCCTGACATAAATGAGAGAACTCCCTACTCGGACCATTTTACTCGCCTTAGCAGAGCTGGTTTGGCTGTTTTCATGTCACTCAGAGCGTTGGTGACCATAACTGTGTTGCTGGCAAAAACAAACATTTTAGCTGTTTTATCTAGGCAATATGTTGAATTTAAGGCTTAAAAATCAAAGCTGAGACTATTTTATTTGTGGTTGGAATTGCGTTGTGTATTTAATGTGAGATTTTAGACGAGAGCTAGAAACTTTTTTAAACAGACCGTTGCCTAGCAACCGGATCCCGACATTCCGTGATCACGCTCGTAGATGATGTCATGGCAACGTTGACTAGTTAAGCGCATGTAGGAAGAGTCTTGGTGGTTCCAAACTTCTTCCATTTAAGAATGATGGAGGCCACTGTGTTATTGGGGACCTTTAATGCTGCAGAATGATGGAGGCCACTGTGTTCTTGGTGACCTTCAATGCTACAGAAATGTTTTGGTACCCTTCCTCAGATCTGTGCCTCGACACAATCCTGTCTCTGAGCTCTACGGACAATTCCTTCAACTTCATGTCTTGGTTTTTGCTCTGACATGCACTGTCAACATGTGGGACCTTTTATATAGACCGGTGTGTGCCTTTCCAAATCATGTCCAATCAATTGAATTTACCACAGTTGGGACTCCAATCAAGTTGTAGAAACATCTCAAGGATGATCAATGGAAACAGGATGCACCTGAGCTCCATTTCGAGTCTCACAGCGAAGGGTCTGAATACTTATGAAAATAAGGGATGTCTGTTTATTACGTTCAATAACTGGTTGGTTATACGGTAATAGTACCCGGCAGTAGTGACTGTAGTAGAAGTAACCTATGACTCTGGTACTAATATCTCCATAGGGTTTCTCCATGGGCTGTCCCGGTGAGGAGCGTGGTGGTGGGGGCCCAGATCCCTCCTCTTCCTGTATAGAGCACCCAGTTCAGATGGACTACAGACCAGACCTCCTGGACCTCAACCAGAGACCCTCCAACATCATCATGTTACGCATGCTGCCACCCAACGCTACTGCCAACGAGGTGTGTGTGTGTGTGTGTGTGTGTGTGTGTGTGTGTGTGTGTGTGTGCAGATGATGAAATGTGGTTTATGTGTGCTATCATTGAGGTTTGATGTGTGTGTGTAGATCCGTGCCCAGCTTCAGGACCAGGGGATTGACCCAACAGAGGTTATGATTCGCCTGATGACAAACAAGTCTTCAGGTGAGACTGATCTCATCTTCCTCCCCCTCTCTCTCTCTCTCTCTCTCTCTCTCTCTCTTTCTCTCTCTCTCTCTCTCTCTCCAACCCCCCCCCCCTCTCTCTCTCTCTCTCTCTCCAACCCCCCTCTCTCTCTCTCTCGCTCTCTCTCTCTCTCTCTCTCTCCCCCTCTCTCTTCTCCTGTCTCTATTCTCCCCCTCTCCCCTCTCTCCCCTCTCTCCCCCTCTACCCTATCTCTCCTCTCTCTTCCTTCTCTCTTCTCTCTCTATCTCTCCTCTCTCCTCCCCTCTCCCCTCCCTCTCTTCTCCCCTCTCTCCCTTCTCTCCTCTCTCTCTCTCTCTCTCTCTCTCTCTCCCCCTCTCCTCTCCCTCTCTTCTCCCCTCTCTCTTCTCCCTCACCTCTCTCTCTCTCTCTCTCTCTCCTCTCTGTCTCTCTCCTCTCACTCTCCTCTCTCTCTCTCTCTCCCTCTCTGTCTCTCTCCTCACTCTCCTCTCTCTTCTCTCATCTCCCCTCTCTCTTCTCTCATCTCCCCTCTCTCTCTCTCTCTCTCTCTCTCTCCCCCTCTCTCCTCTCTGTCTCTCTCCTCTCTCCCCTCTCCCCTCTCTCTCCCCCTCTCCCCGCTCTCCTCTCTCCCCGCTCTCCTCTCTCCTCCCCGCTCTCTCCCCTCACCTCTGTCTCTCTCCTCTCTCCCCCTCTCCCCTCTCTCTCTCCCCTCTCCCCGCTCTCCTCTCTCCCCGCTCTCCTCTCTCCTCCCCCGCTCTCTCTCCCCTCTCCCCGCTCTCCTCTCTCCTCCCCCGCTCTCTCTCCCCTCACCTCTCTGTCTCTCTCCTCTCTCTCTCCTCTCTGTCTCTCTCCTCTCACTCTCCTCTCTCTTCTCTCCTCTCTCATCTCTCCTCTCTCTCTCCTCCTCTCCTCTCTCTCTAAAGCACTAACCCGACACTGCGTTATGTTGTTGTTGTTGGGTTGCCATGGCGCTGGCTGGTTGGCGTGGTGACCAGGTCAGAGCCGTGGATTCGCCTTCGTGGAGTTTAATCACATACAGGAGGCCTGCCGCTGGATGGAGACCAATCAGGTCACTCTACACACACGCACAAACAGGCACACACACACACACTGAGACACCTGTCTTTTCTGATGCTGATTAATGTCTGTAGTATATTTGATGCTGATGTGGTATAATTGATGCTGGTGTGGTATGGTATAATTGATGCTGGTGTGGTATGGTATAATTGATGCTGGTGTGGTATGGTATAATTGATGCTGGTGTGGTATAATTGATGCTGGTGTGGTCTGTGGTATAATTGATGCTGATGTGGTATAATTGATGCTGATGTGGTATAAATGATGCTGGTGTGGTATAATTGATGCTGATGTGGTATATTTGATGCTGGTGTGGTATAATTGATGCTGATGTGGTATATTTGATGCTGGTGTGGTATAATTGATGCTGGTGTGGTATAATTGATGCTGGTGTGGTATAATTGACGCTGGTGTGGTATGGTATAATTGATGCTGATGTGGTATAATTGATGCTGGTGTGGTCTGGTATAATTGATGCTGATGTGGTATAATTGATGCTGATGTGGTAGAATTGATGCTGGTGTGGTATAATTGATGCTGGTGTGGTATAATTGATGCTGGTGTGGTATATTTGATGCTGGTGTGGTATAATTGATGCTGGTGTGGTATAATTGATGCTGATGTGGTATATTTGATGCTGGTGTGGTATAATTGATGCTGGTGTGGTATAATTGATGCTGATGTGGTATAATTGATGCTGGTGTGGTATAATTGATGCTGATGTGGTATAATTGATGCTGGTGTGGTATAATTGATGCTGGTGTGGTATATTTGATGCTGGTGTGGTATAATTGATGCTGGTGTGGTATAATTGATGCTGATGTGGTATAATTGATGCTGGTGTGGTATATTTGATGCTGATGTGGTATAATTGATGCTGGTGTGGTATAATTGATGCTGGTATGGTATAATTGATGCTGATGTGGTATAATTGATGCTGATGTGGTATAATTGATGCTGGTGTGGTATAATTGATGCTGATGTGGTATATTTGATGCTGGTGTGGTATATTTGATGCTGGTGTGGTATAATTGATGCTGGTGTGGTATAATTGATGCTGGTGTGGTATATTTGATGCTGGTGTGGTATAATTGATGCTGGTGTGGTCTGTGGTATAATTGATGCTGGTGTGGTTTAATTGATGGTGATGTGGTATAATTGATGCTGATGTGGTTTAATTGATGCTGATGTGGTCTGTGGTATAATTGATGCTGATGTGGTCTGTGGTATAAATGATGCTGATGTGGTCTGTGGTATACATGATGCTGATGTGGTATAACTGATGCTGGTGTGGTATAACTGATGCTGATGTGGTATAATTGATGCTGATGTGGTATAATTGATGCTGATGTGGTATAATTGATGCTGATGTGGTCTGTGGTATAACTGTCTAAACCCCTCGCTCTATCCCTCTCTCTCTTCCCCCCTCGCTCTATCCCTCTCTTTCCCCCCTCGCTCTATCTCTCTCTCTCTCCCACCCCTCGCTCTATCCCTCTTTCCCCCCTCGCTCTATCCCTCTCTCTTCCCCCTCGCTCTATCCCTCTCTCTTCCCCCTCGCTCTATCCCTCTCTCTTTCCCCCTCGCTCTATCCCTCTCTCTTTCCCCCTCGCTCTATCCCTCTCTCTTCCCCCTCGCTCTATCCCTCTCACTTTCCCCTCGCTCTATCCCTCTCACTTTCCCCCTCGCTCTATCCCTCTCTCTTTTCCCCCTCGCTCTATCCCTCTCTCTTCCCCTCTCTCTCTCCCCCTCGCTCTATCCCTCTTTCTTCCCCTCTCTCTCTCCCCCTCGCTCTATCCGTCTTTCTTCCCCTCTCTCTTCCCCCTCGCTCTATCCCTCTCTCTTTCCCCCTCGCTCTATCCCTCTCTCTCTCCCCCTCGCTCTATCCCTCTTTCTTCCCCTCTCTCTTCCCCCTCGCTCTATCCCTCTCTCTTTCCCCCTCGCTCTATCCCTCTCTCTCTCCCCCCTCGCTCTATCCCTCTTTCTTCCCTCTCTCTCCCACCCCTCGCTCTATCCCTCTCTCTCGTTCCCCCTCGCTCTATCCCTCTCTCTTTTCCCCACGCTCTATATCTCTCTCTCGTTCCCCCTCGCTCTTTCCCTCTCTCGTTCCCCCTCACTCTATCCCTCTCTCTCGTTCCCCTCGCTCTATCCCTCTCTCTTTCCCCCCTCGCTCTATCCTTCTCTCTATCCCTCTTCCCCCTCGCTCTATCCCTCTCTCGTTCCCCCTCGCTCTATCCCTCTCTCTATCCCTCTCTTTTCCCCCCTCGCTCTATCCCTCTCTCTCTATCCCTCTCTCTTTTCCCCCTCACTCTATCCCTCGCTCTATCCCTCTCTTTCCCCCTCGCTCTATCCCTCTCTCTCGTTCCCCCTCGCTCTATCCCTCTCTCTATCCCTCTCTCTTTCCCCCCTCGCTCTATCCCTCTCTCTTGTTCCCCCTCGCTCTATCCCTCTCTCTATCCCTCTCTCTTTTCCCCCTCGCTCTATCCCTCTCTCTATCCCTCTCTCTTTTCCCCCTCGCTCTATCCCTCGCTCTATCCCTCTCTTTCCCCCCTCGCTCTATCCCTCTCTCTTCCCCCGCTCTATCCCTCTCTCTTCCCCCCCGCTCTATCCCTCTCTCTTTTCCCCCCTCGCTCTATCCCTCTCTCTTTCCCCCTCGCTCTATCCCTCTCTCTTTCCCCCTCGCTCTATCCCTCTCTCTTTCCCCCTCGCTCTATCCCTCTCTCTCCCACCCCTCGCTCTATCCCTCTCTCTTTCCTCCCTCGCTCTATCCCTCACCCCCTCTCTCTATCCCTCTCTCTTTCCCCCTCGCTCTATCCCTCTCTCTTTCCCCCCCTCGCTCTATCCCTCTCTCTTTCCTCCTCGCTCTATTCCTCTCTCTTCCTCCCTCGCTCTATCCCTCTCTCTTTCCCCCTCGCTCTATCCCTCTCTCTTTTCCTCCCTCGCTCTATCCCTCTCTCTTTCCCCCTCGCTCTATCCCTCTCTCTTTCCTCCCTCGCTCTATCCCTCACCCCCTCGCTCTATCCCTCTCTCTCTTTCCCCCTCGCTCTATCCCTCTCTCTTTCCCCCCTCGCTCTATCCCTCTCTCTTTTCCCCCTCGCTCTATCCCTCTCTCTTTCCCCCTCGCTCTATCCCTCTCTCTTTCCCCTCGCTCTATCCCTCTTCCCCCTCGCTCTATCCCTCTTCCCCCTCGCTCTATCCCTCTTCCCCCTCGCTCTATCCCTCTCCCCCTCGCTCTATCCCTCTCCCCCTCGCTCTATCCCTCTTCCCCCTCGCTCTATCCCTCTCCCCCCTCGCTCTATCCCTCTCCCCCTCGCTCTATCCCTCTTCCCCCTCGCTCTATCCCTCTCCCCCTCGCTCTATCCCTCTCCCCCTCGCTCTATCCCACTCCCTCTTCCCCCTCGCCCCTATCCCTCTTCCCCTCGCTCTATCCCTCTCCCCCTCGCTCTATCCCTCTCTTTTCCCCCTCGCTCTATCCCTCTCCCCCTCGCTCTATCCCTCTCTTTTCCCCCTCACTCTATTCCTCGCTCTATCCCTCTCTCTTTCCCCCCTCGCTCTATCCCTCTCTCTTTCCCCCCTCGCTCTATCCCTCTCTCTTTCCTCGCTGGTTAACGCTGGGACCAGGGTCCCCTTGTAGGGCTGGTTAACGCTGGGACCAGGGTCCCCTTGTAGGGCTGGTTAACGCTGGGACCAGGGTCCCCTTGTAGGGCAGGCTGGTTAACGCTGTGACCAGGGTCCCCTTGTAGGGCCGGTTAACGCTGGGACCAGGGTCCCCTTGGCAGGCCGGTTAACGCTGGGACCAGGGTCGCCTTGTAGGGCAGGCTGGTTAACGCTGGGACCAGGGTCCCCTTGTAGGGCAGGCCGGCTAACGCTGGGACCAGGGTCGCCTTGTAGGGCAGGCCGGCTAACGCTGGGACCAGGGTCCCCTTGTAGGGCAGGTTAATGCTGGGACCAGGGTCCCCTTGTAGGGCAGGTTAATGCTGGGACCAGGGTCCCCTTGTAGGGCAGGCTGGTTAATGCTGGGACCAGGGTCCCCTTGTAGGGCTGGTTAACGCTGGGACCAGGGTCCCCTTGTAGGGCAGGCTGGTTAACGCTGGGACCAGGGTCCCCTTGTAGGGCAGGCTGGTTAACGCTGGGACCAGGGTCGCCTTGTAGGGCTGGTTAACGCTGGGAACAGGGTCCCCTTGTAGGGCAGGTTAATGCTGGGACCAGGGTCCCCTTGTAGGGCAGGTTAATGCTGGGACCAGGGTCCCCTTGTAGGGCAGGCTGGTTAACGCTGGGACCAGGGTCCCCTTGTAGGGCAGGCTGGTTAACGCTGGGACCAGGGTCCCCTTGTAGGGCAGGTTAATGCTGGGACCAGGGTCCCCTTGTAGGGCAGGTTAATGCTGGGACCAGGGTCCCCTTGTAGGGCAGGCTGGTTAACGCTGGGACCAGGGTCCCCTTGTAGGGCTGGTTAACGCTGGGACCAGGGTCCCCTTGTAGGGCTGGTTAACGCTGGGACCAGGGTCCCCTTGTAGGGCTGGTTAACGCTGGGACCAGGGTCCCCTTGTAGGGCTGGTTAACGCTGGGACCAGGGTCCCCTTGTAGGGCAGGCTGGTTAATGCTGGGACCAGGGTCGCCTTGTAGGGCTGGTTAACGCTGGGACCAGGGTCGCCTTGTAGGGCTGGTTAACGCTGGGACCAGGGTCCCCTTGTAGGGCCAGTTAACGCTGAGACCAGGGTCCCCTTGTAGGGCAGGCTGGTTAACGCTGGGACCAGGGTCCCCTTGTAGGGCTGGTTAACGCTGGGACCAGGGTCCCCTTGTAGGGCAGGTTAACGCTGGGACCAGGGTCCCCTTGTAGGGCTGGCTGGTTAACGCTGGGACCAGGGTCCCCTTGTAGGGCCGGTTAACGCTGGGACCAGGGTCCCCTTGTAGGGCCGGTTAACGCTGGGACCAGGGTCCCCTTGTCAGGCTGGTTAACGCTGGGATCAGGGTCCCCTTGTAGGGCCGGTTAACGCTGGGACCAGGGTCCCCTTGTCAGGCTGGTTAACGCTGGGATCAGGGTCCCCTTGTCAGGCTGGTTAACGCTGGGATCAGGGTCCCCTTGTAGGGCCGGTTAACGCTGGGATCAGGGTCCCCTTGTAGGGCCGGTTAACGCTGGGACCAGGGTCCCCTTGTCAGGCTGGTTAACGCTGGGATCAGGGTCCCCTTGTCAGGCTGGTTAACGCTGGGATCAAGGTCCCCTTGTCAGGCTGGTTAACGCTGGGATCAGGGTCCCCTTGTCAGGCTGGTTAACACTGGGACCAGGGTCCCCTTGTAGGGCCGGTTAACGCTGGGATCAGGGTCCCCTTGTCAGGCTGGTTAACGCTGGGATCAGGGTCCCCTTGTCAGGCTGGTTAACACTGGGATCAGGGTCCCCTTGTCAGGCTGGTTAACGCACATTCACACGGCTGTCAGGGAGGCCGGTCTACATTCACACGGCTGTCAGGGAGGCCGGTCTACATTCACACGGCTGTCAGGGAGGCCGGTCTACATTCACACGGCTGTCAGGGAGGCCGGTCTACATTCACACGGCTGTCAGGGAGGCCGGTCTACATTCACACGGCTGTCAGGGAGGCTGGTCTACATTCACACGGCTGTCAGGGAGGCCGGTCTACATCTACATTCCCAATTTCCCTCAAAGGTTGCATTTCTCTCGTCCTCTTTCTTTTGACCTCAATTCTTCTTTCTCTCTCGCTTTTCCTCTCTCTCTCTCTCTCTCTCAGCCTTAATCTAACCCTCTCTCTCTAGCATGTGACTCACCTATCTATAATAATCAATCTTTGTTCCCCATCCCTCTCTCTCTCTCTCTCTCACTCTCTCTCTCTCACTCTCTCTCTCTCTCTTTCTCTCTCTCTCATTCTCTCTCTCTCTTTCTCTCTCTCACTTTCTCTCTCTCACTTTCTCTTTCTCTCTCTTTCTCTCTCTTTCTCTCTCTCTCTTTCTCTCTCTCTCTCTCTCTTTCTCTCTCTCTCTTTCTCTCTCTCTTTCTCTCTCTCTTTCTCTCTCTCTCTTTCTCTCTCTGTATCTCTTTCTCTCTCTCTCTCTCTCTCTCTCTCTCTCTCTCTCCATCCCTCTCTCCCCCCCTTCTCTCTCTTTTTCTCCTTCCTTCCTTTTTCCTATCCTTTCTCTCTTTCAGATGGTTCTGTCTGTCCTAGACCAGAGGGTGTCTATGCACTACAGTGAACCTAAACCACGGGCCAACGAGGACTGGCTCTGTAACAAGGTACAAGGGCCTCACCACGTGTATTGTGTGCATTCGTTTGTGTGTGTAGCTTGGTACTGACCATCTCTGTTGCTGTTCTAACAGTGTGGGGTTCAGAACTTCAAGAGGAGAGAGAAGTGCTTCAAGTGTGGTGTTCCCAAGTCAGGTAAATATATATTGTATATTTTAGTTTAAATTATACACAGCTGAGGTTAGTTTAAAACAGGCCTGGGTTCAAATACTACTTGAAATAATTTAAAATACGGAAATGCACAGCAAATTGTCCAGTGTTACCTGGAGTAACAGTTCTAGTGTTGATTCAGGTGTTAAATTAACACTCATTGGTGTAAAACAACCCCAGGGTTGGTGTTAATATCCAGTGTTGAACCAAAACCACGCTCATCATTTTCATATTTCCCAGCATGCTCTATTGCAGGTAGATTTTTTTTATTACATTTTTTCAATATCTATGTTTTTTGCATGTGCATGAATTAATCTTATGCTACTGAAATAAAATACAAATAAATCTAAACAAATTAAATATGTTACTTAAATCTGTTACTTGAACATGTTACACCCGTTACTGAAATGGTTGTTCCAGTTGAGGTCCTTTAGGCGTTGGCAACAGGTGGCTCGGGAGACAAAAGTTTCTCATAAAAAATAGTCATTGATTTTGGAAGAGGGAGTGGGTTTAGTGTCCCTGTGATCGTGTCTCAATGTCGTCAAGGTATGAAACAGTCCGTATCTGGCGTGGCCACCAAGGTATGAAACAGTCAGTATCTGGCGTGGCCACCAAGGTATGAAACAGTCAGTATCTGGCGTGGCCACCAAGGTATGAAACAGTCAGTATCTGGCGTGGCCACCAAGGTATGAAACAGTCAGTATCTGGCGTGGCCACCAAGGTATGAAACAGTCAGTATCTGGTGTGGCAACCAGCTGCATTAAGAACCTCAGTGCTCATGTTCTTTTCAAATCAAATCAAAATCAAATCAAATCAAATGTATTTATATAGCCCTTCATACATCAGCTGATATCTCAAAGTGCTGTACAGAAACCCAGCCTAAAACCCCAAACAGCAAGCAATGCAGGTGTAGAAGCACGGTGGCTAGGAAAAACTCCCTAGAAAGGCCAAAACCTAAGAAGAAACCTAGAGAGGAACCAGGCTATGTGGGGTGGCCAGTCCTCTTCTGGCTGTGCCGGGTGGAGATTATAACAGAACATGGCCAAGATGTTCAAATGTTCATAAATGACCAGCATGGTCGAATAATAATAAGGCAGAACAGTTGAAACTGGAGCAGCAGCACGGCCAGGTGGACTGGGGACAGCAAGGAGTCATCATGTCAGGTAGTCCTGGGGCATGGTCCTAGGGCTCAGGTCAGTTGAAACTGGAACAGCAGCATGGCCAGGTGGACTGGGGACAGCAAGGAGTCATCTTTTTGGCCTTAGTTGTGGTCCTGAAGAAAATTGTATGTTTGCTAGCTGTTTTAAAGTATTCCTGGTTTTAAAATAAGTTATAGTAGTGGTAGTGACTGGTTATAGTAGTGGTAGTGACTGATTATAGTTATAGTAGTGGTAGTGACTGGTTATAGTAGTGGTAGTGACTGGTTATAGTAGTGGTAGTGACTGGTTATAGTAGTGGTAGTGACTGATTATAGTTATAGTAGTGGTAGTGACTGGTTATAGTAGTGGTAGTGACTGGTTATAGTAGTGGTAGTGACTGGTTATAGTAGTGGTAGTGACTGGTTATAGTAGTGGTAGTGACTGGTTATAGTAATGGTAGTGACTGGTTATAGTAGTGGTAGTGACTGGTTATAGTGGTGGTAGTGACTGGTTATAGTAGTGGTAGTGACTGGTTATAGTTGTGGTAGTGACTGGTTATAGTTGTGGTAGTGACTGGTTATAGTTATAGTAGTGGTAGTGACTGGTTATAGTAGTGGTAGTGACTTGTTATAGTAATGGTAGTGACTGGATATAGTTGTGGTAGTGACTGGTTATAGTAATGGTAGTGACTGGTTATAGTAATGGTAGTGACTGGTTATAGTAGTGGTAGTGACTGGTTATAGTAGTGATAGTGACTGGTTATAGTAGTGGTAGTGACTGGTTATAGTAGTGGTAGTGACTGGTTATAGTAGTGGTAGTGACTGGTTATAGTAGTGGTAGTGACTGGTTATAGTAATGGTAGTGACTGGTTATAGTAGTGGTAGTGACTGGTTATAGTAGTGGTAGTGACTGGTTATAGTTATAGTAGTGGTAGTGACTGGTTATAGTAGTGGTAGTGACTGGTTATAGTAGTGGTAGTGACTGGTTATAGTAATGGTAGTGACTGGTTATAGTAGTGGTAGTGACTGGTTATAGTAGTGGTAGTGACTGGTTATAGTGGTGGTAGTGACTGGTTATAGTGGCGGTAGTGACTGGTTATAGTTGTGGTAGTGACTGGTTATCGTTGTGGTAGTGACTGGTTATAGTTATAGTAGTGGTAGTGACTGGTTATAGTAGTGGTAGTGACTGGTTATAGTAATGGTAGTGACTGGTTATAGTAGTGGTAGTGACTGGTTATAGTAATGGTAGTGACTGGTTATAGTTATAGTAGTGGTAGTGACTGGTTATAGTAGTGGTAGTGACTGGTTATAGTAGTGGTAGTGACTGGTTATAGTAATGGTAGTGACTGGTTATAGTAGTGGTAGTGACTGGTTATAGTAGTGGTAGTGACTGGTTATAGTAGTGGTAGTGACTGGTTATAGTAGTGGTAGTGACTGGTTATAGTTGTGGTAGTGACTGGTTATAGTAATGGTAGTGACTGGTTATAGTAGTGGTAGTGACTGGTTATAGTTGTGGTAGTGACTGGTTATAGTAATGGTAGTGACTGGTTATAGTAGTGGTAGTGACTGGTTATAGTAATGGTAGTGACTGGTTATAGTTATAGTAGTGGTAGTGACTGGTTATAGTAATGGTAGTGACTGGTTATGGTTGTGGTAGTGACTGGTTATAGTAGTGATAGTGACTGGTTATAGTAGTGGTAGTGACTTGTTATAGTAGTGGTAGTGACTGGATATAGTAGTGGTAGTGACTGGTTATAGTAATGGTAGTGACTGGTTATAGTAGTGGTAGTGACTGGTTATAGTTATAGTAGTGGTAGTGACTGGTTATAGTAGTAGTAGTGTCTACAGTAGTAATGGTAGTGTCTGGTTATAGTTATAGTAATGGTAGTGACTGGTTATAGTTGTGGTAGTGACTGGTTATAGTTATAGTAGTGGTAGTGACTGGTTATAGTAGTGGTAGTGACTGGTTATAGTAATGGTAGTGACTGGTTATAGTTGTGGTAGTGACTGGTTATAGTAATGGTAGTGACTGGTTATAGTAGTGGTAGTGACTGGTTATAGTAGTGGTAGTGACTGGTTATAGTAATGGTAGTGACTGGTTATAGTAGTGGTAGTGACTGGTTATAGTAGTGGTAGTGACTGGTTATAGTTATAGTAGTGGTAGTGACTGGTTATAGTAGTGGTAGTGACTGGTTATAGTAGTGGTAGTGACTGGTTATAGTAGTGGTAGTGACTGGTTATAGTAGTGGTAGTGACTGGTTATAGTAGTGGTAGTGACTGGTTATAGTGGTGGTAGTGACTGGTTATAGTAGTGGTAGTGACTGGTTATAGTTGTGGTAGTGACTGGTTATAGTTATAGTAGTGGTAGTGACTGGTTATAGTAGTGGTAGTGACTGGTTATAGTAATGGTAGTGACTGGTTATAGTAGTGGTAGTGACTGGTTATAGTAATGGTAGTGACTGGTTATAGTTATAGTAGTGGTAGTGACTGGTTATAGTAGTGGTAGTGACTGGTTATAGTAGTGATAGTGACTGGTTATAGTAGTGGTAGTGACTGGTTATAGTACTGGTTATAGTAGTGGTGACTGGTTATAGTTATAGTAGTGGTAGTGACTGGTTATAGTAGTGGTAGTGACTGGTTATAGTAGTGATAGTGACTGGTTATAGTAGTGGTAGTGACTGGTTATAGTAATGGTAGTGACTGGTTATAGTAGTGGTAGTGACTGGTTATAGTAGTGATAGTGACTGGTTATAGTAGTGGTAGTGACTGGTTATAGTAATGGTAGTGACTGGTTATAGTAGTGGTAGTGACTGGTTATAGTTGTATTAGTGACTGGTTATAGTTGTGGCAGTGACTGGTTATAGTAATGGTAGTGACTGGTTATAGTAGTGGTAGTGAGGTTATAGTAGTGGTAGTGACTGTTATAGTAGTGGTAGTGACTGGTTATAGTTATAGTTAGTGGTAGTGACTGGTTATAGTAATGGTAGTGACTGGTTATAGTAGTAGTGGTAGTGACTGGTTATAGTAGTGGTAGTGACTGGTTATAGTAGTGGTAGTGACTGGTTATAGTAGTGGTAGTGACTGGTTATAGTAGTGTAGTGACTGGTTATAGTAGTGGTAGTGACTGGTTATAGTAGTGGTAGTGACTGTTATAGTGTTATAGTAGTAGTGACTGGTTATAGTAGTGGTAGTGACTGGTTATAGTAGTGACTGGTAGTGACTGGTTATAGTAGTGGTAGTGACTGGTTATAGTAGTGGTAGTGACTGGTTATAGTAGTGACTGTTATAGTAGTGGTAGTGACTGGTTATAGTAGTGGTAGTGACTGGTAGTGGGTAGTGACTGGTTATAGTAGTGGTAGTGACTGGTTATAGTAGTGGTAGTGACTGGTTATAGTAGTGGTAGTGACTGGTTATAGTAGTGGTAGTGGTACTGGTTATAGGTAGTGACTGGTTATAGTAGTGGTAGTGACTGGTTATAGTAGTGGTAGTGACTGGTTATAGTAGTGGTAGTGACTGGTTATAGTAGTGGTAGTGACTGGTTATGGTTATAGTAGTGGTAGTGACTGGTTATAGTAGTGGTAGTGACTGGTTATAGTAGTGGTAGTGACTGGTTATAGTAGTGGTAGTGACTGGTTATAGTAGTGGTAGTGACTGGTTATAGTTAGTGACTGGTTATAGTAGTGGTAGTGACTGGTTATAGTTAGTGGTAGTGACTGGTTATAGTAGTGGTAGTGACTGGTTATAGTAGTGGTAGTGACTGGTTATAGTAGTGTAGTGACTGTAGTGACTGGTTATAGTAGTGGTAGTGACTGGTTATAGTAGTGGTAGTGACTGGTTATAGTAGTGGTAGTGACTGGTTATAGTAGTTGGTAGTGACTGGTTATAGTAGTGGTAGTGACTGGTTATAGTAGTGTAGTAGTGACTGGTTATAGTTATAGTTAGTAGGTAGTGACTGGTTATAGTAGTGGTAGTGACTGGTTATAGTTATAGTAGGTGACTAGTGACTGGTTATAGTAATGGTAGTGACTGGTTATAGTAGTGGTAGTGACTGGTTATAGTTATGAGTTATAGTGGTAGTGACTGGTTATAGTAGTGGTAGTGACTGGTTATAGTAGTGGTAGTGACTGGTTATAGTAGTGGTAGTGACTGGTTATAGTAGTGGTAGTGACTGGTTATAGTAGTGGTAGTGACTGGTTATAGTAGTGGTAGTGACTGGTTATAGTTATAGTGGTAGTGACTGGTTATAGTAGTGGTAGTGACTGGTTATAGTTATAGTGTGGTAGTGACTGGTTATAGTAGTGGTAGTGACTGGTTATAGTTAGTAGTAGTGGTAGTGACTGGTTATAGTTGGTAGTGACTGGTTATAGTAGTGGTAGTGACTGGTTATAGTTATAGTGGTAGTGACTGGTTATAGTAGTGGTAGTGACTGGTTATAGTATAGTGGTAGTGACTGGTTATAGGTTATAGTAGTGGTAGTGACTGGTTATAGTAGTGGTAGTGACTGGTTATAGTAGTGGTAGTGACTGGTTATAGTAGTGGTAGTGACTGGTTATAGTAGTGGTAGTGACTGGTTATAGTAGTGGTAGTGACTGGTTATAGTAGTGGTAGTGACTGGTTATAGTAGTGGTAGTGACTGGTTATAGTAGTGGTAGTGACTGGTAGTGACTGGTTATAGTAGTGGTAGTGACTGGTTATAGTAGTGGTAGTGACTGGTTATAGTTATAGTGGTAGTGACTGGTTATAGTAGTGGTAGTGACTGGTTATAGTTATGGTAGTGACTGGTTAGTGACTGGTTATAGTAGTGGTAGTGACTGGTTATAGTAGTGGTAGTGACTGGTTATAGTAGTGGTAGTGACTGGTTATAGTGGTAGTGACTGGTTATAGTAGTGGTAGTGACTGGTTATAGTAGTGGTAGTGACTGGTTATAGTAGTGGTAGTGACTGGTTATAGTTGTGGTAGTGACTTATAGTAGTTAGTGACTGGTTAGTGACTGGTAGTGACTGGTTATAGTAGTGGTAGTGACTGGTTATAGTAGTGGTAGTGACTGGTTATAGTAGTGGTAGTGACTGGTTATAGTAGTGGTAGTGACTGGTTATAGTAGTGGTAGTGACTGTAGTGGTAGTGACTGGTTATAGTAGTGGTAGTGACTGGTTATAGTAGTGGTAGTGACTGGTTATAGTTGTGGTAGTGACTGGTTATAGTAGTGGTAGTGACTGGTTATAGTAGTGGTAGTGACTGGTTATAGTAGTGGTAGTGACTGGTTATAGTAATGGTAGTGACTGGTTATAGTAATGGTAGTGACTGGTTATAGTAGTGGTAGTGACTGGTTATAGTAATGGTAGTGACTGGTTATAGTAATGGTAGTGACTGTTATAGTACTGGTTATAGTAGTGGTAGTGACTGGTTATAGTAGTGGTAGTGACTGGTTATAGTTATAGTAGTGGTAGTGACTGGTTATAGTAGTGGTAGTGACTGGTTATAGTAGTGGTAGTGACTGGTTATAGTAATGGTAGTGACTGGTTATAGTAGTGGTAGTGACTGGTTATAGTAGTGGTAGTGACTGGTTATAGTTATAGTAGTGGTAGTGACTGGTTATAGTAGTGGTAGTGACTGGTTATAGTTGTGGTAGTGACTGGTTATAGTTATAGTAGTGGTAGTGACTGGTTATAGTTGTGGTAGTGACTGGTTATAGTAATGGTAGTGACTGGTTATAGTAATGGTAGTGACTGGTTATAGTAATGGTAGTGACTGGTTATAGTAGTGGTAGTGACTGGTTATAGTAGTGGTAGTGACTGGTTATAGTAGTGGTAGTGACTGGTTATAGTAGTGGTAGTGACTGGTTATAGTTGTGGTAGTGACTGGTTATAGTAGTGGTAGTGACTGGTTATAGTAATGGTAGTGACTGGTTATAGTAATGGTAGTGACTGGTTATAGTAGTGGTAGTGACTGGTTATAGTAGTGGTAGTGACTGGTTATAGTAGTGGTAGTGACTGGTTATAGTAGTGGTAGTGACTGGTTATAGTTGTTATGACTGTTATAGTAATGGTAGTGACTGGTTATAGTAATGGTAGTGACTGGTTATAGTAGTGGTAGTGACTGGTTATAGTAGTGGTTATAGTAGTGGTAGTGACTGGTTATAGTTGGTAGTGGTAGTGAGTGACTGGTTATAGTTGGTAGTGACTGGTTATAGTAGTGGTAGTGACTGGTTATAGTAGTGGTAGTGACTGGTTATAGTAGTGGTAGTGACTGGTTATAGTAGTGGTAGTGACTGGTTATAGTAGTGGTAGTGACTGGTTATAGTTGTACATTTAGTTTTATTTGATTTCTTTCTTTATTTCCAAGTCATCTCATTTCTATAGAGCTGCTGTTTGACACAATCACTATTTTAGTAGTTCTTCAAAGTAATACGGCTTTATGGCTGCTGAATACCAATTATCACTTAGGTTATGTAAACAACAACTCACAGTTCAGGCTGGATGTGATTTATCTCTAGAGAAACTACAACTCCCTACTACATCAAACCCTCCAGGCTGGATCTGATTTATCTCTAGGAAACTACAACTCCCTACTACATCAAACCCTCCAGGCTGGATCTGATTTATCTCTAGGGAAACTACAACTCCCTACTGCATCAAACCCTCCAGGCTGGATCTGATTTATCTCTAGAGAAACTACAACTCCCTACTACATCACACCGTTCAGGCTGGATCTGATTTATCTCTAGAGAAACTACAACTCCCTACTACATCACACCGTTCAGGCTGGATCTGATTTATCTCTAGAGAAACTACAACTCCCTACTACATCACAGTTCAGGCTGGATCTGATTTATCTCTAGAGAAACTACAACTCCCTACTACATCACAGTTCAGGCTGGATCTGATTTATCTCTAGAGAAACTACAACTCCCTACTACATCACAGTTCAGGCTGGATCTGATTTATCTCTAGAGAAACTACAACTCCCTACTACATCACACCGTTCAGGCTGGATCTGATTTATCTCTAGAGAAACTACAACTCCCTACTACATCACACCGTTCAGGCTGGATCTGATTTATCTCTAGAGAAACTACAACTCCCTACTACATCACACAGTTCAGGCTGGATCTGATTTATCTCTAGGGAAACTACAACTCCCTACTACATCACAGTTCAGGCTGGATCTGATTTATCTCTAGAGAAACTACAACTCCCTACTACATCACAGTTCAGGCTGGATCTGATTTATCTCTAGAGAAACTACAACTCCCTACTACATCACAGTTCAGGCTGGATCTGATTTATCTCTGAAACTACAACTCCCTACTCATCACACCGTTCAGGCTGGATCTGATTTATCTCTAGGGAAACTAAACTCCCTACTTCACTGGATCATTTATCTCTAGGGAAACTACAACTCCCTACTACATCACACCGTTCAGGCTGGATCTGATTTATCTCTAGAGAAATAAATAATAAATACATTTGCAAAAATGTCTTAACCTGTTTTTGCTTTGTCATTATGGGATAGTGTGTGTAGATTGATGCACATTTTCTTTTTCATCCATTTTAGAACAAGGCTGTAACGTGTGAAAGGGTGCGAATAGTTTCCCAATGCTCTGTATCCTGTTGACCAGTCCACTTTATCCCTACCTACATGTACATATTTATCTCAATTACCTCGTAATTACCCAAAACATCACTGCTCTAGAGGAGATCTGCATGGAGGAATGGGCCAAAATACCAGCAACAGTGTGTGAAAACCTTGTGAAGACTTACAGAAAACGTTTGACCTCTGTCATTGCCAACAAAGGGTATATAACAAAGTATTGAGATAAACTTTTGTTATTGACCAAATAATTATTTTCCACCATAATTTGCAAATAAATTCATTTAAAATCCTACAATGTGATTTTATAGATTTTTTTTTCTCATTTTGTCTGTCATAGTTGAAGTGTACCTATGATGAAAATTACAGGCCTCTCTCATCTTTTTAAGTGGGAGAACTTGCACAATTGGTGTCTGACTAAATACTTTCTTACTTTATCTCAATTACCTAGTAGTCCCTGCTCATCTATTTGGTACCCTGCGTTTTGAACCAAGTTATCGTTACTCAATGTGTATATATTCCTTGTGTTATTCTTAATTTAATTGTTCTATTATTTTTGTTTTGTTTTACGAAGCATGTGACGAATAAAGTTAGATGTTAGAAGTTACAGTTAGATTTTTTTCCTTAGGATCTCATTTGGTGAAGGCCACAGGAGTGTGACAATGGAAGACTGCAATAGCCATGTCTCTATCACTAACAAATACAGTCTTGGCTGGTAAACTTTACAATTCACTCAAAAGACAAGGCATTCTGGGAAATATGCAAACGAGGCTTTACACTAAACAGTGTGTTAATTGAACACTGGGGTGTCCGGAAGGCCGCGCTGAAAATGAGTTATATTTCTGCTGAAAAGTGTGGACCCATATAGACACTCGTGTTAAATGTAACACTGTCGGTCTTGATTTGATTGAGCGAAATGTAACCAATAGAATTGTTATAAAATGGCAAACCTTGTCCCCCCCCCCAAATGGAGATATCTCACTCTGTGTCTTATCCCCAGAGGCAGAGCTGAAACTGCCCCAGCTGAGTGAGTTACCCCTGGGGGGGCATCAGATGGATGGTGCCCAGGGATTACTGCCCCTCCCTGCCCTTTACCAGCCTGCCGCTGCCACCTCTACTGCCCTCACCAAGGCCGGGGCAACTAACACACAACAGCCTGAGGTGGCCAACGACAGTGAGTCTAACTCTCTCTAGATATATTTATTCAATCAATTCATTATCGGCATGGGAAACATATGTTTACAAAGCAAGTGAAATGCATTTCAAATGGGTTAAATTGAGATGTAGTGTCATTGGCCTACACACAATACCCCATAATGTCATTGACCTACACACAATACCCCATAATGTCATTGGCCTACACACAATACCCCATAATGTCATTGGCCTACACACAATACCCCATAATGTCATTGGCCTACACACAATACCCCATAATGTCATTGGCCTACACACAATACCCCATAATGTCATTGGCCTACACACAATACCCCATAATGTCATTGGCCTACACACAATACCCCATAATGTCAAAGTGGAATAATTATCTGGGAGGCTCTCCAATGCCTCGCGAAGAAGGGCATCTATTGGTATATGGGTATAAATAAATAAAGAAACAGACATTTGAATATCCCTTTGAGCATGGTGAAGTTATTAATTACACTTTGGATGGTGTATCAATACACCCAGTCACTACAAAGATACAGACGTCCTTCCTAGCTCAGTTGAGAGGAAGGAAACCGCTCAGGGATTTCGCCATGAGGCCAATAGGGACTTTAAAACAGAGTTTAATAGCTGTGATAGAACTGAGGATGGAGTATCAATACGCCCAGTCACTACAAAGCTTCCAATTGGCTCATTCATGCCCCTCCTCCTCTCCCCTGTAACTATTCCCCAGGTCGTTGCTGTGAAAGAGAATATGTTCTCAGTCAACTTACTTGGTAAAATAAATAAATAAATACTACAAAGATGTAGGCGTCCTCCCTTGGCCACATCTGCAGTCCTCATGCCTCCTTGCAGCATGCCTAAGGGCGTCCTCCCTTGGCACATCTGCAGTCCTCATGCCTCCTTGCAGCATGCCTAAGGGCGTCCTTCCTGGCCACATCTGCAGTCCTCATGCCTCCTTGCAGCATGCCTAAGGGCGTCCTTCCTGGCCACATCTGCAGTCCTCATGCCTCCTTGCAGCATGCCTAAGGGCGTCCTCCCTTGGCACATCTGCAGTCCTCATGCCTCCTTGCAGCATGCCTAAGGACGTCCTCCCTTGGCACATCTGCAGTCCTCATGCCTCCTTGCAGCATGCCTAAGGGCGTCCTCCCTGGCCACATCTGCAGTCCTCATGCCTCCTTGCAGCATGCCTAAGGGCGTCCTCCCTTGGCACATCTGCAGTCCTCATGCCTCCTTGCAGCATGCCTAAGGGCGTCCTTCCTGGCCACATCTGCAGTCCTCATGCCTCCTTGCAGCATGCCTAAGGTACGTTCACGCAGATGAGCAGGGACCCTGGGCATCTTTCTTTTAGTGTTTTTCCAGAATCAGTAGAAAGGCCTCTTTAGTGTCCTAAGTTTTCATAACTGTGACCTTAATTGCCTACAGTCTGTAAGCTGTTAGTGTTTTAACGGCAGTTCCACAGGTGCATGTTCATTAATTAATTGTTTATGGTTCATTGAACAAGCTTAGAAAACAGTGTTTAAACCTTTTACAATGATTTGGATTTTTACAGAGTTTATATCAATCGATAAATCTATCAATACATACATCAACACATCTATCAATACGTCAATCAATCAATTAATCTATCAATGATTCAAGAAATACATCAATCAATACATCAACACATCTAGCAATAACATCAATCAATACATACATATGTCAATAAATACATCAATCAACCAATACATCTATCAATACATCAATCAACCAATACATCTATTAATACATCAATCTCTCCCACCTCCAGCTCTGATCCTGAGGTCCCCATACCTCCCTGGAGTCCATCCTGTCCACTCTGTCTCCCTTCGCTACTCTGTCTCCTTCTAATGTTCTCTCTCTTCTCTCCAGCTCTGATCCTGAGGAACCTGGGTCCCCATACCTCCCTGGAGTCCATCCTGTCCACTCTGTCTCCCTTCGCTACTCTGTCTCCTTCTAATGTTCTCTCTCTTCTTTCCAGCTCTGATCCTGAGGAACCTGGGTCCCCATACCTCCCTGGAGTCCATCCTGTCCACTCTGTCTCCTTCTAATGTTCTCTCTCTTCTCTCCAGCTCTGATCCTGAGGAACCTGGGTCCCCATACCTCCCTGGAGTCCATCCTGTCCACTCTGTCTCCTTCTAATGTTCTCTCTCTTCTCTCCAGCTCTGATCCTGAGGAACCTGGGTCCCCATACCTCCCTGGAGTCCATCCTGTCCACTCTGTCTCCCTTCGCTACTCTGTCTCCTTCTAATGTTCTCTCTCTTCTCTCCAGCTCTCCTGAGGAACCTGGGTCCCCAGTCCATCCTGTCCACTCTGTCTCCTTCTAATGTTCTCTCTCTTCTCTCCAGCTCTGATCCTGAGGAACCTGGGTCCCCATACCTCCCTGGAGTCCATCCTGTCCCTCTGTCTCCCTTCTCTCCAGCTCTGATCTCCTCCCTGGAGTCCATCCTGTCCATCTGGCTCCCTTCGCTACTCTGTCTCCTCTCTCCACTCTGGCTCCCTTCGCTAATGTTCTCTCTCTTCTCTCCAGCTCTGATCCTGAGGAACCTGGGTCCCCATACCTCCCTGGAGTCCATCCTGTCCACTCTGTCTCCTTCTAATGTTCTCTCTCTTCTCTCCAGCTCTGATCCTGAGGAACCTGGGTCCCCATACCTCCCTGGAGTCCATCCTGTCCACTCTGGCTCCTTCTACTCTGTCTCCTTCTAATGTTCTCTCTCTCTCTCCAGCTCTGATCCTGAGGAACCTGGGTCCCCATACCTCCCTGGAGTCCATCCTGTCCACTCTGTCTCCCTTCGCTACTCTGTCTACTTCTAATGTTCTCTCTCTTCTCTCCAGCTCTGATCCTGAGGAACCTGGGTCCCCATACCTCCCTGGAGTCCATCCTGTCCACTCTGTCTCCCTTCGCTACTCTGTCTCCTTCTAATGTTCTCTCTCTTCTCTCCAGCTCTGATCCTGAGGAACCTGGGTCCCCATACCTCCCTGGAGTCCATCCTGTCCACTCTGGCTCCCTTCGCTACTCTGTCTCCTTCTAATGTTCTCTCTCTTCTCTCCAGCTCTGATCCTGAGGAACCTGGGTCCCCATACCTCCCTGGAGTCCATCCTGTCCACTCTGTCTCCCTTCGCTACTCTGTCTCCTTCTAATGTTCTCTCTCTTCTCTCCAGCTCTGATCCTGAGGAACCTGGGTCCCCATACCTCCCTGGAGTCCATCCTGTCCACTCTGTCTCCCTTCGCTACTCTGTCTCCTTCTAATGTTCTCTCTCTTCTCTCCAGCTCTGATCCTGAGGAACCTGGGTCCCCATACCTCCCTGGAGTCCATCCTGTCCACTCTGGCTCCCTTCGCTACTCTGTCTCCTTCTAATGTTCGACTGATCAAAGATAAACAGACACAACTCAACCGGGGCTTCGCTTTCCTACAGCTGTCTACTATAGTGGTGAGGAGATACCTACAGCTGTAGTGATGAGGAGATACCTACAGCTGTAGTGGTGAGGAGATACCTACAGCTGTAGTGATGAGGAGATACCTACAGCTGTAGTGGTGAGGAGATACCTACAGCTGTAATGGTGAGGAGATACCTACAGCTGTAGTGATGAGGAGATACCTACAGCTGTAGTGGTGAGGAGATACCTACAACCCTACTATAGTGGTGAGGAGATACCTACAGCTGTCTACTATAGTGGTGAGGAGATACCTACAACCCTACTGTAGTGGTGAGGAGATACCTACAGCTGTCTACTATAGTGGTGAGGAGATACCTACAGATGTAGTGATGAGGATATACCTACAGCTGTAGTGGTGAGGAGATACCTACAGCTGTCTACTATAGTGGTGAGGAGATACCTACAGATGTAGTGATGAGGAGATACCTACAGCTGTAGTGGTGAGGAGATACCTACAGCTGTCTACTATAGTGGTGAGGAGATACCTACAGCTGTCTACTGTAGTGGTGAGGAGATACCTACAGCTGTAGTGGTGAGGAGATACCTACAGCTGTCTACTATAGTGGTGAGGAGATACCTACAGATGTAGTGATGAGGAGATACCTACAGCTGTAGTGGTGAGGAGATACCTACAGCTGTCTACTATAGTGGTGAGGAGATACCTACAGATGTCTACTATAGTGGTGAGGAGATACCTACAGATGTCTACTATAGTGGTGAGGAGATACATACAGCTGTCTACTATAGTGGTGAGGAGATACCTACAGCTGTAGTGATGAGGAGATACCTACAGCTGTAGTGGTGAGGAGATACCTACAGCTGTCTACTGTAGTGGTGAGGAGATACCTACAGCTGTCTACTGTAGTGGTGAGGAGATACCTACAGCTGTAGTGGTGAGGAGATACCTACAGCTGTCTACTATAGTGATGAGGAGATACCTACAGCTGTAGTGGTGAGGAGATACCTACAGCTGTCTACTATAGTGGTGAGGAGATACCTACAGCTGTCTACTATAGTGGTGAGGAGATACCTACAGCTGTAGTGATGAGGAGATACCTACAGCTGTAGTGGTGAGGAGATACCTACAGCTGTCTACTATAGTGGTGAGGAGATACCTACAGCTGTCTACTATAGTGGTGAGGAGATACCTACAGCTGTAGTGATGAGGAGATACCTACAGCTGTAGTGGTGAGGAGATACCTACAGCTGTCTACTATAGTGGTGAGGAGATACCTACAGCTGTAGTGATGAGGAGATACCTACAGCTGTAGTGGTGAGGAGATACCTACAGCTGTCTACTATAGTGGTGAGGAGATACCTACAGCTGTAGTGATGAGGAGATACCTACAGCTGTCTACTATAGTGGTGAGGAGATACCAACAACCCTACTATAGTGGTGAGGAGATACCTACAGCTGTCTACTATAGTGGTGAGGAGATACCTACAGCTGTCTACTATAGTGGTGAGGAGATACCTACAGCTGTAGTGATGAGATACCTACAGCTGTAGTGGTGAGGAGATACCTACAGCTGTCTACTATAGTGGTGAGGAGATACCTACAGCTGTAGTGATGAGGAGATACCTACAGCTGTAGTGGTGAGGAGATACCTACAGCTGTCTACTATAGTGGTGAGGAGATACCTACAGCTGTAGTGATGAGGAGATACCTACAGCTGTCTACTATAGTGGTGAGGAGATACCTACAGCTGTCTACTATAGTGGTGAGGAGATACCTACAGATGTAGTGATGAGGAGATACCTACAGCTGTAGTGGTGAGGAGATACCTACAGCTGTCTACTATAGTGGTGAGGAGATACCTACAGCTGTCTACTATAGTGATGAGGAGATACCTACAGATGTCTACTATAGTGGTGAGGAGATACCTACAGCTGTAGTGGTGAGGAGATACCTACAGATGTCTACTATAGTGGTGAGGAGATACCTACAGCTGTCTACTATAGTGGTGAGGAGATACCTACAGCTGTCTACTATAGTGGTGAGGAGATACCTACAGCTGTAGTGGTGAGGAGATACCTACAGATGTCTACTATAGTGGTGAGGAGATACCTACAGCTGTCTACTATAGTGGTGAGGAGATACCTACAGCTGTAGTGGTGAGGAGATACCTACAGATGTCTACTATAGTGGTGAGGAGATACCAACAGCTGTAGTGGTGAGGAGATACCTACAGATGTCTACTATAGTGGTGAGGAGATACCTACAGCTGTCTACTATAGTGGTGAGGAGATACCTACAGCTGTCTACTATAGTGGTGAGGAGATACCAACACCCTACTATAGTGGTGAGGAGATACCTACAGCTGTCTACTATAGTGGTGAGGAGATACCTACAGCTGTCTACTATAGTGGTGAGGAGATACCAACAACCCTACTATAGTGGTGAGGAGATACCAACAACCCTACTATAGTGGTGAGGAGATACCTACAGCTGTCTACTATAGTGGTGAGGAGATACCTACAGCTGTCTACTATAGTGGTGAGGAGATACCAACAACCCTACTATAGTGGTGAGGAGATACCTACAGCTGTCTACTATAGTGGTGAGGAGATACCTACAACCCTACTATAGTGGTGAGGAGATACCTACAGCTGTCTACTATAGTGGTGAGGAGATACCAACAACCCTACTGTAGTGATGAGGAGATACCTACAGCTGTCTACTATAGTGGTGAGGAGATACCAACAGCTGTCTACTATAGTGGTGAGGAGATACCAACAACCCTACTATAGTGGTGAGGAGATACCAACAACCCTACTATAGTGGTGAGGAGATACCTACAGCTGTCTACTGTAGTGGTGAGGAGATACCTACAGCTGTCTACTATAGTGGTGAGGAGATACCAACAACCCTACTATAGTGGTGAGGAGATACCTACAGCTGTCTACTATAGTGGTGAGGAGATACTAACAACCCTACTATAGTGGTGAGGAGATACCGACAACCCTACTATAGTGGTGAGGAGATACCTACAGATGCCTACTATAGTGGTGAGGAGATACCTACAGCTGTCTACTATAGTGGTGAGGAGATACCAACAACCCTACTATAGTGGTGAGGAGATACCTACAGCTGTCTACTGTAGCGGTGAGGAGATACATACAGCTGTAGTGGTGAGGAGATACATACAGCTGTCTACTGTAATGGTGAGGAGATACCTACAGCTGTAATGGTGAGGAGATACCTACAGCTGTAGCGGTGAGGAGATACATACAGCTGTAGTGGTGAGGAGATACATACAGCTGTCTACTGTAATGGTGAGGAGATACCTACAGCTGTAGTGGTGAGGAGATACCTACAGCTGTCTACTATAGTGGTGGGGAGATACCTACAGCTGTAATGGTGAGGAGATACATACAGCTGTAATGGTGAGGAGATACCTACAGCTGTAATGGTGAGGAGATACCTACAGCTGTAATGGTGAGAAGATACCTACAGCTGTAGTGGTGAGGAGATACCTACAGCTGCCTACTATAGTGATGGGGAGATACATACAGCTGTCTACTGTAGTGGTGAGGAGATACCTACAGCTGTCTACTATAGTTGTGGGGAGATACATACAGCTGTCTACTGTAGTGGTGAGGAGATACCTACAGCTGTAGTGGTGGGGAGATACATACAGCTGTCTACTATAGTGGTGGGGAGATACATACAGCTGTCTACTGTAGTGGTGAGGAGATACCTACAGCTGTAGTGGTGGGGAGATACATACAGCTGTCTACTATAGTGGTGGGGAGATCCATACAGCTGTCTACTATAGTGGTGAGGAGATACATACAACAATAGTGGTGAGGAGATACATACAGCTGTAGTGGTGGGGAGATACCTACAGCTGTAATGGTGAGGAGATACCTACAGCTGTAATGGTGAGGAGATACCTACAGCTGTCTACTATAGTGGTGAGGAGATACCTACAGCTGTAATGGTGAGGAGATACCTACAGCTGTAATGGTGAGGAGATACATACAGCTGTCTACTGTAGTGGTGAGGAGATACCTCCAGCTGTAATGGTGAGGAGATACCTACAGCTTTTATGGTGAGGAGATACATACAGCTGTAATGGTGAGGAGATACCTACAGCTGTAGCGGTGGGGAGATACCTACAGCTGTAATGGTGAGGAGATACCTACAGCTGTCTACTATAGTGGTGAGGAGATACCTACAGCTGTAATGGTGAGGAGATACCTACAGCTGTCTACTATAGTGGTGGGGAGATACATACAGCTGTCTACTGTAGTGGTGAGGAGATACCTACAGCTGTAGTGGTGGGGAGATACATACAGCTGTCTACTATAGTGGTGGGGAGATACATACAGCTGTCTACTGTAGTGGTGAGGAGATACCTACAGCTGTAGTGGTGGGGAGATCCATACAGCTGTCTACTATAGTGGTGGGGAGATCCATACAGCTGTCTACTATAGTGGTGAGGAGATACATACAACAATAGTGGTGAGGAGATACATACAGCTGTAGTGGTGGGGAGATACCTACAGCTGTAATGGTGAGGAGATACCTACAGCTGTAATGGTGAGGAGATACCTACAGCTGTCTACTATAGTGGTGAGGAGATACCTACAGCTGTAATGGTGAGGAGATACCTACAGCTGTAATGGTGAGGAGATACATACAGCTGTCTACTGTAGTGGTGAGGAGATACCTCCAGCTGTAATGGTGAGGAGATACCTACAGCTTTTATGGTGAGGAGATACATACAGCTGTAATGGTGAGGAGATACCTACAGCTGTAGCGGTGGGGAGATACCTACAGCTGTAATGGTGAGGAGATACCTACAGCTGTCTACTATAGTGGTGAGGAGATACCTACAGCTGTAATGGTGAGGAGATACCTACAGCTGTAGCGGTGAGGAGATACATACAGCTGTAGTGGTGAGGAGATACATACAGCTGTCTACTGTAATGGTGAGGAGATACCTACAGCTGTAGTGGTGAGGAGATACCTACAGCTGTCTACTATAGTGGTGGGGAGATACCTACAGCTGTAATGGTGAGGAGATACCTACAGCTGTAATGGTGAGGAGATACATACAGCTGTAATGGTGAGGAGATACCTACAGCTGTAATGGTGAGGAGATACCTACAGCTGTAATGGTGAGGAGATACATACAGCTGTAATGGTGGGGAGATACCTACAGCTGTAATGGTGAGGAGATACCTACAGCTGTAATGGTGAGGAGATACCTACAGCTGTAATGGTTAGGAGATACATACAGCTGTAATGGTGAGGAGATACCTACAGCTGTAGTGGTGAGGAGATACCTACAGCTGTAGTGGTGAGGAGATACCTACAGCTGTAGTGGTGAGGAGATACCTACAGCTGTCTACTGTAGTGGTGAGGAGATACCTACAGCTGTAGCGGTGAGGAGATACATACAGCTGTAGTGGTGAGGAGATACATACAGCTGTCTACTGTAATGGTGAGGAGATACCTACAGCTGTAATGGTGAGGAGATACCTACAGCTGTCTACTGTAGTGGTGAGGAGATACCTACAACTGTAGTGGTGGGGAGATACCTACAGCTGTCTACTGTAGTGGTGGGGAGATACCTACAGCTGTAGTGGTGAGGAGATACCTACAGCTGTAGTGGTGAGGAGATACCTACAGCTGTCTACTGTAGTAATTGTTTGACACTGTGTTTGTGTGTCTGCGTTCGTCCGTGTGTTGCAGGAAGCATCTCAGCTGCTCCAGATCCTGCAGGCCTTACATCCAGCTCTCTCTATAAACGGGAAGGCCATCTCTGTCGAGTTCGCCAAGGGATCCAAACGGTACACACAGAAACTCAGAGACACACAGAGAGACACACAGAGAGACACACAGAAACACACAGAGAGACACACAGAGAGACACACAGAGAGACACACAGAGACACACAGAGACACACAGAGAGACACACAGAGAGACACACAGACACACACAGACACACACAGAGAGACACACAGAGAGACACACACAGAGACACACAGAGAGACAGACAGAGGCACAGAGAGACAGACAGAGGCACAGAGAGACACACACAGACGCACAGAGAGACACACACAGAGACACACAGAGAGACAGCACTGCCATTGTGAACTAAGACATATTTAGGGCCTTTCCCCAGACACAGTTGAAGCCTCAGCTCTCCATTGAGTTTGTAGTCCAGGACTATATTTAATCGTTAGTCTGTGTCGGGGAAACCAGCCTATATTGTAATAGTTTTTTAAGAAGGAATATGTTTTGTGCTTATGTTTCTCCCTCCCTCCCTCCCTCCCCCTCCCTCCCTCCCTCCCTCATCCTCTCTCTCCCTCCCTCCCTCCCCCTCCCTCCCTCCCTCATCCTCTCTCTCCCTCCCTCCCTCCCTCCTCTCTCTCTCCCTCCCCTCCCTCCCTCCTCCTCCTCTCTCTCCTCTCCCTCCCTCCCTCCCTCCCTCCCTCCTCTCTCTCTCCCTCCCTCCCTCCCTCCCCCCCCTCCCTCCCTCCCTCCCTCATCCTCTCTCTCCCCTCCCTCCCTCCCCCTCCCTCCCTCCCTCATCCTCTCTCTCCCCTCCCTCCCTCCCCCTCCCTCCCTCCCTCCTCTCTCTCCTCTCCCTCTCCCTCCCTCCTCCTCCTCCTCTCTCTCCTCTCCCTCTCCTCCCTCCCTCCCTCCCTCCCTCCCTCCCTCCCTCCCTCCCTCCTCCTCTCTCTCCTCTCCCTCCCTCCCTCCCTCCTCCTCCTCCTCTCCCTCCCTCCCTCCCTCCCTCCCTCCCTCCCCCTCCTCTCCCTCTCCCTCCCTCCCTCCCTCCCTCCATCCCTCCCTCCCTCCCTCCCTCCCTCCTCCTCTCTCTCTCTCTCCCTCCCTCCTCCTCTCTCCTCCTCTCTCTCCTCTCCCTCCGTCCCTCCCTCCCTCCCTCCTCCTCTCTCCTCCTCTCTCTCCTCTCCCTCCCTCCCTCCCTCCCTCCCTCCCTCCCTCCCTCCCTCCCTCCCTCCTCCTCTCTCTCTCTCTCTCTCCCTCTCCCTCCCTCCCTTCAGGGATGTGTTTCTGACTGATGGTAGTAGAGTGAGTGCTGCTACAGCTGCCAGTACAGCCATCGCTGCTGCCCAGTGGTCTGTTACCCAGGTAACCATTCTAATAATATATAATATATAACCAGTACAGCCATCGCTGCTGCCCAGTGGTCTGTTACCCAGGTAACCATTCTAATAATATATAATATATAACCAGTACAGCCATCTCTGCTGCCCAGTGGTCTGTTACCCAGGTAACCATTCTAATAATATATAACCAGTACAGCCATCGCTGCTGCCCAGTGGTCTGTTACCCAGGTAACCATTCTAATAATATATAATATATAACCAGTACAGCCATCGCTGCTGCCCAGTGGTCTGTTACCCAGGTAGCCATTCTAATAATATATAATATATAACCAGTACAGCCATCGCTGCTGCCCAGTGGTCTGTTACCCAGGTAACCATTCTAATAATATATAACCAGTACAGCCATCGCTGCTGCCCAGTGGTCTGTTACCCAGGTAACCATTCTAATAATATATAACCAGTACAGCCATCGCTGCTGCCCAGTGGTCTGTTACCCAGGTAACCATTCTAATAATATATAATATATAACCAGTACAGCCATCGCTGCTGCCCAGTGGTCTGTTACCCAGGTAACCATTCTAATAATATATAATATATAACCAGTACAGCCATCGCTGCTGCCCAGTGGTCTGTTACCCAGGTAACCATTCTAATAATATATAACCAGTACAGCCATCGCTGCTGCCCAGTGGTCTGTTACCCAGGTAACCATTCTAATAATATATAACCAGTACAGCCATCGCTGCTGCCCAGTGGTCTGTTACCCAGGTAACCATTCTTATAATATATAACCAGTACAGCCATCGCTGCTGCCCAGTGGTCTGTTACCCAGGTAACCATTCTAATAATATATAATATATAACCAGTACAGCCATCGCTGCTGCCCAATGGTCTGTTACCCAGGTAACCATTCTAATAATATATCACCAGTACAGCCATCGCTGCTGCCCAGTGGTCTGTTACCCAGGTAACCATTCTAATAATATATAACCAGTACAGCCATCTCTGCTGCCCAGTGGTCTGTTACCCAGGTAACCATTCTAATAATATATAATATATAACCAGTACAGCCATCGCTGCTGCCCAATGGTCTGTTACCCAGGTAACCATTCTAATAATATATAACCAGTACAGCCATCGCTGCTGCCCAGTGGTCTGTTACCCAGGTAACCATTCTAATAATATATAACCAGTACAGCCATCGCTGCTGCCCAGGGGTCTGTTACCCAGGTAACCATTATAATAATATATAACCAGTACAGCCATCGCTGCTGCCCAGGGGTCTGTTACCCAGGTAACCATTCTAATAATATATAATATATAACCAGTACAGCCATCTCTGCTGCCCAGTGGTCTGTTACCCAGGTAACCATTCTAATAATATATAACCAGTACAGCCATCGCTGCTGCCCAGTGGTCAGTTACCCAGGTAACCATTCTAATAATATATAATATATAACCAGTACAGCCATCGCTGCTGCCCAATGGTCTGTTACCCAGGTAACCATTCTAATAATATATAACCAGTACAGCCATCTCTGCTGCCCAGTGGTCTGTTACCCAGGTAACCATTCTAATAATATATAATATATAACCAGTACAGCCATCGCTGCTGCCCAGTGGTCTGTTACCCAGGTAACCATTCTAATAATATATAATATATAACCAGTACAGCCATCTCTGCTGCCCAGTGGTCTGTTACCCAGGTAACCATTCTAATAATATATAATATATAACCAGTACAGCCATCGCTGCTGCCCAGTGGTCTGTTACCCAGGTAACCATTCTAATAATATATAATATATAACCAGTACAGCCATCGCTGCTGCCCAGTGGTCTGTTACCCAGGTAACCATTCTAATAATATATCATATATAACCAGTACAGCCATCTCTGCTGCCCAGTGGTCTGTTACCCAGGTAACCATTCTAATAATATATAATATATAACCAGTACAGCCATTGCTGCTGCCCAGTGGTCTGTTACCCAGGTAACCATTCTAATAATATATAATATATAACCAGTACAGCCATCGCTGCTGCCCAGTGGTCTGTTACCCAGGTAACCATTCTAATAATATATAACCAGTACAGCCATCTCTGCTGCCCAGTGGTCTGTTACCCAGGTAACCATTCTAATAATATATAATATATAACCAGTACAGCCATCGCTGCTGCCCAGTGGTCTGTTACCCAGGTAACCATTCTAATAATATATAATATATAACCAGTACAGCCATCGCTGCTGCCCAGTGGTCTGTTACCCAGGTAACCATTCTAATAATATATAATATATAACCAGTACAGCCATCTCTGCTGCCCAGTGGTCTGTTACCCAGGTAACCATTCTAATAATATATAACCAGTACAGCCATCTCTGCTGCCCAGTGGTCTGTTACCCAGGTAACCATTCTAATAATATATAATATATAACCAGTACAGCCATCTCTGCTGCCCAGTGGTCTGTTACCCAGGTAACCATTCTAATAATATATAATATATAACCAGTACAGCCATCGCTGCTGCCCAATGGTCTGTTACCCAGGTAACCATTCTAATAATATATAACCAGTACAGCCATCGCTGCTGCCCAGTGGTCTGTTACCCAGGTAACCATTCTAATAATATATAACCAGTACAGCCATCGCTGCTGCCCAGGGGTCTGTTACCCAGGTAACCATTATAATAATATATAACCAGTACAGCCATCTCTGCTGCCCAGTGGTCTGTTACCCAGGTAACCATTCTAATAATATATAATATATAACCAGTACAGCCATCGCTGCTGCCCAGTGGTCTGTTACCCAGGTAACCATTCTAATAATATATAATATATAACCAGTACAGCCATCGCTGCTGCCCAGTGGTCTGTTACCCAGGTAACCATTCTAATAATATATAATATATAACCAGTACAGCCATCTCTGCTGCCCAGTGGTCTGTTACCCAGGTAACCATTCTAATAATATATAACCAGTACAGCCATCTCTGCTGCCCAGTGGTCTGTTACCCAGGTAACCATTCTAATAATATATAATATATAACCAGTACAGCCATCTCTGCTGCCCAGTGGTCTGTTACCCAGGTAACCATTCTAATAATATATAATATATAACCAGTACAGCCATCGCTGCTGCCCAATGGTCTGTTACCCAGGTAACCATTCTAATAATATATAACCAGTACAGCCATCGCTGCTGCCCAGTGGTCTGTTACCCAGGTAACCATTCTAATAATATATAATATATAACCAGTACAGCCATCGCTGCTGCCCAGTGGTCTGTTACCCAGGTAACCATTCTAATAATATATAACCAGTACAGCCATCTCTGCTGCCCAGTGGTCTGTTACCCAGGTAACCATTCTAATAATATATAATATATAACCAGTACAGCCATCGCTGCTGCCCAGTGGTCTGTTACCCAGGTAACCATTCTAATAATATATAATATATAACCAGTACAGCCATCGCTGCTGCCCAGTGGTCTGTTACCCAGGTAACCATTCTAATAATATATAATATATAACCAGTACAGCCATCTCTGCTGCCCAGTGGTCTGTTACCCAGGTAACCATTCTAATAATATATAACCAGTACAGCCATCTCTGCTGCCCAGTGGTCTGTTACCCAGGTAACCATTCTAATAATATATAATATATAACCAGTACAGCCATCTCTGCTGCCCAGTGGTCTGTTACCCAGGTAACCATTCTAATAATATATAATATATAACCAGTACAGCCATCGCTGCTGCCCAATGGTCTGTTACCCAGGTAACCATTCTAATAATATATAACCAGTACAGCCATCGCTGCTGCCCAGTGGTCTGTTACCCAGGTAACCATTCTAATAATATATAACCAGTACAGCCATCGCTGCTGCCCAGGGGTCTGTTACCCAGGTAACCATTATAATAATATATAACCAGTACAGCCATCGCTGCTGCCCAGGGGTCTGTTACCCAGGTAACCATTCTAATAATATATAATATATAACCAGTACAGCCATCTCTGCTGCCCAGTGGTCTGTTACCCAGGTAACCATTCTAATAATATATAACCAGTACAGCCATCGCTGCTGCCCAGTGGTCAGTTACCCAGGTAACCATTCTAATAATATATAATATATAACCAGTACAGCCATCGCTGCTGCCCAATGGTCTGTTACCCAGGTAACCATTCTAATAATATATAACCAGTACAGCCATCTCTGCTGCCCAGTGGTCTGTTACCCAGGTAACCATTCTAATAATATATAATATATAACCAGTACAGCCATCGCTGCTGCCCAGTGGTCTGTTACCCAGGTAACCATTCTAATAATATATAATATATAACCAGTACAGCCATCTCTGCTGCCCAGTGGTCTGTTACCCAGGTAACCATTCTAATAATATATAATATATAACCAGTACAGCCATCGCTGCTGCCCAGTGGTCTGTTACCCAGGTAACCATTCTAATAATATATAATATATAACCAGTACAGCCATCGCTGCTGCCCAGTGGTCTGTTACCCAGGTAACCATTCTAATAATATATAATATATAACCAGTACAGCCATCTCTGCTGCCCAGTGGTCTGTTACCCAGGTAACCATTCTAATAATATATAATATATAACCAGTACAGCCATCGCTGCTGCCCAGTGGTCTGTTACCCAGGTAACCATTCTAATAATATATAATATATAACCAGTACAGCCATCGCTGCTGCCCAGTGGTCTGTTACCCAGGTAACCATTCTAATAATATATAACCAGTACAGCCATCTCTGCTGCCCAGTGGTCTGTTACCCAGGTAACCATTCTAATAATATATAATATATAACCAGTACAGCCATCGCTGCTGCCCAGTGGTCTGTTACCCAGGTAACCATTCTAATAATATATAATATATAACCAGTACAGCCATCGCTGCTGCCCAGTGGTCTGTTACCCAGGTAACCATTCTAATAATATATAATATATAACCAGTACAGCCATCTCTGATGCCCAGTGGTCTGTTACCCAGGTAACCATTCTAATAATATATAATATATAACCAGTACAGCCATCTCTGCTGCCCAGTGGTCTGTTACCCAGGTAACCATTCTAATAATATATAATATATAACCAGTACAGCCATCGCTGCTGCCCAGTGGTCTGTTACCCAGGTAACCATTCTAATAATATATAATATATAACCAGTACAGCCATCTCTGCTTCCCAGTGGTCTGTTACCCAGGTAACCATTCTAATAATATATAATATATAACCAGTACAGCCATCTCTGCTGCCCAGTGGTCTGTTACCCAGGTAACCATTCTAATAATATATAATATATAACCAATACAGCCATCGCTGCTGCCCAGTGGTCTGTTACCCAGGTAACCATTATAATAATATATAACCAGTACAGCCATCGCTGCTGCTCAGTGGTCTGTTACCCAGGTAACCATTCTAGTAATATATAATATATAACCAGTACAGCCATCGCTGCTGCCCAGTGGTCTGTTACCCAGGTAACCATTATAATAATATATAATATATAACCAGTACAGCCATCGCTGCTGCCCAATGGTCTGTTACCCAGGTAACCATTCTAATAATATATAACCAGTACAGCCATCGCTGCTGCCCAGTGGTCTGTTACCCAGGTAACCATTCTAATAATATATAACCAGTACAGCCATCGCTGCTGCCCAGTGGTCTGTTACCCAGGTAACCATTCTAATAATATATAACCAGTACAGCCATCTCTGATGCCCAGTGGTCTGTTACCCAGGTAACCATTCTAATAATATATAATATATAACCAGTACAGCCATCTCTGCTGCCCAGTGGTCTGTTACCCAGGTAACCATTCTAATAATATATAATATATAACCAGTACAGCCATCGCTGCTGCCCAGTGGTCTGTTACCCAGGTAACCATTCTAATAATATATAATATATAACCAGTACAGCCATCTCTGCTGCCCAGTGGTCTGTTACC